>NC_028639.1:75146796-75356256 GCF_001406875.1 Solanum pennellii
ACACATAAAAGAATATGAAGAACCAATTTTGAAACTGTTAAAATATTTATTGTATGGTAGTCAATATGATACTTAGCATTTATTTAAACATATATTTACATTTTTTTTACACAAATTATTAAAGAAGTATTTTCTTTATTTAAAGATAAAAATGTTTAATTAATTATATTAGATGAATTTAATTAAATATTTTATAGCATTATATTAGATGATTTTAATTAAATATTTTATAGCCTTTTCATTTAATGTAGGGGTAAAATGGTAATTCAACTTTTAAGTTTTGAGCTTCATGCTTATAATAATATATGATATGATATGATGTATGATATGATTTAATTTCTTCTTTATTTTTCTTTTAATGTTGATTAAAGAACTAATGATTTATTATTTCGTAAATAGTTCATTCATTAGAGGTTCTTGAGTTATGTGATGATAATATATAATCAAATTTGTGTTAAAATATTGTTAAGAACGTAATATATGAATTTTAGTAAAAAAATATTTGTAAGTTTACTATAATTATTATTTACGACGGTGCAAAGTAGCTAGTAAAATATGTAACGTAGGTATAAAATAGAAGAAAAAAAGAATTGTGAAATATAGAATACCGTAAAGTAATTTGAAGATGTGAGTGAGGTGAAATGTGAATTATAAAGAAGAAATAAATAAGTGGAAATGCTGTTTGGGTGCATGTGATTATTCAACTGAATTTTCCCACCAAAAACACACTGCTCTCTTCTCTACATTTCCTAAGCTAATTTCAGTAACCACCCATCGATCGCCGCCGCTCAATTTCTAAAAATGCCTAAATTTTTCCTCTTCTTCACCATCATCATACTGATTACGCACTCTGATTCTTCTAACGAAAGTATGTTCATGTTTCTCTTTTTTCGATTTTTGATTACAGTTTTGCACTGCCTACATTCTTTGAGAATTTGACGATTTCTTGTGAAATAAATTTTGTTTTGCAGGTCCAAGTTATATGGGGTTTGTGTTCAACGCCACGGAGTTCCCATCGGAAGACTATTACGATTACATCGTTGTGGGAGGTGGCACCGCCGGTTGTCCACTGGCGGCGACATTGTCCGAGAAGTACCGAGTTCTACTCCTTGAAAGAGGCGGTGTTCCATATGGAAGGCCTAATTTGATGACCCAAGAAGGCTTTCTCACTGTAATTACAGATGTTGATGATTTTGAGTCCCCTGCACAAGCCTTCGTCTCCGAAGAGGGAGTTCCAAATGCCAGAGGTCGCATTCTTGGTGGAAGTAGTGCAATTAATGCCGGTTTTTACAGTAGGGCTGATCAAGATTTCTACACTAGGTCGAAATTGAATTGGGATTTGCAAGTTGTAAATCAATCTTATGAATGGGTGGAGAAGGCTATTGTGTTTAGGCCGGAACTCAAGAATTGGCAGTCGGCTGTCAGGGATGGATTAGTGGAGTCCGGCATTCATCCTTTCAATGGGTTCACTTTGGATCATGTTATTGGTACCAAGATTGGTGGCTCCACCTTTGATACCTCTGGCCGCAGATATAGTGCTGCTGATCTTCTCAATTTCGCAAATCCTTCAAACATTCACGTGGCCGTTTATGCAAGTGTCGAGAGAATTCTGCTAGCTCCATCCGCAGATTATTCTCCATCTAAGCAGGCTGCTACTGGTGTGGTTTTTAGTGACCAATCTGGGCGCTATCACCACGCCATGCTTCGTGGAAAAGGTGAAGTTTTAGTATGTGCAGGAGCTCTTGGTAGCCCACAGTTGCTTCTGTTGAGTGGTGTTGGTCCAAGGCCTTACCTATCTACATGGGGTAT
The DNA here is from genome assembly GCF_001406875.1 of Solanum pennellii. Lineage (NCBI taxonomy): Eukaryota > Viridiplantae > Streptophyta > Magnoliopsida > Solanales > Solanaceae > Solanum > Solanum pennellii. The sequence goes on from NC_028639.1 coordinate 75,148,606, forward strand.
ACCAGTTGCTCACCATTTACCTTATGTGGGGAGGTTTCTGTTTGATAATCCAAGAAATGGTATCTCCATTGTGCCACCCATGGCACTCGAACACTCCTTGATTCAAGTTGTGGGGATCACTAATTCGGGGGCTTACTTGGAGGCTGCCTCTAATGTCATTCCATTTGCTTCCCCTGCTAGCTCCCTTTTTATCAGACCTTCCCCGTCTCCAGTTTATGTTACAGTGGCGACCCTCATGGAGAAGATAGTTGGACCTGTTTCTTCTGGTTCACTTAGATTGGCATCAACCGATGTTAAACTGAACCCTATTGTTCGATTCAATTACTTCAGCAACCCTGAAGATGTAGAGAGGTGTGTGAATGGGACCCGAAAAATAGCACAAGTTCTGAGAAGTAGAACCATGGAGATTTTCAAGTTTGATGAGTGGTTTGGCAGTAGGGATTTTAGGTATGTTGGTCCTGCTTTGCCTGTTGATGAGTCCAATGATGAACTCCTGAAGGAGTTCTGCCATGAGACAGTGAGTACGATTTGGCACTATCATGGTGGGTGTGTTGTTGGGAAGGTGGTGGATGAAAATTTGAGAGTGCTTGGCATTGATGGGCTGAGAGTTGTTGATGGTTCAATATTCAGAGTGTCACCAGGGACCAATCCCCAGGCTACTCTTCTCATGCTTGGACGGTGAGTTTGTGTGCTGTTAAATTTGTTACACAGTATGTGTTTATATAGTGAGAGAGAGTAAAAAAGTTTTTGGTTGCAGGTATGTTGGTACGGTGATGCTCAGGGAGAGGTTTCGATAGTCGCTGCTGGTTAGGGAGAAAGTGCTGCTTCTGTAAATGGTTTGTTGTGTTGCACTTCTCTTTTTGCATCTGAATGTTCACAGTTATTTCAAATGAAATGAATACGTTGGAGCATGTCATTTCTTATAAACAAACATGAATCAATGATAGGCTCTACAATCATAAAGACTTTGGGCCCAAAATTGAACCTCTTTCACACACATCTCTTCAAATACCCAAACATCTTCATGTTCAATTGGGTTTATCAATCATCACGTAGAAGAAAATTACAATTGTTGTAACAGACATTACATTTGACTCTCAACTCCTACATATATAAAATCCTTTCCTAACATCACAAATTCTTCTTCTTAAGCTATATCATTAATGAATCGATTAACCAATTTATATCATTTTTTTTTCTCAATAAAATCGTAAACTTTTATTTAACCTAACAATTGGGATGGTCTTTCCAATTTATATTCTCAAACTGAATAACATAGCATTTTATAACATTTTTTAAATATATATATATATAACCTTAATAATAGTATATATCAAGGTTATATAAAAAACCGAAAAAATATTTTAAAAAATTGAAATGATACTATATTTTTAACCGACCAAACAGTCCTATTAACACCCTCCATATTGAAAATTTCCGAAATAAAATAAGTGGAGGGTCGAATTAAAAGAAAAAGAGTGAAAAGGGGGAGGGAATATCTATATATATATATATAATATAATGAGTCAATATTCCGCAGTGGGAGTGTGGAAAATGGTAGTAAGAGAAAAAGCAGCACCATATTCTCGTCCACACAATATTGAGCATTTGAGGGTATACTTTCACAAATCTAATTAAATTTTTTTTATACTTTTCCAAGTGGAATTAAAAGTGCGACTTTCGAATCTGCATATGATTTGATTGGTTAAGTGATGACTTTCATATAATTACCATCAATATTAGAGTTTTAACAATGTGAAATCAATTCTGTTAAATTGAGCCTGTGTTCAATTATTTTTGGATATAAATAAAATATTAAGTGTTTACACAAAATAAATAAAGTGTACCAAATCACATAAAGATTGCTCAAATGGTAAGGACCTCCAATCTTAAAATTGTAAATTTAAGCCATTAAAAGGTGGAAACTCGTGAAAAGAATAAAAAAAAAAACCTTATGAATAAATCATCTAATAAAAATAAATGTTATGATAAAATAAAAAAAATTATATTCAAACTCATGACATTAGGATATTTACTTACAAATAAATTTTGTCACGTATGTTTCACATGTTAAATCATTTTCTTAGTTGCACATCTTTCTTTTTTGGTAGATATTTTACTCTGTTTTATGTACACATTTATATAAAATCAATTTTTCTCCTTTTAATCTAATAACTTTTAAAGTATTTTTTATTTCTTAAAAACAAATATCATAAAATTATGCAAAATTTCTGGAGATTTTTATTTAAAGTGTCATACAATTTATGTAACATATTTGATTTTTCGCTGAAAATATCAAGGCTGGGTTTAATATTGAGTTTGAAATTTGTTTGCTTAATTTCCGATTTTGAAATAACGTTTGAGTTTAGTTATTCAACTAATCTAATATGGCATGTTTGAAAGGACATGATATAATTGAACTTAGTAAAATTACATAATTTGATTCGTTTGTCTGGTGAAATAATTAGTTAGGTAGAAATAAAGTTTCATTTCACTAGTAACATACATTAGATGTACTGATATATTAGTATTCCTTTTCGTATACTTTTTACTAATTTTCCAATCTTGGAGGAAAAGGTCAATGGGGTTGGTAAGTGTATCTGTCTGTCACTGCATGCACAATATATAATTACACATTTAGATATGTGCTTACGTCCATATTCACCCATGTTAAGTAAAATTATTAAAAAAAGGCCCACGTTCAGCCATATGCAATGTCCTGTGAAAACTCGTTTAGTTTAGACATGCAATTTAAAATTAAATTAATTTATTTAGATATATAATTTAAATTTTTCATAAATAAATTGTGAAATTATTAAAATTTTCAATTTCTACAATAGTTTACGAAATGAATAAATCATTACTCATAAATGAAATATTAAAATATTATATCACTGTGGCACGCCGTCTTAGTATATTTTCATACTTCCATCTATGAACTATGATATGTTTATTTGATAAGAATTAAGATAATTGCATTTTTTAATGTTTATATCAAAATATACAATATAAAAATTTTAAACTATATATTGAAATAAAAGAAAATCAATTTCAAACAATGATTTCGACTCATTATTACACATCTCGTAGGGGCTCTCGATTAATATGATACTTTGAAAATGCTCTTATAAGTTTTTAATAAATAAAGTCCACTGACATTAGTTAGTTTCTAAAAGAATCTTTTGGCGGGACCCAATAAAAATTGTGGCAAGGATGTGGGCACATGGCATAAATAATAGGTAAATAACTAGTAATTCCAATAATATTGCAATACCCGAATTACCCTATTAATTCGGTGTATTAAATTTAAAACTTTTTTTAATTAAAAAATAGGGGCGTATATACAAATACAACCTTTTGGAATGATAAAGTTCTTAGTGAGAGCAATAGCGTTATATAAAGTTTCATCAAGATGTAAAAAATAAATAAATATATTTTATACTATTCAAAATAATTTGTTCTTCGTAAAACTTAAAAGTTGACTAATCTATGAAGACTCAGATCTAATTTAATGGTAACATGAGGAAGAATATTTGAAAAGTAAATTACGCAAAAATAAAAATAAAGGTTGTAAGGTAATGACAATTATTGATTAGAATTTTGGCTACATCCATCCATAGCCGATGTAAAGCTAAACAACAATGTCTAAATAGAAATATTTTATTAAAGATTTTTTATGGCTACATCCATCCATAGTAGGTGTTTGGGCATGTTATATGAAATTGCCATATAAAATTATGACATGAAACCAACGTTTGGATATGTCATTTTATCCCATGAAATGAAATGCCAAATTCTCCAAATATCAGATTTCAAATACAAAATTGTTTCACAAATTTATATTTTGTAAAGCACATAAGGATGGAAGGATACTCAAAGCACTTTTCAAATTTGATGGGGTTGCATCAGGGATCAACCTGATTGATGCATTAACACGACAAATTTAGGATGAAATGTCATGCTTTATGTTATTTGCAGATGACATAATTTTTATTAACACTGCTCACAATTAGGTTGACACTAAATTTGGAGATTTAGAAACAAACTACAAAGTCAAAAGGGATAAGACTGAGCAAGACCAAAATAGAATACTAGGAGTGAAAATCATATACTAATATAATATATAAAGCAAATATGAAGGTGAAGCTCGAAACTCATGTCTTCTAAAATAAAGAAAATTTAACTATTTTGAGTCTATTATTCAAGAAATTTGGGAGAGTGACGAGGATGCCACTAACCAATGTTGTATCCTTAGTTTTGTGTGATGAAAGTTCTACAATGGTAGTTAGACCACTTATGTTTTATTGAGCAGAATGTTGACCAGTCAAAAATTCTCACGTTACAACTAGAGGTTGGAGAAATGGGGATGTTGTAGTAGGTTTGTAGGCATATTAAGAGAGATAGAGTTATAAATGAGGATATTTGAAGCAAGGTGGATATGACATCGGTGGAGGACAAAATGTGATAAGTAAGACGCCTGTGATGATTAGAACAGATGAAGATGAAATATCATAATGCCTAGTGCATTTGTAAGAGAGATTGACTATGGATAGTTAGTATGTTGTCTTGTAATTGTCCATACTAATAGTTATGGTATTGCTCTTGTATGTTGTTTCAGGTTTTTCAATTTCTGTTATTTATTGTTTTGTATGTATTTTGACGACCATACAATTTTGTTATATTTAGGGTCTGTTTTCCCATAATTTATTTGTTGTACTTGTATTACTTCGTTTTCTAATAATAAAAAAAAAAGTGAATTAAGAGAAAATGTTTATAAAGAAAAATTAGAAAGTTTGTCAAGAAAAAAAGGTCAAGAGGGGGTAGTCCATTAGTAAAAGTATAGTAATTTCATTCCCATTCTATATAAAGGAACATGTTTTAGTTTCATTTTGTGTCCAAACCCCTCAAAGCCTCCAACAACTTTTGAGTTTTGCAGTCAGTCTATTAGTTGCTCTCATAAAAATGGCGTCCACCCCTTCTCCTCACACTGCCCGCCTCAATTCTCTCCTCTCTTCTTCTTCTTCTTCTTCTTTCGTCAATCACAACAAACCTTCAAATCTCTCTTTCCTCCATGCCTCCTCAAATCCATCTTCCATCAAACTCCTTCACTCTGTTTCACCATCAATTTCTTCTTCTTCTTCTTCAACGACGGCGATTCGTAATGTCCTCAAAACTGTTGAATCTGCTGACATCTCCCTCTCTAGAGATCTTCACGGCGTTGTATCCACTTCCAAACCAACCATTCTCGTATCCGAGAAGCTTGGAGAGGCGGGTCTAGATTTGCTCAAGAGTTTCGGCAACGTGGATTGTTCTTACGACTTGTCTCCTCAGGATCTCTGCGCTAAGATCTCGCTGTGCGACGCGCTCATCGTCCGTAGTGGTACCAAGGTGACCCGTGACGTGTTTGAGGCTGCTCAGGGAAGACTCAAGGTCGTCGGGAGAGCTGGTGTTGGCATAGACAATGTCGATCTGCAAGCTGCAACTGAATTTGGTTGCCTCGTCGTTAACGCACCCACAGCTAATACTATTGCTGCAGCTGAGCATGGAATCGCTTTGCTCACCTCCATGGCCCGTAACGTTGCTCAGTCTGATGCCTCCATGAAAGCTGGTACGTCGCAAAACTTACTTTTATCACCAATTTCTATAGATCTGGAAACAAGTAGTATCGTATTCCGTCTTCATTTACAACAGAATTTTTAGGTGAAAATTAAAAAATTCTGCTAGCTATATATTTTTTTTTTTAAAGATTTGAACCTCTACTAATTTAGCAATTAATTAGTTGGACTATGCATTTGGTACTGAAGTTTAAGGTTTGGTATTAACTAAAAGATAAAGTTAGATCATCACTTCTTTCCATAGAGGTTAGTCTTGTATTTAGCACAAACCTTTTCTTTTTTTTTAAACTTAAAAAGACAAAAGGCATAGAAAGTTGTGAACTCTTTTCAATTTTCACCATAACCACTTCATTTTTCCAAGTGGGTGGGGGCATTTTTGGTATCAGATCTGTTGGTCTGTGGGAGTAGATAGTCCAAGATTGTGACATTCTAGCTAGATCTCAACTCTCTTTTTTTACAATCAATCAATTTTTTACAGGAAAATGGCTGCGCAGCAAGTATGTGGGTGTTTCTCTTGTTGGGAAAACATTAGCTATTATGGGATTTGGTAAAGTTGGTTCCGAGGTTGCTAGACGTGCAAAAGGCCTCGGTATGCATGTTATTGCCCATGATCCTTATGCTCCTGCTGACAGAGCTCGTGCTATTGGAGTCGATTTGGTTTCATTTGAGCAGGCCATATCTACTGCTGACTTCATCTCACTCCACATGCCTCTCACACCTGCTACGAACAAGGTATTCAATGATGACACTTTTGCAAAGATGAAGAAAGGAGTCAGACTAATAAACGTTGCTCGAGGGGGTGTTATTGACGAGGATGCATTAGTTAGAGCCCTTGACAGTGGAATAGTTGCTCAGGTACATAGGTTCAGTTCATTCACTTCAGTATATCCCTTTGTTCAATCATTAACTTTGAGTCATCCCTTTCTTTCACAGGCAGCACTTGATGTGTTCACTGTGGAGCCCCCACCAAAAGATAGCAAACTAGTGCAGCATGAGAATGTTACTGTTACACCTCATCTTGGAGCTAGCACAAAAGAAGCACAGGTACAATAATTATTATCTATGCATTTGCTTTATTTTACTCAGTTGCTGTGTTTTCAAAATCTTGTTTTCATAGGAAGGAGTTGCAATTGAAATAGCTGAGGCTGTTGTTGGTGCTCTAAATGGGGAACTTTCTGCTACCGCTGTGAATGCTCCAATGGTCCCTCCTGAGGTAAGCTTTAGCATTATTTGCTTATTTTTCTCTTTTAGGGCTTCCACCCATACGATGAAATCCCTGCTTCTGTTATCAGGTTTTGTCCGAGTTGGCTCCTTACGTCGTGCTCGCGGAGAAAGTGGGTAGATTAGCAGTACAGCTAGTGACTGGTGGAAGTGGGATTCAGAGTGTGAAAGTGGTTTACAAATCGGCTAGGGACCCTGACAGCTTGGACACTAGACTTCTTCGAGCCATGGTTACAAAAGGCATTATTGAGCCTATTTCGGATACAATCATCAACCTTGTAAATGCGGATTTCAGTGCAAAGCAGAAGGGTCTTCGCATTAGTGAAGAAAGGATTATTGTTGATTCATCTCCAGAGTACCCTGTTGAGTCAATCCAGGTGCAGATTAGTAATGTGCAATCAAGATTTGCAAGTGCGTTATCAGAGAATGGAAACATTAGCATTGAGGGTAGAGTGAAGTATGGAGTTCCCCATCTTACACGTGTTGGACCATTTAGCGTTGATGTGAGCTTGGAGGGTAACCTCATCCTTTGCAAACAAGTGGATCAACCTGGTATGATAGGGAAAGTTGGGAACATACTTGGTGAGAGTAATGTGAATGTGAGTTTTATGAGTGTTGGGAGAACGGTGAAGGGAAAGCAGGCAATTATGGCAATTGGAGTAGACGAAGAACCAGACAAGGATACTCAGAAGAAGATTGGAGAGGTGTCTGCAGTTGAAGAATTTGTCTTCCTTAAACTATAGTCAATATTGCTGGCTAATGGGGGATGGAATGGAACTTGTTATTACGTATTATTATTAAGAAAAAGATAAAAAGGGTGGTAATGTAATGAAATTTTAGCTGTGTCTGCTGTATGTGTTGATCAAATTAATTTACAAGGAACACATTCTCAGTCTTTTATGATGTGTGCTGATACTGCTCTTCCACTTGGGTAAAACGTAAAAATAAAGAAATACTTTATCGCAAAGGTTATGGTGTTAATTATCAGTGTAATACTTATTCCTATCTTCTCTTAATAAAAGTAGCGTAGGGGTGGTGACCCAATTATGCCTTGTGCTTTTCTTCGACATAATCATGCTGCTTTTCATTTACCACTCCTAATTGTTATTCCAAATAATTGACGAAATTAGGTGATTATCACCTATTTCAACATAACACCAGTTTTGAAATATGGGCAAAAGAGATTGGTTGAATCAATCAAATTGAATTGTAATAAACCTTCCAATAAATTTTGTTCAAAAATATTACAACATCAATTTCAAGTACTCAATACTAATTTGTTATTATTATCTACAGTTATAAACAATAACTTTCAGCATCACAATAAAAGATATACTCAATTTAACAATAATAGCGAAATTTTCACAATATTTACTTTGTATTTTTTATTACAGATTAAATTATTATTTTTAAATAAAATTAAAGCAATATTCCCTTTATCCAGTTGTCCACTTTAGAAATGACACACATATTAAAATGGAAAAATAACTTAAATACACAACTATAATTTTTATATTCTCTAATTTTCCCTACTTTTTTTAAATATTACATAATTCCCTTTTTTTTAATTTTAGTGTAAGTTTTTAGATACATTACATTCTCTCTCCTATAATACACATTTACCCATTTTAATGCCTATTTTTTCTCCATTAAAACACTCAACCTCTTAAATCAGTTTTTGAATTTTGAATTTTATCCATTTAAACACTCAACCTTTTAAATCAGCTTTTTGATTTTGAATTATTAAATTTAATTAATTTTAAATAAAAGACCAAATTTTGAAATTTTGAATTTCAAAATTCAAAAAATTTGAAATTTAAAAAAGTAAAAATTTCAGGAAGCAGGACAACTTCTCTTAACTTCTACCGTTTTGTTCTCCATCAAGTTTCAGTTCTTTTTGCATGATCCTATGAATCTTCAGATGGATTCAAACGAAGACTCTGGCTGTAGGAAGCTCAATTAATAGTCTCTTCGGCTGCTTTTCGTAAAGTCAACATTTCCTTTTTGTTCTACGTTAAGATGTAATCTGGATTTGATAATATTTCATTCTTTTACAGATCTGTACAAACTAGTCGTGCTAAACTTGGAAGGGTCTGTTGTTACTGCGTCATGTTTGGATTACCTCACAGGTCTGCTTTTACTGTTTTAATTTCCATGTTAACTTACTAGGACTAGTTTGCGGGACAAACTTTATGAAGTAAAAGAGAATTTTTCGGGGAATTACTTCTCTATTCTGGGATTCCATCACGTTGTTGAAGTTTCTGATAGTTCGTTTATCATAATGCAGCTCTCACTTCGTTGAAGTCGCTAAATGTCAATAGATCTCACCTTTTAGATGATGGATGTGAGAAGTTTTTGGGTAAGTGGAAGACATTTGTTATCTGCCAAAAAGAACTGACTAAAGCAAAACCATTCCACATTGTTAGCCAACCGTTTTATATCTGCAGCACTCAGCAGTTTGAAAGAGTTAAATCTGGGATTTAACAATATCATGGATACATGAATTTGTTGTGTATCATAATATTTTATATGTATCATGAAGTTTTGAAAATTGTTATAATGTATCATTCAATAAGTTTAGTAAATGCGTCATCAACTGTGCTTGATGATACATATAGAATCAGTGTGTACAGTGTTTAGTCAATGCATTGATACATGTAGTAGATATGTATCACATGTTTTGCATGTAGTATGAATTCCTGAAAACTGATATCATGTATCAGTAAGGTATTAGTTGTTTAGTTGATGTACTGATACATGTTTTGAAAATTGTTATAATGTATCATTCACTAAATTTAATAAATGCGTCATCAACTGTACTTGATGATACATAGAGAATCAGTGTGTATATTGTTTAGTAGATGTTTCTGATACATGTATTAGATATGTATCACATGTTATAATGTTTTAGTTAATTCACTGATACATGTAGTAGACATGTATCACATGTTTTTCATGTAGTATGAATTTCTGAAAACTGAAACCATGTATCAGTAAGTTATTAGTTGTTTTATTTAGTATTTATATTTCAATATCGTTATAATTTGTTGTTTTATTTTCAAATTGCAGCCAATGAAGTACAAGATTAAAAAGATACCAACACATCCCATAAGGTTTGCTGTCAATTTTAACAACAATTTCCTAAAGGACAAGAATGTGATCAGATTCCAGGGGGGAGGAGTATCTTCAGCAGACTGATTATGCAAGGAAACTGTACTGCATATAAACACCAGAGGCAGAAGCATCTCCAGCTTCCAAAGACCTTTACTTGCTTCAAATTCATACCCTTAGGTCTTGTAATTAGAGAAGTTGTTGTATTGTCTTTTTATTCACTATGTAAGATTGTTTCTCGTGTTTTGTAGCTGTAGCATGTATAGACTTTTTGTAATTGATAGGAGTGTAGATAGTTATCATCTATTTGTTTTGTATTGAACACTATTGGATGAATAGAGTGCATCGTTCACAAAAAAAAGACAGATATTCAACCAAGCATAACATACATAAAATAAAAGCGAGAAACCCCAATATTCAATTATAACTAAAGAGAAACATTATATATTCTTATTGTCAAATTGACCGTAGTGTACTTTAAGGATTTCAAAGGATTCTTAGAAATGATCAACAATTATTTAAAGAAGCCAGATTGAAAAGATAAATAGACTTAAAAATAGATGATATAATCTTTGATTTTCAAAATTTGAAATTAATATCCAATTACGTGCTGATTTTATGGTGATTAATGATCTGTTACCTTAAAATTAAGCTGTTTTAGTAACAACATTAATTGTACCGTTTTTTCCCCATTTTTTTCTCAACAGTTTAAACTTACCATGTATCATTTACCATGTAGTATCACAGAACAACAAATTTAAGGGATTTTTTGTAAATACTAAATTTATCGGGACAGAACGTAATTATTGAATTACACTATGGGATTCCTTAAATTTTTACTATTAAAATAGCAATAATTAGTCCCTATTTAGTTGTACACTTTAGAAATGACACACACATAAGATAGCAATAATTAACATAGTGAAGTTATAATTTTACCTTATTTATTATGGTTTCAAAAATGATAAATTAAAACTTGAAAATTTTCAAGAATTTTAAATGAGGGTATAATAGGAAAATTTTTTTTGTCCTTTCTTGATTTGTTAAAATGGACAAGTAAATAAGGACAACTAAAAGAGGAATTATGGACTAGTAAATAGGGAGAAAGGGAGTAATTATTTTTAAAGCAAGTTAATATATCTCCCTTTTTACTTGTCCATATTTACTTTTGTATTTGTCCTTATTACTTGTCTATTTTAACAAATCAAGAAAGGACAATAATTTTTTTCTTAATATGCCTTATTTAATTCTAGAATTTTTCTAGTACTACTAAGTTGTAATGCATGCTTTTTGAAATCAGAAAATACATTTATTATACTTGAGGAGTTGCATAATCTTTTAAGTTAATGATAAAATTGTAACTAACCTATAATAATAATTGGTACCTTAATATGTGTGCCACTTCTAAAGTAGACAACTAAATACTGACAGAGGGAGTATATTATAGAAGCGAATATTGAGGAGCTTAGGGTTAGCCAGTCAATTGACCGGTTTGCCCTTCTCCTCAACTTCTTCTATTTATATTTCATATTTTATATGTTATAATTCATTTTTTTTAATAATTTCTTTTTTCATATACTATATATTTATAAATTAAGAATTAAAAATTAATTAAAATATTATGAATTTGATTACCTCTCGAAATTTTCTATGTACCATATAATTAGGAGTTAGATATAATTATATCATTTTTTGTCCACATTATATAGAGAGCGGTGTGCACTCTCTTAAAGAGAGCGAACAACCTATAATAAATAATATAATTTTATTTTTTATAAGTATTTTTTTATAAAATATTTTTTTTTATTTTTTTTGTTATTTTAACTTTTTTCCTTTTTATTTTTTTCTCTTTCTTCTTTCTTCTTCTTCTTCAAAAATCCATTTTTATCTTCATTCATTAAAGGTTCTGACTTTCAATGTCATCATTCTTACCACACCTTCACTTTCCTTTTTTATTACTATTAATTTTACTTTTTTTAATTTTAAAATTTTATCTAAATATTTTCTTAAATTTCGAACAATTTGATAAACCCATTAGATTTCAAGATGATTAGCAAGTATCATATAATTTTTCTTTTATCCAATTTCAATTTTTGGAAATTAATTGATTCTTTTAAAATTATCATTTCTAATTTTGAATTTATATGAATATGAATAGTTTATGATACATTCTAAATTTTCTTAGAAAAATAATTAATTTTGCTATCAATAATTCAATAAAGTCTTAAAAAATAGTATAAATTTTATAAAGAATTTGACCTGAAGAAGAAAAAAAAAATGGGAGTAGGACTCAACTTGACATGAGGTGTAGAAGGTGAAAAAAAAAGATATTGGAAGAATGAATCACTTGAAAGTGGGAGATGGGGGATGGAAAATGAAGTTAAATTTAAGATAAATTAAAATTAAAAGTCAAAAAATAAGAAAGAGAAATAAAGTTAAAAAAAAGACAAAGAAAAACTAAAGATAAAAAAATATATTTTAAATTAAATTAACATTTGTCATATAATGATTGATGTATGAACACATTTGCTTCATAAAATTGGGGCTGATAGAAAAATCGTATAATAATATATTTTCAAAATTGTTTACCGGATAATATGATAATTACAAAGTTAATGTGTCTTTTTGTAAATCTGAGATAACGTAAGTGATGACTTTATGTTTTTTGTTTTTATGTTATTGTAACTTTTGAGTATTTCAAAATATATCAATTGTTATGGTTATTAGATGACATTAAAAAATCAAATTGTATTAAAATTGATTATTTTTAAAAATTTAATTTGAATCGTGATATAACAATTTTTTTACATTTTATAAAAAAATAATCTCTTCGTTTGATATTGTTTGTCATGGTTTCTATTTTCAGAGTCATACTATAAAAATTTTGATTAACATTTTAAGATACATTTTTCTATTATATTAACATGCAAAAATATGCAATTTATAGTACTTTTCGTATAACTTTAGAATATCTAATTTTATTATTTAAATATTAAATTAATATGATCTAATTTATCTTTGAAAAATAATTAAATTAACTTTTAAAAAATGCAATAACATAACAAATAATTTCGGACAGAGGAAGTATTACATTCATCGAAACAATATAGTAGTACTAGTATATAAATAATGTATTTGGACAAAACCTTTCTCCTTTATTGTCCCAAAAGTCCCCAAATCGGTGTTCTAGGGTTTAGGGAACTTGTAATTGCAGATGGCTGGTAATGCTATTCACCCATTCCACCAACAATGGCCTCCAGCTCCAGCCCCAGCCCCTCCTCTTCCTTCTGGCCCCCCTCCACATCATCACCATCACTCAATGCCCATCGATGAGGTAAAACACTTGCAGCTTCTTGCTTGCTTTTTCCGCTACTCTCAGGTTAATCAATTACGGCTGCTGTCATTCATTTTTAGGTTCGGACGATTTTCATTTCCGGGCTACCGCAGGATGTAAAGGAGAGAGAATTGGTGAATCTTCTGAGGTGGTTACCAGGTTACGAAGCATCTCAGCTCAATTTCAAAGGCGAACTACCCATGGGTTTTGCCTTATTCTCTAACCATCAATGCGCAATCGGTGCAAAGGACGCCATTCAGGTCAGTTTTCATGATACTCTTCTCGAGCTTTTTCTCGCCGCTGAAAATGTCTTTTTGCATGATTCGTTACTTGGATGGCTGTAGGGTTTGGTTTTTGATACGGAGGGGAAATGTGTTCTGCACACAGAGATGGCCAAGAAAAATCTCTTTGTCAAAAGAGGTTACTTTTTATCCTTGACTTCTCTCTTTAGCTTTCTTGCTTTTCTTTCTGTTTTCGAATAGAAAAAATTATATACATGTCCTTGTGGTCGAGGTTAGTGCAGGAAAAAGGGGCTAATTTGTTTGGTTAAATAATGCAAGTATAAAGACTTAGTACCATTTTATTCAGTGCACAAGATAGTACCTTTTTAGAAGCCATTTTATGTGAATGTGTTACTATTAATTGATTATTTGAGTACAATTTCTTAAATTCTTTTTAAATATTTATTATATTGACTTATAGGTACTTATGATGTTGTGTTGAAATAAACAAATGCTAAGGGAGATTGTCACTTGGTTGTCTATGGGTTACTGTTTTTTTAAAATCCATATCTGCCTCTGCAAACATAGTCTTTATAAGGTGCTTGAGAAGATTAATGTAGAATTTGGTTCATTTTTAGAGCAGTCTTAGCTATTCACTTCAATCTTACAAGCTCAAGTTATTTTATGTATCAAATGCTAGCTTGTGATTACTAAGTGAGATGTTTTATGAACTGTGTTGAGTTTACATATATAGAATTGCATTGGCTGATAATTTTGAGTTTATATTTCCATGGGGGATTGTCTGTTGGAGATTAGGAGGCTATATGTACCCAGATGGGTCAATCTTATTCTTTTGAATAGATGTCCAATGAAAAGAACTTGATAAGCTTACAATGAGATTTCCTTAGGTATGGTAGCAGTGGAAAATTCAAATATCTTATACTTGGATGCTAAGCATTATCTAAATCACTCTGTCAGAAGATAAGTGAATTAAAGGCTTACATTAGTTTTACATGTTCTTCCCCCCATGCATGTGCCAGCCAACCCACATTTTTAAGGGTAAGATTAGCAGCAGGGAAAAATAATTGTTTCTATTGTTTATAGACCATATATTGGAAAATAATTTTTTTTATGACAAGGAAAACCCACAGCTGCCACTTTTTGGGTGCGCACAGGGCCTCCTATGCAATAGCTCGCAAACTACATAGAAGAGGTAACCCGCACTAGGCAAGCCTGGTGTGAGAAGCTCGACCCAGAAGGCAAACCCCTTGCTTTCGCTGGCAAGGGGTTTCAATCTTGAGACCTCCAATATGGAAGTCCCAAGCTCAAACCACAGGGCCGCCCTGATGGGTCAAAATGATTGTTTCTATTGTTTATAGACCATCTTGGAAAATATAATTTTTTTTCGATGACAAGGGAAACCCGCAGCCTGGAAAATGAAATGTTTCTTAGAGCCAGAGTAGCTGTTAATCTGGCAAACTGCTTACTCAACATTGCTTGTAAATTTTCACGGAAGTTTTAAGCAAGGCAAAGGGGAATACTTTGGAGCACTTCACTATTTTATTTTAAAAGGAGGAATATTTTGGACCACATGAACTTTGATGACTTCCTCAACTTTGCAGCTTTATCGTTTTTTCTGATTTATATTGGTTTTTATTTCACTGTTTGCTGCGGATTTTCTTGAATTTCTTAATGTTTGTTTGATCTTTTAGCGCCTCAGAGATAATCTGCTCTAGTGGTTTTACCCACCTTTATTTGTATGAAAAAACGTAACACTAGATTCTTCTTATTTGATTTGTCTGCAGGAATTGTAGCTGATTCAAATGCACATGACCAGAGTAAACGTATGCGTACTGGAGGTGATTACACGCACAGTGGTTATTCAAGTCCCTCTCCTTTCCACCCTCCTCCCGCACCTGTCTGGGCACCACATGGGTAACAGTTCTTTAATTGCATTTTTTTTTTTGCATTTAAGACAACATTATGATGAAAAGTGTGATAACAGTAGGAATTGATTGTTCTAACAACATAGAGCTAATTTTTGTACTATTTATAGTCAAGTTTCTAGGAGAAAAAAAGAAAAGAAAGAAAGGAGGTCAATGATTTCTTTTATTAGTATCAAATGATTGTATCTCCTTTATTTCCAAACCCCACCCATCCCCCAAATACAAAAAGTTAAAGGATTGTATTTCTCAGGTATATAACTCAAGCTCCTCCACCATACAATCCATATGGAGGCTACCCTGTTGCGCATATGCCAATGGCTGCACCTGCTCCTGTGCCAGCACCAAGCAGTTATGCACCAGTCCAGGTAATGCATGCATGTCTCTGCCTCTTGTCATTTGTGTTGGATATGCAATGTTTTGCGCAGAGAGCTTAGGGTAGACTTCTTTTCCGCCATGCCTTCTCTTTTGCGTTTCCTTTTTAGGTTTGTCTTGGTTTTGTTTTTGATCTGGGTTTACTATGGCATATTTGTTTACGGCTTAGATATGACTTTATGGTTAAGTTGGTTGGATCTGATTTCCTTCAGTATAATAGTATCTGTGTTCTGCAGATATTTTTGAGACTGTTACCGGCTGGTTTTGTTGGGACAGAGTTATGCTTTATATAGTAGGTGGATGTAGCATTTCTGCAGTATATGCTTGTTTTGATGATTAATGCATCTTGTATCGTGTAGTTTGAGTTTTGCTTTGTCCACTGATCTATTCTTTTTTTCTTCTTGTAGAATACTAAAGACAACCCTCCCTGCAATACCCTTTTCATTGGTAATCTCGGAGAGAATATAAATGAGGAAGAGCTGAGGGGCCTTATCAGCGGGTATGACTCTGCATTTTGCTATTGCGTTCATGCAGAAGTACTATTTCTTATTTTTATGTCTCCCGCTGCCTAATCTATTCATTTGCTTAATGTACTACCAGACAACCTGGTTTTAAGCAGATGAAGGTTTTGAGACAGGAAAGACATACAGTATGTTTCATTGAATTTGAAGTAAGTTCGTATTATCCCGTACAAGATTCTTCTTCATTCATCTTTAGTTTTTGCTGACATTCTATGGTTCTTCCTGTTTATCAACTTCTGCCTGTGATATATGCAGGATGTGAATAGCGCCACCAATGTACATCACACTTTGCAGGGTGCAGTCATACCGAGCTCTGGTTCAGTTGGCATGCGAATTCAATATCCTTTTTTCTTGTTTAGCTGTCTCATCTATAGTCTACCGGAGCTTGATATTTCAGTCATCCTTTTTACTTTGTTTCTGCCACTATTGTTTTAGCTGTGTCTGAGTCTTGACTGTTTACTTGATAGCGTGTACTTGATGTTGTGCAAATATCATTATGATCGCTGCTAACAGGCCGACTCCTGACTAACATTTTATTCATGATGTTTGTTGAATCTTCCTCTGCAAATGTTGTGGCCAACTTTTTCATCCTTTCCCATTCTTTTTCTTCCCTAGCATCCAAAATGAAAAGAGAAAATGATGATAGTGCTTTGTGTAACTCGCATGTGACATTTGAGAAGGGGCTATGCTTCTTTGAAAGCTTAAACTTTCCTGTAGCCTTTTCCTAAATACATACTAAACCATGATCTATGTGAGAAGTAGATGTGATAATTTATCTAACAAAGGTGATCCCACCAAACTCATGCAAAAATACTACTTTTAGGAATCTGAGTTTCATAAATTTATAATCTATTGTAATATTCTTTATATGACCATGTTTCTCCTTAACATTTAGCTACATATTCGAAGAATCCCTTCGGGAAAAGGAAGGACTTTGGCCACCCAGCTGTTGCCCCCAATGCAAATGGAGCTCCTTCACCTCTGACATACTAGTAGCTGCAGGGGATGTATTCTGTTCTCTATGCTCTGCCAAATACAAATGCATCATGCAGCTGTTGCATGCATCCTTGCTATCATCAAGTCATGAGCATTATCATCTTGACATGAACATCTTTTTGGACCATATCATAGTTTATCCAAGACATGCATTTGAAGCACAGTCATCTCAACATTGTCAGCTTATTCAGGGTTCACATTTTGTGACATGTCATAAGATGCATTTAATTTTTGGCCTTGAATCTTGTTGGTCTGTGGTGTCGCATTGTATTCTACATTTGGGAATTTCTTTATTTTGTGGTAACATATGTTTTAAACCTCAAGTGACTTCTTAGCACCTCTAACAACGTATTATGTGCGAGTGAAATAGGATCTGCATCATAAATTGAGATCTTAATGCGAGTAGCATCCATCTCAACTCTCTCTGGTTAGGGTTGTCAGTCACTCCTTTAACCCGCTTACTTGAACTGATGATAACGCTATAACATCCAGGTTTTCAGATCCTGGAAGACTGGATTGTCCTGGAAATTCCATTGTGCTTGTGTTATGCAGGATTTGTGCAAAAAGAGGGGACTTCCTTTTACTTGGGGATTGGCAGTTGCTGGAGTTGCTTTATCCAGGTATTTTGTTCTACATGAAGAGTGTGCACACAATCGTATGGATGTTGATGCAGCACCGTGTGAGAAGATGGTTCATGTTTGTTTCAGGCTGGTGTGCTAGGTTTGAGCTTTCTCGCATGTTTCCTTTTTGCTCAGCTAACTTCGATTGCAAACAAAAGTTGGACTCCTTGATTTTTCATGGTTGACTGGTTGTGGATAAATGATCTGTAACAGTTTAGAGTGAGTGACTTTGAAGAGCAATAGTTAGAAGATTTTGTAGGAATTAGTAAATCCATTAGATTCTAAATCAGCCAGTATTTCTACCCTTTCTTTTTTTTTTATAAAAAAAATTAAAGGTTATAACCGAATAATTTAATTTAATTGGTTAATATTTCGGAAAGCAACATGGAATTTCATGGTGCAGTGCGTGCACTGAATATCACAGCCGTAAGTTTGATAATTGGTTGTTTGGTTGGAGTGATTTGAAAAGATGATGTCCGCATGATTATGCAGTGTTTGGTTGGCTATACGAGATGCCTTTTACCTAACTAATGCAGTGTTGAGTTGGCCATATTAGATCTAGTAATTTTTACGTAAGCTAATGCAATGTTTGGTGAGTTGATTATTCGTATTGAGTTGTTAATTTTTTTGGTACAATTGTTTAACGTATGTGGAATATATATCTTTAAAGTAAGTGATGCTACTGCATAAATTATTGCTCATTTTATCTTTATATATTTACGTAAGTTATCAGTGCCTTTAAATTTACGTATGACTAGTTAGCACAGAAAATGATCCTCAGCAGTGATGTTCTTTGGTTTATGGTATGACAGGTTTGGTTGAGTAAAAATTTATCCGCATTTGGTGTTCACGTAAAAACAATAAAATATGTGATTCGCCGTTGCCGTTAAATCGTACTTGGTAACCAGTAATTATTGTTCTGGTGTAAACAGGGCAAACTTTTCACGTTCCTGGTTGCACTAAATGGGTACATCCTATTAAGAAATGATGGTGTTTTATTACATTAGTCATATTAATTGGTTTTTAATGTTTTGAAAAATGATTTAGGAGTAAGTAAGGGAATGATCTTGATTACTAAAGTCGACTAGTAAAAGTGAATGTATTTTAAACATAGTGGACTAATAAAAGTGATATGGTGATTAAAATCCAATTGTAATATTGGTTCCAAATTTCCGTGGAATTTCATGATTGACGGCGACTTGGTTTTACTGGCAATGTGAATACAGATGCTCTTTGGCAAGGAATTTATGGCAACAACTTTGAGAAACATGCCAATATTTATTATATATATCATAGATAAGAAACAAAAAAGTTGGGGGTGTCAGTTTTAATTCGATTATAATGAAGGGTGATTTTGAATCGATATTTAATACTCTTTTTATGGAACAATGGGTGGTTACATATCCGAAGTAAGAATGCAGGATTAGTACTTTTTTCGAGTCACAAAAAATATGATTTAGTTTAATTTGATATGAAGTTTAAAAAAATAAAAGACTTTTGATCATGTGTTTTAAATTAAAAAATTATGTTAAATATATAAAATTAGTCTTTTTAATTTTGTGATCTTAAATATGTCACGTGATTTTTTTTGAAATAGATTAAAGTCTTCTTTTTTTTTTTAACACAAGGGGTAATTTATATATAGCACAGTTGAAATCACCAAGAATGGTAAGAGTTTATTGGTATACGTGTCTACATTTTGTTAATAATGGAATGTTGTTAGAGTGAGTCGGTCCTGGGGACAATGGAAAATTGATTGAGTAAAACAAGGTCAAAAAGAGTCGTCCACAAACACCTAAAATTGTGGGCCATTTCTGCCGGAATACTTCTGGCAAGTTCCACCCCATCTATCCCTATTTTACGAATATTTCTTTAATATCAGTGTTTTTTAATTAGATTTTTATTTTTGTTCGTCATTTTTGGTATTATATAAACGATATATTAGTAAATCTTTTTTATGTTCAGTATTAAATAATTATATTTTAAAATATAACTTAATAGAATAATAAATTTTTAAATGGACGTTGTGATGTCGAAGTATATATAGTACAAATAAATAAAAGTGAACTTAAAAAAAATGGTATGGTATGCTTTTCTGAATAAAGAATTAAGTAGTTAAAATAGATACTTGTGATTTTTCAACATGTTCCCATTTCTTTTCACACTTGAACCCAAGAAAACTCCCAATTTGTTTAAATTTCTTCCTACACAAATGCTACAACTCATATCCTTTCCCCCCCAAAAAAAAAACATTTTTGATTATGAAGATAGCTGTTCAAAATTTGATCTTTTTCTACTGCTGCTATTTCTCTGTGTCGGCTTTTGCTGTGTGTGGTCTCACTTGTGATGGCACCGCTTTAGTTTCCCTTTCTAGTCATTGGATTGGTGTACCCTCTTCTTGGAATGCTTCAGATTCCAATCCATGTTCTTGGGTTGGCGTTGAATGTGATGACAACCACTTTGTCACCTCTTTGAACCTCTCTGGCTATGATATCTCTGGTCAATTGGGACCTGAAATTGCTTATTTGAAACACTTGCTTACCATTGACTTGAGTTATAATGCTTTCTCTGCCTCCATTCCTTCTCACCTCACTAACTGCACTCTTCTTCGTTACTTGGATCTATCCTACAACACCTTTACTGGAGAAATCCCTTCAAACATTGGAAATTTACACAAGTTAACCTACATAAGCCTCTTCTCTAATTCACTCACTGGTAATATTCCTCATTCCTTGTTTTCTATCCCACATTTGGAAACTATCTACTTTAGCCAAAACAGGTTAAATGGTTCCATCCCATCCAGCATTGCTAACTTGACTCACCTTTTGTCTCTCTATCTTTATCAGAATGACTTGTCCGGTCCAATTCCCTCTTCCATAGGAAACTGTACAAACTTGCAAGAACTGTATTTGAATGATAATCATTTAGTTGGTAGTTTGCCTGAGAGTTTACAAAAGCTACAACACCTTGTTTATTTGGACTTGAGCAATAATAGTCTACAAGGAAGGATCCCTTTCAGTTTAGGTAACTACAAACATCTCGACACTCTGGTCTTGTCATCCAATAGTTTCAATGGGGAACTTCCACCAACTTTGATGAATTCTACTAACCTAAAAGTTCTTGCTGCTTTTTCTTCGGGTTTAAGTGGCCCTATTCCTGCTACTCTGGGCCAGCTCACAAAGTTGGAGAAACTTTACCTTACTGACAACAATTTCTCTGGAAAAATACCACCTGAGCTGGGAAAGTGCCAGGCCTTGCTGGAATTACATTTACCCGGAAACCAACTGGAAGGTGAAATTCCTAGTGAACTAGGATCACTCACCCAGTTGCAGTATCTCTCTCTATATTCCAACAAATTGAGTGGTGAGATTCCCCGCACTATTTGGAAGATTCAAAGTCTTCAACATATTCTTGTCTATCGGAACAACCTGACTGGGGAGTTACCTCTTGAAATGACTGAGTTGAAACAGTTGAAGAACATATCCTTATTTGAAAACCAGTTTACCGGAGTTATACCTCAAGGTTTGGGGATCAACAGCAGTCTAACGCTGCTAGATTTCACAAACAACACCTTCACAGGTCCTGTTCCACCTAATCTTTGTTTTGGAAAGAAACTGGAGAAGCTTCTTTTAGGTTATAATCATCTTGAAGGTGGCATTCCTTCTCAATTAGGACAATGTCATACTTTGACGAGAGTAATTCTCAAAAAAAATAATCTGTCAGGTGCCATTCCAGATTTTGTTAAGAATATAAATCCTATTTTCTTGGATCTCAGTGAGAATGGCTTCAGTGGGAAAATATCTCCAAGTTTGGTAAATCTTGAAAATGCTACATCAATTGACTTATCAGTGAATAAGCTTTCAGGATTTATACCACCAGAGCTGGCAAACCTTGCCAACCTCCAGGGTTTGAATCTGTCGTACAATGGTTTGGAAGGTGTACTGCCATCTCAACTTTCAAACTGGCAGAGACTGTTGAAGTTTGATGCAAGTCATAATTTGCTGAGTGGATCGATCCCATCCGTGTTTGGAAGCTTGGAGGAGCTATCCATTTTGAGTCTGAGTGAGAATAATCTTTCAGGAGGTATTCCCACCTCCTTGTTTGCACTCAAGAAGCTCTCCAAGCTGCAGCTTGGTGGAAATGCACTTGGTGGGGAAATTCATTCAGCGATTGCGACTGCATCAACAGAAACACTGAGGTGTTTAAATCTGAGTAGTAACAGGTTGACAGGTGAACTTCCTGCGGAGCTAGGAAAATTTACTTTTCTGGAGGAGTTAGATATAGCTGGCAATAACATTTCTGGAACTTTAAGAGTTCTTGATGGAATGCATTCATTGTTATTCATCAATGTATCAGACAACCTCTTTTCTGGTCCAGTACCTGCACATCTGATGAAGTTCCTCAACTCAACTCCTACCTCTTTCTCGGGAAACTCGGGCCTTTGTGTGCACTGTGATCCAGAAGAAGGCTCAAATTGCCCTGAGAATATCACGTTAAGGCCCTGTGATCTTCAATCAAACAATGGAAGGCACCTAAGTGTAGCAGAAACGGCAATGATTGTACTTGGGGCACTTATATTTACCATTTCCTTACTCCTAGTAATTGCTTACATGCTTCTGTGGCGCAAAAGTTCTGGGAAAGGAGTTGCAATCTCTGCTCAAGAAGGTGCATCGTCCCTGCTTAATAAAGTATTGGAAGCTACTGGAAACCTAAACGATAAGTATGTCATTGGGAGGGGAGCTCATGGAGTTGTATATAAGGCCATCTTGGGTCCAGGGAAAGTGTATGCTGTGAAAAAGCTGGTGTTTGTTGGTATGAAGGATGGAAGCAGAAGTATGGTTAGAGAAATTCAAACAATTGGAAAGGTTAGGCACCGCAATCTTGTCAAATTAGAAGACTTCTGGCTGAGAAAGGATTATGGGTTGATTCTTTATAATTACATGGAGAACGGGAGCCTTCATGATATTCTCCATGAGACTAAGCCACCTGTAACATTAGAATGGAGTGTTCGGTACCAAATTGCTATTGGAGTTGCTCAAGGGTTGTCATATCTCCATTTCGACTGTGATCCTGCCATCGTGCATCGAGACATCAAGCCCATGAATATCTTGTTGGACTCTGATCTGGAGCCTCACATATCAGATTTTGGTATTGCCAAGCTTCTGGATCAGTCTGCAGCAACTTCCGCCTCCAATGCCCTTCAGGGCACAGTTGGGTACATGGCTCCAGGTATGTAATTATCATTTTTTTCTCAAGCTTCCTTTCAGTTAGCTGTCTCTTTAGAGATCTAGTCATCTGTAGAAAAATAATATTGTCTGTTTTTGTTGACAGAAACTGCATTTGCAGCTACAAAGAGCAAGGAGTCGGATGTTTATAGTTATGGCATTGTCCTGTTAGAACTTATAACTCGAAAGAGGGTGTTGGACCGTTCACTCTATGGGGATACAGATATTGTATGTTGGGTTAGGTCTGTTTGGACAGAAACTGAAGAAATTGAGAAGATTGTGGATCCAAGACTTTTGGACGAATTCATAGACTCAAGTGTCATGGAACAAGTAATTGAAGTGCTTTCACTAGCTCTTAGATGTACAGAGAAGGAAGTCAGCAAAAGACCCTCAATGAAAGAGGTAGTCAAGCTATTAACAAGGTCAAGTTCGAGTATACGAAGCAAGTACTAGCTAGCAGGGATAGAGTGAGGATTCCAGCTTCATGGGTTATAATATCTAGGACAATGACTGTAGTAACTGGGTTCTAAATTTAGTATTTGTACATATTTGATGTCTCGCTTCTAGCTCCACCCTAGCTGAAGTAAAGAAAAAAAAGAAAGGAATATCATTGTTCTTAGTATTACCTGATTGTTTGTTTCACTTTGTTTATCTTATTACCTAGTTGATTATACTGCTTCTTTTCCTTCTAGCGTTACATGGTAGGGATAAGGTCTAAGATCATTCTACCCTCTCCCGACCCCATCATTATAACAGGTATATATGTTGTTGTAGGCATGATGATCTGAGGTTGATACCCTATAAAGCTAGGAATTCCTGTTATCAACTACAGCGTAGTGTGTGGTTCTGGATTAAAGAAGATTCTTTCCCTATTATAGGACAGTGGACATTTGCACAGATTTGTTTCTGACAAAAAGTGGTTAAAGGAAAATAGAATTTACCGGTAGCAGCAGCATCAGTTACATTTCTTTTGGATGAAGAACCAGTCTTGTTTTATAGTTTGGATTGACGTGAATTAAAGTCAGAATGGGCAATTGTGAGGGAGTTGAAAGCCCTGTGCCTCCAAATTAAGAATCACACCCACTTGAAAGCTAATGACAGAGTTGTTGGCAGAGCAACACAAGGCGGAAGTCATTGTAATTAGGAGACCCACAAGAATGAAATGGAAGGAGATGTTCATTGCTTCTTCAAGCTAGGATTGATTAAGTAGAGAGTGTTGTTATATCTCAGCTGCTTATATAGGGACATCATGTGTTTTGTTGTATATATGCATACAAGTTAACAATTAAATATGCTATGAAACTTCCTGGATATGGGAGAATTGAAGTCTTGAGCCAAGCAAACAATATAATATAAAAGAATCAGAAATTGTTGGCGTCTAAATCTCCCAAAGGCCAATCAATTCCTAGAATGGAAAAATCTATATGGTTGGCTACATCATTGAATTTGGATGCTTAACTAAGTTTACATTTGTATTCATCTTCAGCTCAAAATTTACAGCTTAGCTATGAGTATGACATGGTTTTTCTTGTACATACATACATAGACAAGAAGGTTCATACATACATAAATGTCAAAAGGGGCATATATTTTGGGACCAGTGAAGTGAAGACTATTATCAAGTAGAATAGTTGTACATGAATTTGACTTGAGAGTTTTACTTTGAATAATAAAATTTTGTGATAAATAGAGTAATTGGTAGGGGAAAATCAACTATGGCTTGACAACACTTTCATCATCATTATCCGATGAATAGTGACGATGCCTTTTATTTCATAGCACCCGTTTAAATATTACTTTACAAAAATGAATTAATGACCTTGATTCAAAATTAATTTACGTATGATTTTACATCTTGTCTTATATACATCAAATTCGAAGGACCATTTAGTATAATAAGCAAAAGAATATCTAATGAACAAATGTTTTATATTGATTTGGAGCAGTGAAAATTAAGCTGAAACCAATAGACAGTTTTTAATGATCTTTTCTGTTGATGAGAAGACATGGAAATGTAGTCAAAATGAAGTGTTGACAAGAATGAAGAAATTGGGAAGATTGACCAATTCATAAACACTCTCAAGTATTCTTCCCTATTTCTTATATAGCCATCAGTGTATGTACTATGATGCATGTGCCAAGATTTGTATATCTTTTTTGATTTTGTTGTATGTAAGGGAGGGGGGTAAACAATATTTTATGAGTTGTTGGCAAATCTGTTGGTTGGATAGAATTTTCTGAACAACTAATTGTACCTTCATCTTATGGTGATGATACAGATCTCTCATCAAAATGTCTGCAAATAGCTACAACTTTTTGACCAAATTGTGATTGGTGAATTTGAGATTCTATCTCTATACCTCTAACTCCTCCAGTTGATGGCAAAAAGGCCTCTTCATAGCCATTGGGGCTTCCATCCCAACGGGAACATATACATACATACGAGAGACAAACCGTCTTTCAATTAGAGATCAAATAATCAAATCAAGATATACAAATTCCAAATGCCAACACTACAAAGAATTTCCTAAATCCACTACCATCCACCACAATCTACAAATTTGCCAACGCAACACAAGTTTCTATCAATACATTTTCTAACCAAGTCGACATCACATATTTTACAACAGAAAAATTAATAATACATCAATAACTCCCATGAGATCTGACAGAGGACATAGATTGGGCTGAGACAGAGGCTGTTGGACTGTTCAGGTCCCTTTCCCCATTAGCAACTTTGGGCTTTCCACTCAGCTTCTCCATCGCATCTTGAGCAATTTCAGTAAACCATTCATCCTCAGGGAGAACACTGCAGCAATGAAAATCATTCACAAGTACCAAACTATTAGGTTGAAGCAGCAACCCCCTTAATGCAAAGCTATATACCACAAATCATACTACTAATAAACAGAGCATTTTCTTCTGATGAACCAAACCCTTTAATGAATTGCAAAATGTACTCACAGTCAGATAAGAATTCGGTAATAGGGAGAGAGTTTATACCTATATGGATCCATCCCTGTTGCAGCAAAGGCTGACATAGCTTTAGAGATTATGTCATTGACAACCCGAAGCAAATTTCTAGATAAGTAGCGTCCTTGCGAAGCAAAGCATGTGACAAACTTCATATCCAAATAGAACTACAAAAAGTTCAATGTAAACATAAAGTTACAAACATATTGGCAGTGGAGAGAAAAACAAGATTAGTGGATACCAGTAACTACGAACCTGCTGAAGACCAAGATGACCCAATGGCCTTGGTCCTTCCTCTATGTCATCCCAAAAGCTCTGATCTTGTGAAAGCCACAAGATGACAGTTTCTGTAAGCCTCATCAACAACAACATAGCAAATCTTTCCCTTCCCACAAACATATCAGCAGCTATGGCAGCCATTCTGTTTAGTTTGACATAAAGTTCCTGGAAAATTGCAATATACATAGATTAAACACACACAGTTGATCATGTGTAAACACAAACAACCACTGGAACTTCGAGAAAAACCAAACCAAAACATTAAGTTGAAATCATACAAACAAAAGACAAACAGATACTAGGAAAAAGTGGTGCTCATTGCACAACAGCTTAGATTATCATATTGTTAATAATTAAGTACCCAGGGAACCAAGATCTCAACTCTTACATTGTCCTCTCAGGGTCATATGGTCTGAAGACAAGTTATGTTGAGATTAGTTATAATGGGATAAGTTATGACAGGATTAGTTATGCTAAGATTATTTTTTATTGATTGTTTGGTTTGTCATATTCAAATAAAATGGATGACATAATTTCTAAGAATAAGTTGTTTGTTTACAAAAATACCCTCTAAGAATAAGTTGTTTGTTTATAAAAGAGGGTTTAAGGGGGTACTTTTGTTATTATACATTTTTATCCCGGGATAAGTAAGTATTCCCCACACAAGTAGGGATAACTTATCCCAGTCATAATTTCAATCACGGGATAAGTTATCCTACACTTGGTAACCAAACAAAGAATTGAGGGGTACTAAAACCTTATCCCGGATTTATTTTTTTCCTATCCATCACATGAAATGACCCCTTAGTGTTAATAAGTATCTATAAACATGAAGATCTAAGCTCTTACACGGTTTTTTAAAGTATTAATGATTTAAGTATAAAAAAACACTCATGTTTGCTAAGAGCCTAAGAGGCAAGTGCAAATTCTAATGCTGCAGTAACTAACACATAATAAAGACATCAGTATTTCAGCATACTTAGTAGTTGAACAACTTAATGACTCATAGTGCTAGCAAGGAAAACACAGGAAGAGAAACTGCACCTGAAATATTAGAGAAGGCGACCATTCCATATCGTCTGCATTTCCCTCCATGTTTATATACATTTCTGCAGTGAGATGGCTGTCCCCTTCCTCAGTGAAAATAAGATCCAGGGCATGTTGCTGACAAAAGCTATCCTTTAATCTGTCGACCGAGTTCACCAGACGCTTTTTCCATTCCCTTTGCTCAGGGTGACGGCTTTGCCTATCTGAAGCTCTTCGTTGAAGATCATCCTTTTGATTAGCCAAGGGAGCAAGCTTCATAGCTGCACGTGGCAATAGTTCGTCCGCCAATAGAGATGCATTTGCAAGCAAAGCAATTTGTTGAGCTTCAGTCTCAGCCATTCTAACAATTTTATTCCCTGAATCTTCATAGCTGGCTTCCTCCTCCATGGAGCCAGGTAATGCTCTTACAAGTGTGTTCACATAAGTATTAAACACTTGAAATAGACCTTCCAAAGCTTTCCCTCCCAACTGCATACTTAGCAATGGTCCCACGTCCTCAAAGAAATCCTAGATAAGCAGTAGGAAAGTAGCAAACTAAATTAAGTAAAAGACATCAGGGCCATTTGCAACATAATACACAAAATGATTGCTTAAAAACATAGAATGCAGGTTTCATGCTGCAAAGAGAAATAAATCTGATAAGTGACAGATTAACACTCACTCAAGTAACTGTAACCAATAAAAACAATTAAAAGACGTTGTTTTGATATAACATAAGTAAGATCTAGCTAATCATCTGTGTCGATCATCTACAGCCAAGCAGTAACAGAGTTGAGAAAAAAATGCATTGCATAAACAGGAAAGGTTGGCATATACAAGGTTAAAGTAATTCAGATCTATATTCTTGAGATGGTAAGAGGAGAGACATGTTATTACAATGTTTTATGTTGAATCTATGCCATGCCATGACCATATTGAGGAGGATCCGTTGCCTCTAATGATGTAAGTACACTCAAAACACCACTAACTAGCAGATAGAAGAAAATAGACGACAATAATTGTCTTCTGAAAAGCTGAATAATACTTTTATGCTGACATATTTAAGCACATGATGGAGGACTAAAGGGTATATTGTGCTTCACTCGCAATCTTCAAATATCTTTCAACATGACATGAAGTACTAAAAACGGACATAACCATAAATGGTGGAGGCCAAAGGTGTTGAAAAGTAAAGTAAGCAAGAGTGCAGCAGGGAAGGCACCTAAAGTAGGTCGTTGTGTATATTGACACAAATAGCAGGTGCTTGTGATGGATATATTACACATTTATCTTTATCAGGTCACTAATTCTGTGACAATGACATTACCTGAACCATCAAATTGAATCGGTGCGCACTACTTGAAAGTTTATGCTGATATGCCCCTGTAGAACCAGGAACAGCACCAGCTGACCTACCGGATGTGCGTGTAACAGACGGTGGATATGTGAGTTCCCAATCATCAGCAGCTGCCAAAGCAGCAGTGCTTTCTTCAATTCGTTTTAAGTTGGCATCTAGTGCTTGCTCAACACTTGGTCTAAAAAGCTTCAGAAGCACAGGACAAAGTGCAAGTCCACGAGCTTCCAACAAGGAACAGTGTCCTAAAGCTATTTGAACACATTCTGCAGCAGCACGTAAGCCACCAGCAGCTGCTGATGAAGTTAATGCATGTCTTTTGACCAAAAGTGCAAATGCCTCAGTCTGCTTAGTAGACCACATCACTAGTTCGGATGTATAAGCCGGCTCTTTACCAAAAATAGCCAATGAATCGGTGGCTGCTTGAGCTATGCCAGAGAATACAAGCTGAGAAAGGGCGGCAGTATAAGCTCCTCCATAAGAGGTGCTAGATGGACGAAGATTTTTCATGTTAAATTGGTATTTCTGGTAATGTGCATTAAGGAGCAAACTATGAGCACGGGGGCCATCCCCGAGCTTTTTAAGAGCTGAAATAGCAGCACGAAGCTCTGCACCACGAGTAGAAGGTTGACAGGCAATTTCAGCAAGCTGATCAGCCAGCTTTTGCCTACGTTCAGCAATGGCAGTTTGTAGTGACAACAGCACAGCATGACCTAACGTTTTCTTCTCTTTTGCATCAGATGCTACGCGTTCTCCTTCATCAAGACTCAACAAGGCTTCATCTACTCTCCTTTCAGCTAATAGAACATCCAGGTGATCAGGAAACTCCGTAAGCCACTTCTCTAGGTCTGAAGGCTCCCTAACGTCAGCAGTAGGAGAGCTATCAGACGTGGACTCGGGAACAACATCAGACAAAGAATCAATATGAACTCCCTCAGCTAAACCATGAATTAAAGTTGCCTGAGTAGATAGCAAGTTTTTCATGGATGAGAGTTCACCCTCCAAATCTGATATCTCTTTTGATGTGCTGCAAGTAAATGAAATACAAAACAAGTAAGCACTGACCAAACACAACAGCAAAGCTATCAGCCTGTCACACACTATAGATAAAGAATATGCAAGCAACAGTTTAAAAAGGCAGTAGCAGGTAAAACTATCATTCTCAATGGGAAGCTTCTCTTATTTCATAGGCGTTTTCAGTTTGGGACAATAGGTCTGTAGCTGCTATATAAAGGACTCACCGAATGAAAGCTGTATAATTGGCATAGACACTTCTGCGCATTTCCTCAGCAGAAGCCCTTTTCAGTTCCAATAGATAGGAGCACAGCTGCCTTATTTCCTGTAAATTGATGGAAACTTCTATCAACAACTCACCACATTCATTGCGCAAGAATTTAAAACGCCAAGGTGAAAAACATGGATGCCCAAATATGAATTCAAAGTTAAAACCATATTCACGAAGACAAAACCATATTCAGATCAAATAACAATTTAGTCAAGTAAGCCGAATCCCCTCCAAAGCTTAAAGCCTAAAAGATCCCAAGAATTAGTTGTTCCCCTAATCTCAAATATTCATTCCTCCATATTACGACCACGAAAGAGAAAGAGCAATCAACATCTGGTAGAGGGAAACTAGCTTCTGGAAGTATTTGTCATCCCTATCTTTCACTCATTACCAGATACATGGTTGTCTTCAACTTGTCAACTGCAACTACCTATAGCCAACTCTCTAGAATCTAGATGTGGTCTGACTGGACAAAATAGAAGCTGAGAAGTTTGAAAATGTATTATGAAGCTGAGTCAGAAGAGCTATATATCTTTGTGGCAGGAACAGACTTCAGGCATTTTCCAAAACAAGTGTCATGCAAATTAAGATGCTAACGGAAGTTATGATACCAGAAATGAGTGCCATAACCAGCTGCAACAGCACTCTACTTTAAAATACAGAGCTGAATCAGCACTGATCTATGTCTTGTGGAAGGCACAACATTCAGAGTATGTTTCAAAACTAAGAGTGGTACTCACTAAATGGTGCTAATGAAATTTATCATAGTAGCAAGGGGTATTGTAACTTGTGGCATTGCTCCTCCAACATAGAATAGAGAATATAGGTGGAAGCAAGGAGGTAGATGGAGAAATGTAGAATTTGAAAACTAGTAGCAATAATAAGTATTAGAGCAGCTGCTTATTTTTTTATTCATAATAAGAGCGTGTTTTGGCTCATGAACTAGAAATTCATGACTGAACATCTCCGGATTAGTCATTCTCGTCTTGGATGGGTCATCCTCACCTTGTATAAGCCATTGGGTAAGTAATCTTCGGATAAGATCTTTTGCATATGTTTGATTAACAAAAAAAAAAAAATGAAACTCTGGATCAGAATATCTAAACATGTCATGTATTTGGCTCACCATTAATGAATATTTTGATAAGAAAACAATTGACCAAATGTCGTAAGAAAATGAAATCTAGTTTTTATTTCACTTAACTTTCTAAATTTATTAATTATAAAACCAAAAACACATATAGTGCCATCAGATACTAAATTTAACTCTTTTTTATTGGTTACTAAAAGTAACTAATTACTATCATCACAAGGCTTAAGAATATTTTGGTAATGCAGTTAAAAAAATTATAAAGTAAAAAGAATGTAGTGGGAAATGAAACCCTAAAAACTAATCCATAAATTGGAAAAGTGGTAACACCTGGAAATTTGAAAAACAACATCCAAATACAGGGACAAACAAAATAGGAAGACTATGCATTTCTGCATGTTTTGAATAGCTTGATTAGAAAGACATCGTGGATGTTTTTAGAGAGGGAGAGAACATATTTTGTTTATAAAAATCACGTATCAACAGTACTTAAAGATTTGTGGACGTATGAATGCCGAATGATCCAGGTATAGCCTTGGACTTCATATACTCCTTACATACATGAGATAAGCTAGCTATATTTTACATACCATCAGTACCCTCTTGTTGCTGCGATATTCTGTGAAGAACACTAGTTTACTTATTTTTCTGAGGAACTGAAATGGAATGTCACTGTACAAAACTAGTTTACTTAATAATAAGAAACTTACGAGTTTGTCTGATTGAATAAACATTTGGTTAAATAAAAGGCCTATAATTTGTCATTAAAATATGTGTTATCACTCTTTTTAAGTTCCAATACAGTAAGACTCTCATCCTGGCTATTAATACAACCTCCTTCGGTATTAAATAGTGACATTGGGATTAAAGGTTTTGAGATGACTCATCCTTGCTTACTTTTTGCATCCAAAAACAGAATGATGGAATTGGTCTCCAATACCAAATTATTCAGCCTCGTTCCCCACATAAAATGCACTAAGGGATTATATTATACCCCTGTAAGGATTCACGTTGACACCAGTATTGTCAAAAGCACGATTAAGCCTTGAAACGAGCCTCAAAACGTGTTGAGCATTTCCCCTTGCTAATGTGCACTTCAATGTTGTTATCAAGGTACTAAGGCATACTTTTCCTTGCCATTGAGAAGAGGCTAAACAATTGATATTTCACTTCTTTTTTTATAACCGTGGTGTTGAGGCCAGCTTGCACGCACCTCAACTAATCCACGAAATACCTCCCACCACCAGCAGATACCTGGTAACTCTATCCATCAAAGTTGGCACCAAAAGGAAGAAAACACCTAGTGTATTTTTGTCTGCTCTGAAATTTAACCTGATATCATGATTCTCACTGACTTCATTGACCTTATTGATTTTTCACTTTACCATAATTTTCTTTTTAATTTCTTTGTTCATGTATCTGTCATTCATGGTTATAATTGATAGCTTTGGACTAAAAATACATGTTTTTATATTTTTTCTCCCTTCGTGCCTTTTTCTTGTGTTTTATTTGCCATTGCACTTATAGCCCAACAGACCTTAAGAGTTTTTTTCTGCTTTTTGCTTTTGATAACACTGGTTGAAACATTTCCCTCCTCTCCACCTCCCCAAAATGAAATGACGTCTGATGTGCATAACAAGAAGGGAGATTTATGAGAGCTGATAATGCTTCAATTGTTCCTGTCACTCTTTTTCTCTCCAAACAAGTTATAGACTAAAAAAAAGCCACTTCGTTTACCAATTTCCTTTTACAAAAAAAAAAAACATTTTCTTAAGTTATGGAGCTCCGAGGAAGGTAAACTCCTCAACTGCCAACAACATTTTCCATATAACCACAATTCGTGCAACAAGTCATAGTAAATTCAGTGGAAGGGCTGAAATTGGCAATCAACATTAGCATTATTGTAAATAATTGAGGATACTGAGATGACATCTACTAATTGGAATGAGTTACTATTGAAATCAAGGAATTGTAAATATATCCAAGTGATGCAGGTAAAGTGCGTTCAATATTAAGTTAAAAACATGAATGATCTTCATCAATTGGCAGTCGTAAATTCATAATCCTAACCCTTCCGATCCACTAAAACTAACAAAACTCAATAATTTTTTTTGGTTAAATCACACGTGGGGTGAAATTGAGCACTGAATTGTATATATATATATATGGAAAAAAAAGGTAAGGAAATTGTACCTTCTCGTTGAGAGAAAGACATTTGGACTGGACAAAGGCATCAGCATCGAAATTGTCGGATTTGAAGACGTTAAGATTTTCTTCGAGCTTGGGGCCGGTATCCTTGTTGATTCCTTTAGACTGAGTGACCGCATGAACTCTTGAACGAGAGGATTTGACGGAAGCCATGAGTGAATCTTAATGGCGGATGTTTAGGGTTGAAATATAGAGCAAAAATAGGAAAGACGTAAGAAAATCAAAAGGGTAGATCTAATCCTAAGGTGAGAGTTGTTATCGCCATCGCCATGATTGACGAAAGAAGAGGAGATTATTAGTTGTTCGTAGAAAGAGAAAAGAAAAAAAAAAAGAATTTGTTTGTTTGTTTGTTTGATTGTGTTGTTGGTTCGCTAATCGCCAGCCTACCCAATTTTCTTTCTCTTACCTATCTTTATTTACTGCCCGCCCGGTACCCATCCCTACCTTCCGGCTGCTTGTTTCGTTTTAACCTTTCATTCCCTTTACAACTCAAATTGTTTTACATTCTATCATCACATTATTTTGATATTAAAATTAACATACTAATATTTTGGTGTAAAATTAACTGCCGTTACTATTATTATTTAATATTTTACTACATGTTAGTATTTTATTTTATAAAAGAACTATCACACTATTATTTAATATTGAGTTACTGCTATTACTCAATATTAGGAAAATTGTATATATAATAGCAAATTAATTAATTAAATTAAATATTATTATCACACTTGAATTTAATTATGTCGTGTAGCAAACTGCTTTTCATTCACCTCTCTCCCTCAAATTCTCAACTCCAAACATTCTTGAAGTGGAAAAAATAAATATAAAAGACTGATTTAAAGTCAAAATTGTCCAAAATTCAACTATTAGAAAGATAAGACCAATTCAAGAGACGAATTGGCTTGTTATCTAATTCAAAATAAGTTTATACTAGTTGTTTTTCCGTTGGACGACATTATTGACCTTCTTACAAACTTGCCTATATTATTAAATGATAATGACTTTTTTTATGAGCTATTGTCTCTTGCAAGAGTTAATCTAATATCCTATTTAGTATGATATTTCTATTATATAGAAGAGTGAAGTGATAGGACGACCGATGGTAAAAATGCATTTTTATTCTAACAAAAATATATTTAAAAAGATAGTAAATAATTTTAGAAACATCTTTTTATATATGAAGTGAATAATGATCAAGGGTAAAAATGTAATTTCACGCTAACAAAAATATATCAAGAATGATAACAAGAAAATTAAATAGTTCTAGAAACATCTTTAGTTATTGTTATTACTATTAATTTATTTTGTTATTACTTCACTTTTTTTTGTGAGTCATTGTAATATCTGTTCATTACTCTATTTTATTATTACTTTTTTAATCCAACTCTTAATATTTTTTCTACTCATTATACTTATCAAAAATGCCTACTTTAATATAAAAATACATTATGAATTAATTATTTTTACCTTTATTTGACTAATTAATATACTTGAAAATAAATAAGTGTGATAAAATTAATAATATATATTAGATTGAAATATAGAAAAAGTTGTTAAAAGATAACTTTACAAATAAAATGAATAGGATAATATATTTGTATTTAAGACGATCACGGATGAAAATATAATTTCATTCTAACAAAAATCTATTAAGAAAAAAAGCAAGAACAATGAATAATTCTAGAAACATCTTTCTATATATGAAGTGAATAATGATCAAAGGTAAAAATATAACTTCATGCAAACAAAAATCTATCAAGAATGATAACAAGAAAACTAAATGGTTCTAGAAATATTCTTAGTTATTATGATTATCATTAACTCATGTTGTTATTACTTCACTTTTTTATGACTTATTGTGATATTTACTCGTTACTCTATTTTACTATCACTTTAATTTAATTATTGATATTTATTATATTCATTATAGTTACTACAAATGTCAACTTTAATATAAAAATTCATTATTTAAAATATATAGTTAATTACATTTATTTTTATTTTTGCTCTAATTAATACACCTAAAGGAAATAACTAAATGTAATAAATTAATAATATATATTAGATTGAAATTAAAGAATAAATAAAATTAGTTGTGTTATTAAAAAAAATATTTTAAAAAATGTTGTAAAGTAACTGTACAAATAAAATGAATAGGATGGTATATTTGTATTTAAAGTAAACTAAAAATATTTACTAAATTATATATGAGTAGTTCTTCATTAAAATATATAATCAAATTTTTACTTTTATTTGATTCAAACATATTAACCTGAAGAGTGAACTAACGTAAGTTTAATTTAAATCTAAAGTTGACGGGTCAAAATTTGATATTTTTTTATTATATAAAAAGTATGAAGTTGAGGATAATCAAAGATAATATGGTTATTTCATATATATTTCATTTTAAAATTCTATAAATTCTATTTTTAAACTTGTCAAAATATTTTTTCAAGTGACTAAATTTCCTGTATAAATTACTTGATTATTCTAGAACTATAAATTATAAGATTTTTTTAGAACTAAATCCATCACTCAAGTAAATAGACACTAACACATTCTTCATTTCATCCACTCCTCAATTCTCTCCCCTCTCATGTCATATACCAATAAATTTGTCACCTCCTTTGTTTGTAATTTGCATCCTAAATAATACATGTTTTGATATAGATTTCTTATTAGGAAGATTAATAACACAATTTTTTTTCAACATTAAGAACTTTATTTTTAATTAATTCCCTACATGATGGCCCTACTTTTGTAAAACAATTATAAGACAAAAGTAAAATTCACTATTTCTTAGTATGAACACATCATTTTGAGACTTGTATATATAACAAATTTTAAACGAAATTCAATTGATCCACATTATTCAAACATTCTTATGAAAATGATAATGGACCAGATAACATGTTAAATCTAATATCAATCACAATTTCAATTCTCAAAAGGTCTAATTCATAATGAATGTATCCAGTGAGCAAACTCTTCAAGAATATAATTTTAAAAAATTTCAGAGCATGTTATGACTTTTCCTTTAGTTCTCTTTAGACTTTTAAATTTCATGGCATTGCTTTTGTTTTTGGATTGCAAAATTAATTTTTGAAGTATCTAGTTGATTTGATTTCTCTTATTATGTATAATTCCAAAACATATATGTCATTATCTAATTAATTGAGAAACATATATTTATTTTATTACTATTATTTTATCATCAGTTAATATCATTTTAAGCAAGTTATGTAAATTATTGTTTTAACTACCCTATGTTAAATTATTGCAGTATATATGACGTTAACTTTTGTTGATATTTTTAAACTCTCATTATTTGAGATAAAACATTCATCCATCAGGTATATAAATTAGTTTGAAAAAAACGTTATTTCCTTACAATACTAGATTGTTCTCCTAATTTTAATGAATATAAAGACAAAATGTAAAGTTATAATTTTTTTAATCCTTTTATCATTTTGTAAAGAATGAGAAGATTCATTTAATTTTTATCAAGTAGGTCATTATTTCTGTTTGTTAAACACCTAAGACAAATTTATAAGTGTAGTTAAAATTAATAAATAGATGGATCAGTACGAAAATTTTCAATATATTGAGATTCATAATTTTAATCCATTTTCTTGAATGATTTTTTAATAAAATAGAAAAAGAATACCATTCAATTAATTATTTAATTCGAATGACATGATGTTAAAATAATCACGGGAACATCTGATATTTTATTATTATTACTTATCATGTTTATTTAAAAATGTCAAAAATAATTTTTATATTTGAATTTTTGAGAAAGAATTAAATTTTTGATGTATCCTTAGATTGTAGATACATTTTTTGGCCTTTATTAACTTTGTGCCCTCCTTGACCCCTCTCTAAAGGAGTATAACTTGAAGTCTTGACTATTGGGTATAGTACTCGTAAGTAGTTTTTTCTCATTGTTCCTTGATTTGATCGAACACGTCGTCTTGCTTTATCTCTCTCTCACACATGTTCTCTATAGTAATTTATTAAATGTGGCTATGAATTTTATTGGTTTAGCGTTTTCTATTTCGAAATGTTTAATCTCTTTTTTTCTTTTTGGAATAGGAATCAACTCTTTGAAAAGTACAAAACAACAAAATATTTTGGCCATGGACAATATTTTTCATATCGCTGTGTGATTTATGTGTTCATGGTGCAAACCTCGAAGTACCAACCTGGTATAAAAGTGATACGTTGTGTTAATCATGTAGCATAGGATGTCGGATAGTGTAATGAGCCAATGACACACGCTTGGATTTGATTTTACAAGTGTATTAAAGAAAGTAATAGGTAAGTGCGATATATATGATCGTATGTAGGGGTGTAAAAAGAATATGAAAGATTGACCGAATCAATCGAACAGAACGGTATCGAACTGATTTATTAAATAAATATTATGATTTATCAAATAAATATTTAATAAAATTTTGAATGATATAAACAGTTATATTAATTAGACATTATAATTTGCATTATTGGGCCCGTGCACAGCACGGGCAATACTCATCTAGTTCTACATTATAAGTTGTACCATATTCCCTTTTTTACTAAAAAAAACAAATATATTTCTAATAATTGAGCATATAATTATGTGTTTAAACCTCAAGGATAAAAGATATAAAAAATTTATAATCAAGACCAATCAAATGCAAAAATAAAATTATTAGGACTATTTTTAAAGTTATTAGGAATCTAAAATATGTCAAGAATCTTACATTTCAAAATTATTGTATAATTACAATTATATATACATATAAAAATAATTTTCAAAATTATTTATATTTAGCCTATTTAAAAAAAAAGTATTAAAATCAATAAAAATGGACACCTTAGCTTTGTCACTTCTATTTCTAATGATAGAATGTAATTTATTTATGAAAAGAGAAAGAGAGAATAACTCATAATTTTTTCTAGTATAGATATAAGAAGAAAAGTCATGTAATAAATGTTTATCTTTAAAAAGAATACTTTTTAAAGAATGTTGTGCTGTAATGTTTTCTAAAAAAAAATTATATTAAGAAAAAAAAATCATTCTGATTGAAAAACTTATAAAAAAAATAATGAGTGATAAAGAAGAATTATTTAGAAAAAAAATTATCTTATTTATTAAATTCACATTAAATTAGAGGAGAATAAGGAGAAATGTATATTGTGAATTATAATTTGAAAGGATTCTAAATTAATGCTCACATTAATTCTTTATTCTTCTAATCCCTTTTTTAAACTTTTTTTTATTCATTTCCTCTTTTTCTGCATGTACCACCTTTAATTAATGTTTATTTTATTTTTTTAAATTTATCTTTAATTATACTTTAATTTGTTGACATTTTTTCATTTTAAAAGACTACAAGTCTCACTTTAAAATTTTACAAGAATATCAACGGTACTCATATTTCATTATATACATCAACAATTATTATATGATAATTTATGTCATTTATATCATTTCCTTAATCATTTTGAAAATAATTACTTTCTTTTATTTATTTATTACAAGGAATTAGTTATTATAATTTTGTAAAACATACGTTAATATTTTCTTAACGTAATTTTATTTTCTATAAAAAGAATAGATCATTTTTTAAAGATCTATACCTGTTCCTAATAATAAAGTTAAAAATAAAAAATGATGACACTCTTCTTGATTCAAGTATCATTTAATTTTATCAAAAATGTTTTTACGTTTTCTCTTATATTTTTTTAAAAAATTAATTGCTCAAAATTTGTCTTGAAAATTTATCGATTTTGCATTTTGCCAAATTTTATATCATTTCACCATTAATGTTATTAATATTTTTTTAAAAAACAAATATATCCTCAAATTATCTTAAATGGTATACAATTATCATCTATCATACTTTTGTGACATCAATGCTCTAGCCACTCAAAAACTAGAGCATATATGTCTTTCATTCTAACGGAAGATTAAATAGGGACACGTGACACGATCTTATCCGTCGATCCAATATTTAATAAATATCAATCGGTGGATAAGATTATGACATGTGTATGTCCATTAGTATAAATAATATATATGCTCTAATTTTTGGACGATATGGACACCAA
The DNA here is from genome assembly GCF_001406875.1 of Solanum pennellii. NCBI lineage: Eukaryota > Viridiplantae > Streptophyta > Magnoliopsida > Solanales > Solanaceae > Solanum > Solanum pennellii. The sequence continues at coordinate 75,188,102 of NC_028639.1, forward strand.
TATCCCAAAGTATGACAGAGTATATCTGCACACCATTTATGATAGTTCAGGGGTATGTTTATTTTTTTTCTTAATTTTTCCCGTAATCTCATGACATGGACACCAATATATCAAAGTATGACAGAGGATATCTGAACACCATTTATGATAGTTCAGGGTATATTTATTTTTTTTCTTAATTTTTCCCGTAATCTCATCTTTATGTTATTTATTATATATTTTCCTTAAATTACCTTTTTCTTCCATTTCTTTTTTGTTCTTTTTGCTTTCTTTTATTTATTTATTTTTAAATAATAGTTATTGATATATAGGTTTTTGAGAATTTTTTTTGTACTTCCATTGCCTATTTTTTAAAAAATAATTAATTAGATGAATTATTTTTATTGGATTTGAAAATAAGATTCTCTTCTCAGATTATTTTAGGTTAAGATTTTAGTTTTTTTTTTTAAAATTAAATTATAAATTATTAGAAGTAAAATTTTCAATAACATATTATAGGAGCTAATTCGTGAATTATATTGTCTATTTGGTTCTTCGATTAGTTTTTAAATAATAGTAAATTACTTTCATGTATGAATGATATCGAGTTTTAATTAAAGTTAATTGGGAATGAACATGATATTGTATTAAAACCTTAATTTGTTAATTTGATTTTTAAAAATGTTGTAGACTTATTATGTCAATTTTTTTTTGTTTTCTCTGATGTCAAACTTAATATGAAGTTATTATTTCTTTTCTTAATTATTTTGTTTAAACTTAATATGAAAAATATTATTTATTTTCTTAGTTATTTTATTTAAGAAGAAACACAAGGCTCTAATAAAAAAATAGTTCACTTCTTTATTTCTACTTTAATTTATAAAAAAAGTTCATTGTAAATTAGACAAGTTTAAATATTAATAATAATAAAAATAAGTGTGTTTTACCCAAAAACATTAAAAAATTTAAATAAAATAAAAACTGGTTTGATGTGCATAATTTGTTATCCCAAAAATCCTTTTGAGTTGAGAAGGGAAGGGAATGGCGAGCCACCTTCCAAGTTCATCTCTTTGCGTATGGAGTGATGTGAGGTTCCTAAAAAGGAAGGTGAATCTAAGGCCAATTGTAAGGAACAACCATGGAAGACCATTCCCAGCTGAGGTATCGAGAACCATTCTGGAATTATCTTCAGTTGGCACTTTATCCACACCGACCCAAGATGGTTGGCCTTTAGGTATTGCTGTACCTTTCGCTGTTGACCCTCATGGAACTCCTCTACTCTTTCTCAATCACTCAACTTCCAATTTCGCTCTCAATTCCAAGTCTAGCTTCCTTGTTCAGGTCTCTCTCTCTCTATCTCCTTTTGTGTTTTTTTTCTTCTTCTTCTCTAACCCTTGATCTATTTACTCAGTTACAACAATATGGCTTGCGGACTCCACAGTGCACCATACAGGGGACGCTACAAAAACCCACAGCTTTGAAGGTATCCCCTTTCTTACTTTTCAAATTAATTACTGATCTCCTTCTCCATTCATGATACTAAACTTTCTTCTTTTAGATGCTTCATTCTCTTTGGGAAAAAAGATTTGGCCATCAAGTAGATGACGATCGCTTATTTTTGCTTTCTGTCGAACGGGTACTTCAGATGGATGATTTTGCAGAGGTTTGTAGTCTATTCTCTATCAAGAATGCTTTATCTCATTCGCCACTTATATTTTATCTCCATATACTTTCAGGATGGAATTTGGGTCACTTCATCAGAATATAAGTCAGCGAACCCTGATCCTCTTCGAGACTTTGCAGAAAGAATGATTGACGAGATAAATACTAACAATAGGGAAGACATCTTACGGTTTTGCAACATCTATCTAGATTTGGATTTCCAGGTATGTAATAGAAGAACAAATTGTTAGGACCAAGTTTTGTTGAATTGAGCAGAAAGATATTTATCATAGGTAGACAATGTTTTGGAATAACTGAGAAAGTAAATCAGGACAGCATTTTTGTGACAGTGGAATATTAAATAAACCCATGATCCAGAAAATAATTTTAGGGTAAGGGCATATAGACCATCATTGAACGATAGAGATAAATAATGATCAGAGTTCCAAGAGTGATATATATACAAAGAACTTTTGGTAATCTAACCACTGGTCATACATGATCAAACTTCTCAGAGCTTAGGTTTTGGGTTATGAAATCGGATTAGCAGTGGCATCGTGATGGCCCTAGGTTCACATTAGCAGTTGATAATGTGCCTTTTTACCTGGCTCAAGAGCTCTGTTTGATTGTTTTCCCACTCTCTTTTCTAGTTTGATAGGTACAATTTGGTCATTTTCTCCATGTTCCATTTTCACCAAATAAAAGCTCTCTTAAATTTAGATTGACATGCATGGTTTTTATTACCTAGTAGTCTGGTAGAATGCTTGATTGTTTGCATATTTGATATGTGCTCTGGGTCAGGGAAAATGGTTTGGGCATGTGAAGAGGAGGTGTGAGAAGTTGTCTTTAGTAGGAGTGAAGTGCGGTAGAGGTAGGTCAAAGGAGAATTGGGGGAGGTGATTAGATAAGGTATGACACAACTTCAGCTTTTTGGGTGTTGTTACCTTTAGATGGGAAAGGCAGGAGGCTAGCCCTATCTCCTCTCAGCCTTAAAGGTAGATTGTAAGATCTTCGTACATTTTACCCTGCCCAGACCCCATTTGTGGGGCTACACTGAGCATGTTGTTATTGGTTGTTGTTTTGATCCAGGTCAAGGAATGGTAATGTTTTGCTAGTCTCAAGAAGTATGTTATAATTTTGAACATTTTTTTTCTTTTCTTTTGTTGCAGGTTTGCGATGGGAAGATGCTTTGGGTTGATAGATTAGGTTTTGATGTCCGGTTCAGTTCTCCTCTGAATGATGTGTTTGAAGCTCGTATCCCTTTTCCGAGAGAAGTTACAGATGAGAAGGGTGCAAAATCATCTTTCAACTGCATGTCTCAATTTGCTTGGGAAGTAGAAAAGAATTTCCATGCAGCAGATTTTGAAAAGGTGAAACAAGTGAAAAAGATGGAGCACAGAGGACTGTGAGATGGTTGTTATTTTTTCATTACAATTGCAGCAAGAATGTAAATGCGGTGGAACATGTTCCTGATGATGAAGACTCCACAAAAGCGCATTGCTTTTGTTGGTGTTGAAAGACATATTTGGTTTCTTTCAGTAGCATGGAAAATCAAAAGAGACTATGGGCTTAAAGAGAAAACGTTTTGGTGTCTGTGTGTTGTTTTGGAAAAAAAATTTCCAACTATAAAATCCATAAGAGTAGTTAGTTGTATGTCATCTACCAATTTTTCCTTTAATTCCGGATGACCAGAATCAAGATTATTATTAATGTCCGATTAATTGTTTTTATACTCTAAGCCATCAATCATTGAGCCAAATGACTAATACTTGCTTGAGGAAATTAATCTTAGTGGAAAGCTAATTTATGGATCATTATCCCACCATAACTTTATTATTAGTATAATAAATGATGATGATATGATGATGAGCTAATTTATGGATCGTTATCCCACCATCGCTTATCTATGCTAAAATATATTTGTAGTCGGCACATTAACTTTATCTTTTCTATTTTTTATTATTATTAGAAAATCAAACATTGAAATTGATTCTTTTCTTTTCTTATATTATTATTAGAAAAAGAAGAGGTTTACAAGATTGAATTGTTTGATTAATTACATACGTAAGAAATAGTATATTTTTAGTTGAAATCCATAGGTTTGAATAAAGAATTGACTTTCCTATAATTACGCCATAATCTTCTCCTTTCTTTCTTATAGAAAATAGAATAATAAAAAAGAAATACTGCACTTTTACTACTGCAGTTACCATCCATCACCTTCTCTGTAGTAGTCTATAATTTTATCGTCATAATTCTTTAATATGAAAATTCACGGATCTACTAATTAACTTAAATTAAACTAGTGACACTCCACTCCATCTATTTTCGAACGAACACATTTCATATTTCCTCATTCATCAAATACTACACTCTAACTAACTGAATCAGAGCAATAATTTTATTTTAATGGAGTGAACTATTACATCCAAACCAATTCATCATAATAATAGTTTGTCCTCTTTCAATCTTTTCCATACTTATCCTATTTTAAAAAGAAATTTTATCTTTTCCTATAAAATTAATTTGGATATAATTTCAATGAAGGACCATAATTTTTTTAAAACTTTATGATGAAGGCAGGTGGCAAGTCGAGTCAGGTAAGTCACGAGCGTGTGAAGTTGGCTCATTTTTTCTATTCTCTCATACCCACCCTCTACATTATTCAATTATTTTAAAATTTAATATTGATAAAACTTTAGTAGTATGAATATAAAATTATAATATTAATGTATACATGTTGTTGTGGAAAGGAGTATTATTATGATTGAGTATATATGGAGGCGAGGCAAGTGTTGTTACGATCACTATGCTCGGAGACATGATCATCCCTACCAGTAATCAATCATTCTCTCAAATTTTCATTATAATCTCCATAGTATATTGTATTTTTAAATGCTTATCGATCTTCTTCTTCTGAAGCATCAATTCATGCTACATTTTAAAGAAATCACGCTCCCTAACCTCCTGTTGGTAAATCACAAGGATATCTCCCTCACTAATTAATGCTCCTGAATATCACTTTGAATTGCAGGAAAGCATAATGCCCAAGGCAAGATTTCTTGATACACAAGTCGAGAAAGTCATCGACTTCTACATGGGTTCTCAAAGTGAGATGTATTTGTACCGCCAACCATCTCAGCCCAGCCCAGGTATCTTTTATGCCAAATGTGGCTGGCAAGAGAATCGCCTCTCAAATACTAGTTCCTGCTTCTTCAACAGACTACATATCTCAAACTTTGCCTATTCCTGCTTCTGCTGGGGAGTTAGGCTCAAGTTAGATAGACGTTTCTGGGTGTGTTTTAAGTTATGGACTTGGACATATGGTATTGTCATACAAATAGAGTCTCCAATTTTACGTTTTTGTTGATGAAAGCACGTATTTCATTTGATGAATTCATGAGTAATTATTATAATAATAGAATCTTACTTAAATCAAAGTAGAAAAGATGCTCTTCCCACAAACCACCTACCTACCTGTTCGGTGAAATAACATACTTATATCATAAATAAAAAAAAAAGAAATAAATTACCAACTCCTGTTCGGTAAAAGAAAATATAGATATGTGTCATCTTGTCAATAACATATACAAATTACTTTATACATATACATATTTATCATGCAACATACTTTGAGAGGCTGCTTTCTAATCTTTTTTGGGGCTTCTCTTCCTAATAAATAATCAGCATTTATCAAATCGTATAAACTATTCTACAATCTAGCTAATGGGCACTAGTCTATACATTTTTTTTTCCTTCCAATTCAGAACAACCAAGTAGTGCAACTGAATTATGCAACGCATCGCTGATATAACTTGATGAAGACCTTAGCCACAGGGGTCTTTGGAACTGGGATCAATTTTCCCGCAGCAGCAAGAGGCCAACTGTAACGACAATAAACAAAGATGTTGAGATGTAGATGAGATTATCGCTAGTCAACTCCTCAACAAAAATCCTTCCTTTCTACCATACCTGATAATACCAATAACAAGTGAAACCATCCATAATTTCCAACTCAGTCCAACCGTCGACGTAAATTTTCCAAGGAACTCAATGATACTGATCTGTTCAGTTGTATGGAGGGATATAATAGTCAGTGACCAAGAATTCTAATCAGAATTTTATCCATTGCTCAAAAATCTTTCACCTGAAGTATGAAAGTAGTTCCCACAACCCCAGTAAAGAGGGGGCTTTTGGTCACGCCAGTAAAGACATTCATTTCATCTGGCTTTCGAGCATTAACCTCATTGAATATCTGTATTTCAATTTAAATTAGTTACATATCTGAGGCTTCATGTGTAATCTAGCCTTGAATAAGACAAGCTAACAAAGAACATTATCCATACAGAGAATAACCATTTAAAGAAATACACACACATTTCTTTCTCCTAATTTGCACCAAGATGCAAAAAACTTACTTGGCAGAAAACAAATGCATTGAAAATTAAGGTATTCTTCACCATATTAGCATGTTTTGGGTCATCATTCTCTAAGCTGAGAATGCTCTTGCCCTGGAAATTGAGAACAAGAAGGATTCCGATTTGGTAGAGAGCCTGCAGAAGAGAAAAATAATGAATTTGTTTATACAAAATGTGGGCTATTATAAACTCTCTTTTTAAGGTGAACATAGCAAAGATAGAATGAAACAACAATATCCTATATCAGTAAGGCCACAGACCTGAATAAGCAAGTTCCTCCACATGATATTTGTCACCAGAGGTTCCCTAAGTTTCACAAAAAATTACAAGTGTCAAAGCATGTAAAAAGCCTGAAAGAATTCTTGAGTCACAGTAAAATAAGCAAACCAACACTCCCCGATTATTTTATTTTTTTTGAAGAAAACCAAGCGTACTGATAACTAGAAATTCACAATTCTAAATGTTAAAAAAGTCCCACATTGGTGGTTAATGAGACGGGCGGACTCCTTATGAGGCTTGGACAATCCTATTCCCTTTGAGCTAGCTTTTGGGGTGTGAGTTAGGCCTAAAACCTAATTTAACACCGTATCAGAGCCATTGGGCGTGAGGTGAGGTGTTAAAGAATGCCAAAAGTCCCATCATCGGTGGTTAATGAGATGGGTGCACTCATTATAAGGCATGTACAATCCTCCTCCCTTTGAGCTTGCTTTTGGGGTGTGAGTTAGGGCTAAAACCCAATTTAACATTAAAGAACCTCGAGTTTCCCATAGAAAGCATGTCTGAATAATTTTTCTTCACAAGAATCATATACTGAGCCGTGAACTAGAAAAACCATGAAATATTTAGCAAAAAAGAAAAGTTTATTTTAGATAAAGAATCTCTCCCATGATGAATTTTATTCCTGCAAGTGAGGAGTTCTGAGATTAAATAAACAACACAGAAGCTAACATCTTGATGCACCTTTTGGAAAGAAGTGAATAAAAATAGGTGCATAATATTTACACTAGGAGGGCTCTCATATTTAGTTGAACCATCATACGCGGAAGATGCCTATGAAAGACTTTGAATATCACATTATGTGAAATGGAAAAAGATGCATCTAGCATAGAGGTGGTTTCATCACAATAATATAGAACACTTCAAGCTTACATTCACAGAAATTACAATAGATGTTCTGATCATGCACCATTTAGACCTCAAACTAGCAGGCTCTGTGGCATAATTCATTTTATGACAACTGCAAATCATAAAAAAAGTATCAAATATAAGGAGATAGCATGGTACATCCGAGTTGCTCACCTTCGACCAACAGGAGGTCTATGCATAAGATGGTCAGTTGGTGGTTCAGTAGCCAAAGCTAGTGCTCCCAGAGTATCCATAATGAGATTGACCCAAAGAAGCTGCAATAAGAGTATCCTTGAGCAAAACGAAAAAAGAAGAAGAATTCCAGCAGTCTACTATATGTAAGTCATTATTACCCACTGAATGATAAACATAGCACACGTATGCACTATATATCATTCTCAAAAAATATATACATACATATACATATTTATACCTATGAAATTACAATTTATATACCCCTGCATCCGTGTAGGTCAAAAGATAGATAGACAGATAGAGAGAGAACCTGCACTGTGTTTAGAGGAACATCACCAGAAGAAACTGCTGCCACAACATTGATTACAAGAGCTGCGACATTAACAGTGAGCTGGAACTGAATGAATTTCTGAATATTTGCATAAACAGAACGACCCCAGCGTACAACCTACATTGAGATAAATTAAGTCAAGGACCACGGCTTTTCATTACGCTACTACACTAAGCCACCACAAACTAACACCAGCTGATACAACACAGATATGGATTAAAAAGACACATCATCTACTTCCTCGGTGTTTTGCTGCTTTCTCCAAGTTGTTAAATAAATATGGTTCAAAGGATGGGGTGCCAGCCCAAGAAGAATAATATCCACTAGGAAATTTGACGATGAGAAGGCAAAGGGATGCAATAATAAGATAAACAAGAAGCTTGCACTGCTTGTTTCTCGTAATCTGACTCCTCTTTTTTGCCCTTGCACTCCCTCTGTCACTACATCGTTTAACAAAATATCTAAAAGATCTTTGATTTTCATGTTGACTTCCAAAATTTGATAAGCTAGTGTTACATTGTGTTTGCAAATCAATACAAGTTTAGAGTATATTCTAATGCCTACTGGTTAAAAGTGCTCAACATCTACATGCTTAATGCAAAATAATAAATTATGATCTCAGAATAAGTGGTCAAATTTTTAGAAGCACTATCTGTATTTCCAAGTCACCTTCACAAATTCAGCCAAATTACCTTTCAAGATCAAAATAAAAAATACAGAACATGAATACATGTCTGAGTTTTCATGTGCTTTCGACCTTCAAAACCCACCCTTCATAGTTCAAATAAATGTTCTCATCAGATTTCTGAAGTTCTGATGAATATGCTTATATTAACAGTGAAAAGACATACAAAAGCATTCACAACATCACATGTAGTTGAGGTGTAATGAAAGTTCAGACTAAGGATAATAAGTGATTTTTTCCGAAATATTGGTCATTTTTATAGTAAAGGAGTTCTTTACATAGTAGATGCAGAGTAACTAATCTCAGAATGACATTTTACATTTCTTAGAGTCATTATAAGTTGGTACAATTCACCCTCTTTCACAGCTTTGTAAAAACATATCTATGAGTTTTTGGCCTCAAAGCCCACCTCCATAGGCCCACAGATGTTATCATCAGAATACTGAAGTTTATGATAAATGTGCAGTATTTTAATGATGAAAAGATTTAATAAGCATTTCTGGCATTGTACATAGTTGAGACCTATTATCACAAAAAGTAATTTTTAAAAATCGAATTAACATTTTCTTCAAACACCAAAAGAGATTTTCCAACTCACCTTCACTACTGTAGCAAAATTATCATCCAAGATAATGATGTCAGAGCTTTCTTTTGCGACTTCTGTTCCTTGGATGCCCATGGAAAGGCCTATGTCGGCCTAAATATTGAAAGACAATGAAATTAACTAAAGACAGAAAAATCACTAGACAATACAAAAATTAACATTGAAGAATTGCAGCTAATAAAGCATTCAAAAAGAATAATGTAATTAGGCACAAAAAGCTGCTATTCCAGACCATATACAGCACCTAAACTTTGGCAATATTATTAAACCCTGAACATCAAGTCATGGGTACATTACTTACACAGGAGAATAATTTATATTTGAGGTCTATCACAATACCCTGACGCAGATAAGACAGTGGTCCCATTGGAGATATGTAAGACCCCATAAATTTGAACCTTTGTACCAGGTCTAATACGGATTAAGAATCTAAAAAACCCCACAAAAACTGGAATGTGGAGACCACCTGAGGATTTTACAGACAAAGTAATTCAACGGACTAGGACGGTGTGGAAGCACGGTGAGCAAAGGGACAAAGGTCCAAAATGATTAAAGATTTTATAGTGCGACAATGACAACTAGAAATAATGCTTTTCTGTTACAAAGGAGGCTACAGACTAGTACCATATCTCATGGACATGATAATAAGTATAGGAAACGTCTCAGAAGTGATTTAAGGTCTAAGGAGAGCTCTAGCATAAAGTTGAAATTGGAAGCTACAGCACGAACTAAGTTTTTGATGAGCTCGCACAAGGTCCAACTTCAAACAAACATATCTACCCGCATGTAGACTTTTATGCACAAACCGTTCATCAATGAGCTCTATACAAAAAATATGTACGTTTTACTGAAGTGCAATCGAAATGGCTGGGGGCACCACATGGCCCGCGTTGCGTTAAGACAAACTTCAGGAAGTCGATTCTTTTTCATCCATGCTGGCACCCCGCATCGTGGTAGGCTAAAAATATGCTTGTTTCTTCTATTTTTTGGTCTACAAAGTGAGAGAAAGAGGGGCATATGTTTGGACGATTTTGGAGCTTCTCTCTAGTTTTTCTCCCCCAAAGACCTCCTACATCAAGGTAAGATATTCCTTATCTAATTTCCTCACTTACTACATGATTAACTCATAGATTCTCATGCAGATTTTAGAACACTCAAGTTGCTTCCCAAGAATTCAAGTGAAGGATTTTGCAAGGGTTTCTTTCTAAAGGTAATACTTCACCCTCAAACTCTCATGCATTAATAATTGAGGATAACGTGAGTTTGTTTTAGTGTTGTAACTTATGGTTGTGGAATGGTGATTAGAAGCCATAAGTTAGTACTTTAGTTGATGAAAATGGTAGAGAATGGAAGAATTATTGCAGGTGAAATTGTGGGATGAGAGCGAATTTTTGGACTCATTGGCAATGAAGGAAGTTGTTATGTATCTTGTGAGAAATATAAAAAAAGAATGTTATTGAATTGTTGTTGTGTCTACATTATTACATTGAGACCCTACTTATAGACCCTAGTGATACAATCCTTTATCAAGTAGGATACTATTAAGTATTCCTATTCCTATTCTAATAGGATTGTATAAACATATTCCTATTCTAATAGGATTGTATAAATCTATTCCTATTCTAATAGGATTGTATAAACCTATTCCTAGTTTAATAGGATTATATAAACTTATTCCTATTCTAACATATCTAAATTCGGTTGTAGTGTCATTTTTTTGACAAGGGGAAGGGTTGTTGGATGAAAAAACACCATTAGTGGAGGTTGCAGAGATTCATACTCAGTGGCTAGGCACCCTCCAAATGGGATATCACATCTTTGAGAGGGAGGCAAGAAAATAGTATTAGGAAAAGACAAAACGAAAGACGAAGGAGAGAAGATCTCCATCATGCATCCTTCAACATCCTATGTGTTCCTTTTCTTTACTTGTTAAGGTTTAGCAAAGACAGTGCTAATTCTTTGATATTCGGCAGTAGATTTAATTAAGTAAGAAGCTTAGATATAAAAGGTGCTTAATATTTGATGGTTTTAAAAATATTTTTATCTTTGTTCCTCGTTAAATTATGCATATTTTATGATATTGATGTATTCCTCATGTTTAGTGAAGTTGAAATACTTGCCCAATTGTATTTGAAGGGACGACATCTAACCAGGTTTGGATGAAAGAAGTAGAATGCAACGCTACTCAGGAAATCAGAAAATGACAAATTTAAATAAACTCCTAGCTTTTTTTTTCTTTTTTTTTTGGATAAAGTGCTAATATTAAGAGGAGCTTTCTAGATCATCCTGCATCTTGGACAAAACTAGATTAGTCACTAAAGGGCCATTCAAATGTAGGAAATAGAAGGCAGTCAATGCTACACATAATAGCAATAGAACATTAGAGAGTTCCACCAATTTATGAGATCGGTTCCATATGACCAAGTCTACACTGAAGCATCCTTAATGATTAGAAAAGCTTAAAGTAGGAAACTATAACAAAAACAATGATTATAACTCAGGCAATGAGTATTTTGAATCACTCGTTATTAAATCCTTCAATAACAAAATGAGGTTTAGTTGAACCCCTAACCTTCATTTACTATTAAATTTTCCTTAAGTTCGCCTCTTGTATATTGAGTTCTCTCTGCATCATGTTCTTCTTCTTCTTTTTAATTTATAGTGACCGACCAAATTTCAATCGTTTATTGCTCAAGTGGCATAGGATCAAAACCACTTCTTCTTAAAGTTTGTTTTAGTGCTCAGAGACCAAATGTGTACAAGGATCAGCAAGTGAAGACTCAAAAAAGCAGAAGAAAACTAAACAATTGAATAAACGGAAAGTGATAAGAAGGTCATCACACCTCATGCAGTGCAGGAGCATCATTAGTTCCATCTCCAGTAACAGCAACAACTTCCCCTAGTTTACGCAGAGTTTGCACAAGCAAAAGCTTGTCACTTGGTGATGACCTTCCCATAACCTAGAAACCAGTTTTCTACTTTTAACAAGATGTGCCGACATACAAATGTTGATACAAGTAGATTAAATATATAAATCAGTTATTATCTCTTCATGGATAACATACCGACATTCTGTTTGCAACTTGTTCTCTCTCCTTCTCAGACAACTCACGGAAGGTTTTCCCCTCAATAACTTCAAATTCTGTGACTTCAGTATTTGAACTTAAAATTCCACACTCCAAGGCAATTGCTCTAGCTGTTTGAATATTATCTCCAGTTACCATCCGCACCTAAAGGTTCTCAAGAGTAAAGTTTTTGCTTATAAGAACAAATGCTTAAGCTAAATGCATTCCAGATCTCCTCAAATTAGAAGTTACGGTCATGTGGCTAAATGTGCACACCCAACCATGACAAATACTGTACTATATGCATCCTGAAATGGCTAATAATTGAAATATTTTAAACCATTCAAGACCTACCAAATTTCCAATAAATTTCCTGTAAAGAGGAAGATAGATTTTGATAGAATAAACATAAAACATTAGTATACTTAACTGGTTCAAAGTGTTTGAAAATAGGTCCAATTAATTAAAGACAACACCTTGGACCAAGTAAAAGTCTTCTTGCTGACAAAGTTAGATACGATTATATAGTCAATCATTTCACCTTATTAGCTACTATTACATCCAAACAAAAAGATTACCTTAACACCAGAATCACTGCACTGTCTCACTGCATCTTTGACACCTGGACGACAAGGATCCTATGTAAAAAGGCAAATAAAGATGAATGAGAACATGCAAAACAACTCACGAAAAATTAAATACTGCACACAAATATGTATCATGTCAAATAGTTTTTTTCATAAGGTGGTGTCTCAGACAGCTGGGGCACATACACTCTATCCATCTCATTTTCCATATCAGTTTTAGTTTAGTTGTCCATGTCCACGAAGATTAGAAGTCAATTTAATATATTATACTTTAACAGTATTACTCTATCAAATGCCTTGAGATCTATCTATTTATTTTTTTAGTTCTATTTTTCAATAGGATTTGACATCATTTAATCCTATGATAACATCAATTAATGTTAACACATATGTTTTAAATAGAACATTTTTTTTGAACTGACGTTTTAAAAAGAATATTCAAACCATTTTCTCTTAAACCCCACGATACTTGAGCCAGGTGAAACTTGAAAGAGGAGTAGGATGGTGGGAGTACCTGTGCTGCAGACATGAGATTGTGAAGTAATCAAAGGATATGGTAAGTATTTGTCATAAATTACAACTACCAGGTAGACAAACTCGAGATGAGAGAGGACATGAGTAGAACAATATTCAAGAGACTATATACACCTCAACTACACGACCTTACATAACATGCACCTTTATTTTATTTTGAGCTGCAAAAGTATGATTAAGAATATGTACCTTTATACCGAGTACAGCAAGCAAAATAAGGTCATCTTCTGGTAGAATCCATTGAGCCAGTTGTTCTTCATCAGTTGGAACCTCATTCACATTACAAGTTTGGTATGCAATGGCAACACACCTCAAACTTTTTGCTGCCATATCTTCAATGGCTTCTTTCAAAAAATCCTGCAGCCAACATAATTACTAAAAAGAGATGAAAGGATAAAGTCTGCACTAAAGTGTCCTTTTGTGATTCATAATTTTTCTCAAGCTTTTAATGGCCGGATTTGGGACAACATAATGTCAACAGAAAAGTTCACAGGACTCAATATTATCAAAATTTTCTCTCTTAGAAAGTAGTCCTAACTTCTTCCAACCTTCTCCTTTTCAATGGATTGCAAGCAGCCATTTGAATCAAGGTATCCAGTACAAGATGCCAGTATAATTTCAGCTGCACCTTTCCAATGCATATGAACTTGAGAGCCACTCTGCAAAAGAAGAAAGAAAAATCATTAAATATGCGATTAATAACCTCGTGCATGTGCAGATAATTAAAAAGTTCATCCACTCAAATATATAGGTTAAAGGAAATCAGAAGTGTGCATCAACAGAAGAAACTAAAATGTGAGCCATAAACAAAACAAGAAAGAATGAACTTGAAAATCCAAAGAGGCCACAGCGCCTCTGCTAGCTCTTATCCTAGGAAGCCCTTATTTCATGAGTGATTATGTACCTGAATGTCATAGTCCAAAAACTAACTCTATGCTGATTTATCACCGGATAATCATACAATCAGGTGACACGAATGCTACAACGGATCCTAGGTCAGTCCGAAGGAATCACTAGCAGTGGGGCTTATTATATATATCATTTCTAGGCATTTTCTATTCTTAAACCCTGAGGACTGTTTGATACGATCTTTTGATATGAAACACAAGTAGATTATAACTTAGCTTACGACATCTCGCGAAGAGATAACTTGTTGCAGTACATCATCCCACAAACACTTACATGCAGACTACAACTTTGATTCTTGATTTTAGCACTTGAAGCCTCACAAGGTAGGTTTTAATTATTTAACTAGTTAGGAAAAGAAAAATCACAATATGTTTCTCCCATTAAACTACTTATGTGGAGCAATAAATCCCTCTAAATGGGCATAATTATGCCTAATTTTAAATTAAAGAAACCTTAGCAAAGCGAACAGGACTATGAAGCAGCATGCACTCGAATATCAGATAAGTCGATTACCTGCTCTCTAACTACAACACCTCCTCTCTTCTTTGTAGAATTAAAAGGAGAGACATGAAGAACTATGGATTGTGATCTGACAACATCGAACTTCATTCCAATCTGAGTAAATTGTGCATTAGTTGAATAAGCAGATTTTGTTGATTTATATCAGTAAACGGAAAGACAAGTTGTTAATACTACCTTGACGCCCCATGAAAGAATGGCTTTTTCAGTGGGAGAGCCTGAAACCTCTGTTCCCTTGCCATCCTACGAAGAGGGAACTGAGTCAAAAATAGAATGAACCAAAGGTAGTATATACATGCATGCCAAAGTAAACAAGAACATTGATTAGATAACAAAATAAAATTAGAAGTATTGAGCATGGTGAGGGAGGGAAAGATAAAGAGGTGCAAAGCAGTTGATCCAAATACTACTGCGAATGTGCAATTAGAAAGACAATGCATGTTTTTTCCTTTGAAGAGTTGATCTGTGGGGACTTATATTGAAGAGCATTTTGAGTAAATGTCATCTAAGAAGACTATTGCGAATTCTCATCTCAAACTTTATCATGAATGTCTGTCACCCTAAAGCCATCAAAATACATGGCACATGTATGAGGAGAGGCAGAGATAATTTAGGGAGCGACAAGGAAACAGGGTGAATACCTTAGAAGTAAAGACACTGCCAGATGTATTCTGAGTTATGCCCTCATCCAGAAGAGAAGAAACAGCTGAATGCAACTGTGAACCATCTTCAGGTGAGTCGAGCTTCTTTTTCCCGACATAGGCTTCTACGACTGTCATCTGCACAAACACGAGCATATAAGTCATCATATAATTTGTGAATTAGTGTAAATATGTAACTGAAGTTGTCAGTTTGAAGATCAAAAGCATGAACCAGCAGCCTAACCTGATTCAGAGTCAGTGTTCCAGTTTTATCACTACAAATAGTTGTAGCAGAGCCCATAGTTTCACAAGCTGAAAGTCTGCGCACCTGCAAATTAATCAAAGAAAACTATTTCATGCATGATTACCATAGTATCAACATTCTTATATATTTAACTAAATAATCAAACAGATATAGCAAAGGAGGAAAGACATATGTACCAAAGCCTTGTCAGCCATCATTTTCTTCATTGAGTATGCTAAACTGTCACAACATTTAGAGCAGGCAATGATTTAAGAGGATTATAAGGCACATGAAAATTAAGTCAACAGTGTCGAGTAAGAAGCACTTTTTTGATACTTGCGTCAATGTAACAGCTAAAGGAAGACCTTCAGGGACAGCAACAACCACAATTGTGACCTGAAAATAACTTATTGCATTAGATAGATGACTCGAATTGTAGGTACTGAATCTGTCAGACACTTAATGTCTTCCATGAACAACAAAACATGGACTAATAGTTTTATACAAAAAATACAACCATTCATTATTGGAGACTGAAACAGAATCAAAGTATTAAATCATGTGGGCACTTTTAACAGATTGTTGAATCCATTTTGGAGCATTTTTTTCCATCTTTAAAATTTATCGACACTTAAGTTTGGCCATTGAACAATGTGGAGTCCAGTGTTATCAAAGGTGAAAAGCGCAAAAAAGCTCTAAGGTCTGTTGGGGCTTTAAGCGCAAAAAGTGTGGCTAAAAAAAGCGCAAAGGGACAAATTTATTTATATATGTTTACTCTAAGACTAATAATTATAAATATGTATGACAAATATATAACCATAGAAAATGAAAAAAACATTATGATAAAGTGAAATATCAATTGTTTACTGTCACTTCTTCCGAAGAGGCTCACTGGCAAACTTTGCCTTAGAACCTTGATGACGATACTGAAGCGCATATAAAGCGAGTTGAAGCCCTCAGCACGTTATGAGCCTCGCTTTAGGGCTTAAGCGCGCCTTTAACAACACTGGTGGAGTCCTAGAGTATATTGTCCAAAAAAGGGGGCCATTTTAAATACACATTGTTTAGGAACACATCTCATCCTTTCTCTTTGTTTTTTGGGCAATACAAGTCTATGCAGGAAAGTTTACTTAAAAATCTCAAAACTTCCACTTTGTGGGCCTCATTGAGAAAAGGTAGAAGAAAGGATAGAACATTTATAACAAAGAATAAATACAATTTATATGCTACTTTAAGTTCTAATTATATGCATACACAAAGGGGATATAGAGAACTCGTATCCCCAACTAGTTTAGGGTACAAGCGTGTAGTCGATTGATTAATATATGACAAGACTCCACTTCTACACTCACTGATAGGTAATAAATGCATGTTACTTTTTTTGAGAACTAAAAAAAAAAGGGCCCTCTGTAGTGTGTCTGTTCAATCTAACCCAGATATCTCACTAGAATCTTATCTTCCATGTCAATAATCCTGATTGGACATGACAAATAGCTTTCTGAACTACATACAGTACCTAAGAGCAGTGGAAATCAATAGAAAAAGGCTTTTTCGATTCTTAGGTAGTGGACCTAAAATTTGCAACTCCACTGGTGTCCATTGGAATCCATAATATTTTTAGTGCCTAAAGGGCAAAGCCTGTTAGATAAAACTTAAAAACATTGATCAGCAAGAACTTACAGCTGCAGTGATGATATGTACAACTCCATCCATTGTTTTACTAACACTGGTCTGTCCATGGACAAACTGGGTAGTCCCATCTGGATTTTTGCTATGCCCAGTGAAGAACCTGGGGGACAGAATATTTAAGTCATATGCAATATTTAGCATGAAACCATACAGAGCAGCTTTGGAAGGGAGCAAAGTTTTCACCTGCTCAAAAGAACAATGAGCACAAAGAGAGCAACAGCAAGGCCAACAATGCCGATAAAGGTGGCAACCCCATTCAAACGCACCTGCCATATTGTAATTGAAAAGCTAAACACAGAATGGATATAACAAGTAGAGAAACTGATGATGATGGACAGCACATTCTAATATAACCTGCAAAGGAGTTTCTTCACCGGTATCCTCTGATATACTCGCCATCAACAATCCCCATTCAGTATTGATTCCTACACCAGTTACCTAAATAAAAATATATGTTTAAGGAGATAAAGATGAGGGAGCTTTGTTTTTAATATAGAACAGGAGACGGTCTTTGAATATGAGATGTTTGGATAAAATTTAGCTGAAGTTGAAACAAAAAGAGTAATTATACATGTTTGTACATGAATTTCACTTGGAAAAGAAAGTTGAAGTTTTGTGAGTGGACTATTATTTCATTTGAAATACATCAAATCAGTTTTCCAACTTATATTATCTATTTCAAGAAATATTGAATCGAATTGTAAGACAAACATCGGTTTGTAAATAATAATTTGTCTTTTAGTTGGGATAATGAAATAAAATTTATGGCCAAATGGGGAAACAATGTCTAAAATTTCATCTGCTCCAAATAGAAATTAGCTCTTAAATCCTCAAAGGGATTGGGGAGATCGGAATAAAAGAAACAAAGAAAGAAATAAGATGATCTTACAAGCATGGTTCCAGCACCATCTGCTACCTTGCAACCAGCCATCAAGAAAGGTGCCTTTTGATTTTTGTTTACCTTTAAAAATGATATGATATTTAAGATCATTTGGATCAATGAGCTTACACATACTATGCATGAAGGTCAAAACAACTTACAATCTTGCTTTCACCAGTCATGCTAGACTCATCAATTGCCAGAGAATGACCAGAGATCAAGACGCCATCTGCAGGAACCTGAAAGAATACCAAAGCTTTATCTCTTTGATCAGAAACTGACTAGAGAAGAGGCAGAAAAATCTACATTGCCATCTTTACCTGATCACCTATCCTGAGAGGAACAACATCACCAACAACAATTTCGTATATTGAAATTTTATCCCTTCTGCCGTCTCTTATAACCTTTATAGATCATTTTGAAGCAGTTAATTTTTCATGTATACGATAAGGATCGTAATTAATATAATTGTCACGAGGCTATGGTTCATAAACTGCAATTACCTCTACTTGGATATTTCGTTTTTCTTCATTTAAGTTCTGAAATCGCAAGGACTGTCTGTAGTCACTTGTTGCTAAATGAAAATTTACAAAACAAAATTAATTAAATCAAAGATGTAGTAGTAAATAAGGATTGGTAGGGAATAATGCCCCCGCCCCCCACCCCATGGGTTCTATCAATGAACTATACACCTCAATCACGAAATATACAAACAAACCCTGAAAACAAGATGGGAGCTTGCAAATCCACTCTGAAAAGCTAGGACAAGTTAATTTGTTGAAGAAAAAAAATGCACGAGGAGATCCACACAAATTGAACTCTCCTTTCAAAGAAAAAGGAAAGAAAGCTACATTATGATGATCAATTAGCAGGATTGCAACTCATGAATTGTTAAATTGCAATACTCACATAATACACCTCACCCCAGAAATTCAAGACTAGGAATAGTAAACAGCTACCCTTTTTGTTACCAAGAAAGAAGAGAAGAAGATTGATTTGATAAAAGAGTAAACATAATTAAACTTCAGAACAAAATAAGTGAATAGCTCTTGAAGAATATCAAAGAACCTTTTTCATTGTAAAGAGAAACAGAATAATCAATTTATTTGATAGGAAGGAAAATGCGTGTAAGAATGCAACTTGTTATCTGGAGAACTAAAGCTATTATTAGCAAACAGAAGAAAGAAACTATATTTTAGCAACCGAAATATTAATTGAATATGATTAATAATCTGCGACATGAATCTGGTAAGGCTTGACCAAGCTAAACACATGAAGAGAGAGAGAGAGAGAGAAGAAAGTATAAAATAGCAAATTAAGCTGCAGCTATGAGTCCTATCAGTTTCCTGAAATTCTGAGAGGTTAATACTTTAGTCTGATTCTATTAGAGTTTCATGGTTTTCTTGAATGTTAATGAATATTCTTCAATTTGTTCCAGTAGTCAATACAAATTTAGTAACCTGGGATTGACAAAAGAGAAAGCAGCCAAGCCATTGTAGAGTTTAATGAATTCTATAACTCCATTCACTTGGATTAGAAGTAGTAGACAAACAAGAAGCAAAGTAATTACCTGTTACAAAATAGCAGGTAGAATTTAATGACTTATAAAATCCATTCACTTGGATAAAAAGAAGTAGACAAACAAGAACCATAGAAATTACCTGTTACAAAAATAACAAGAAGTACGGCAAAAGTTATGCTTCCACCATCATACCATCCTTCTTTCAGGCCCTGTATAAATAATCATGAATGGAACTTTTAGTAACAATCATCATTAAATATAACATCATCTTCTGATTTCCTAAAATAATCAAGGACCATCATTAATTTTCCATTCTATACATGCTTCTGTTTGGTAAAGAAATGGACATGAACCTAACTTAATCTGCCCAAGACCATATAAGGAGTCCAAGTACTTATCTCAAAAACGATGTGGGATTCAACACCATCACCACCCCTCGCACGCTCAGTACTGGACATATCTGCTTTATTTTTTCCTAAAATGAGGTCTATACTGGTTGCTATAGACGTCAAATTGACAATTCGGAAATATCCAGATATTTCGCACTTCCCAATAAAAGGTTAAAGATAGGCTATAGGGGAAAAAAAGATAGAACAATGCAGAGCTTTTAACATCAAATAGAAGAACCTATAATATAAAGAGCAAAATACCTTTGTGTGTATTCCAAGTGCCAGTGATAGTACAGCAGCTACAATTAAGATGATGAGAGTCAGATCTTGCCAAGCCTCCCAAAGGAATCTCTACAAAGAATAAAGATAATAGTTACATCTCACTTCTCCTTACAGAAATCAATTCAACAAGACAACTTGGGAGAAACAAATACCAAGTAACTGCGACCCTTTTTCATGGGATACGTATTTGCCCCAAACACATTTTTTCTTTTTGACAATTCAACATCATCATCAGCAATTCCTGAATCAACATCTGTTTTCAACTTCTCTGATAAGCCTTTGGCCTGAAGATGTCAACATCAATATCAGTATGCCGATATAGATGAGTCCCTACTAGTAGCATGGTTTTATGTAAGATAACTAAAACTCAGTGAAGTTAACTTACTCCTCCGTATTGTTGCAGTGCAGAAAGATTATGATCCCTAGTCACTGAAGCTAGCTGTTCAAGTGAAATTCCATAGTCACCACGAGGAGGTAGAGGAGCAACTTCGGTACCCAACACTAGAAAATAGAACAGATACCAAAAACAAAGCAAATGACAGAGTTTAAGGTACGTTGTTACTTGTACGAATAGTTCGTATCTAAGCGACCTACAGTTAAAGACAGAGACTAAAAGTTAACTATATCCTTAAATTCATTTGATGTTCAAGAAATTGAAACTTCAGCTAGCACTTTGTCTACCATAAATTAGCTTGAGGCAGCTTGGCTACCCTGTATGTGCTACCAAAAGAAGTGTGAAACAATAGAACATACTAGATCAAAATTATCATTTTTTTTCCTTGTTTACTTCAACAAACAATAGAATTATGGCTCGGAAGATAGATTTCTTGATTAACATATCTAGCAACCATGAGACAAAATGACTGCGCTAACTTCAGTTTTGCACCAAACAGGTCGAATGTGATGAAAATATTTACCTAGAAAAGAAGAAGACTTTTACAAGTAAACGATCTCGGTAGTTAGAAGAAAAGAGGATGAGGGGGTGAGACAGAGAAAGGAGGCAGAGAGTTGGCAAGCAATGAGTTAAGAAATAAAGCAGCTACGTTTACAGATGTATCAATCAAAAAAAAAAAAAAGAAGTTGAGAATTTTTCATGTGATGGATGCTTTTCTGGGAATGTATATTCTCCATTTAATAGTATACATTCAATCCGAAATGTCAGTGATGTATGAGCACTAGTTATTTTACCAGTGTTATGCAAGGGAAGCGGCAATATTTGGTAGATATTGAAGATAAAGCATTAGTTGAAAAGGATATGCAAAGT
Source organism: Solanum pennellii (assembly GCF_001406875.1). NCBI lineage: Eukaryota > Viridiplantae > Streptophyta > Magnoliopsida > Solanales > Solanaceae > Solanum > Solanum pennellii. The sequence goes on from NC_028639.1 coordinate 75,209,626, forward strand.
ATATACCAATAGCTCGTTGTCCAGCAAGTTTAAAAAGTAGTGCGGCCTACAAAAGCAAAGCAGGGATGGTGAGATATTCATTAAATCAATCAAAAGAAGAGGGTAGAAATGAATTTCATCATTACTCTTATGACTTGAGCATGTGCTCTGATCATCCTTCTTCTTTGTTCTTTCTCTTGGGCTTTTCTCAAGTCGAGAGTATACCTAAATCGGCGTGAAGCATTAAGCACAAGTGCAGCTTCCTGCGAGTGATGAGAAAGATGTTAGGATATTAATGCGTGAATAGAGAAAATGTACTCGTTTAACGCAAATTATGATATGAGATGGAGATGATCAACTGTGTCAACCCATGAAAATGAAAATGAAAATGAAAATTTCAATTACCCTCCAGCGTTTAAGAGCGTGGAAAGATACATTCTTGGTATTGGGAATGTGGAAAGGATCAGAGAAGTGGTGTTGGGGGGAAGAGTTGAGATGGGAGGAGCCGGCTTCCAGGTCCATGGTTGGAGCAGTCGTCAGATGCCACCACTCTCAGATATATATATATATATATATATATATAGTAAATGAGAGAGAGAGAGAGAAATACATACATCCTTTGTATTTGTATTTGTAGTGAGAGAAGGAAGAGCCAAAAATCATGTAATATGAGGTCGAGCGACTATACAGGGAAACCACAAACCTTGATTTGGGGTTTTGCCCAAAAACCGTTTTTTATTTCAGGGTTTTCTTACAAAAATGCGCAATGGATGGGTTTTTGGCTTTACCACCATCACTTCATGTGATGCTCACACCAACATTCTCCTATCCAATTATTTATCAAAATTATTTTTAAAACTTTAATTTTTTCATAAAATTTCAGTAATAGTTTAATAGGAAACTCTAATAAAAATAATAATGTTTTCTTTACCATTAATTTATTTCTTTATTCATTTGCACCACATGCCATTGTATGCTAGCTAGTTTGAGATATAATATTTTGATAAATATAGTTGGTAAATGGCTTAGTTAGCTGCATTTTTCTTGTAATGTAGATGTAGAAGTTAAGTGTCTGTATAAATAATAATACTGTTTGCAACAAATTTTAAACATATGGAAAATTAAATAAACCATACAAATAAAATATGAAGAAACATAATTTTATTCATCAAGATAGCGGGTACAATTCTGTTGATCCCTTGATTGGCGTATTTCTCGAACTAGGATGATTTAGATTTGACCACTCTATGTGAATAATCCATCAATTTGTGGAGTATTCGAGATCTTGATCTCTTTATGGAATTTCCGAGATGCCTTTTAAGGGAATTTAATACCCTTTATATAGGCATAAACTAGGATTTAGGTTGAGTAGCCTCCAAGAATTCTTATCTGAATTGAACACAATTTGTAGAGTCCCAACTCGAATTGAACGCATCTTGTAGAGTCCCAATGTCTACAAATACATTTTGGCTTAGCAATTGTGTCTCACATCAACAATATTTCAGATTTACATTTAGACCTTATTTTGTGAAATCTCATCATCAACGCATGTCCCAATAACAAAAGCTATTCAACATGGTGAAGGGGAAGATGCTATAAACCATTATAGATCTCATAAACAGTGTCATAATCCCATTTATATGTATGGATGTCATTGTTGAAACAAAAGTGTTACATACATTACAGCGAACTAAGCATTCATGTATTTTGGGCTCTGTCAACAAGAAAAAGTCTTTCAACTTATTCATACCATAATGTGACATGACTTCCATGATCATCCTTCTGCTGCTATAAATAGAATATCAGAAAACTACTGTAACATGATATGTACATACTAATCTTGTGATTTCATAGGAGATGCTGCTAATTAATCAGTTGCCCGTTTTTTAGCCCACTCCAGCTCTGTTGAGATAATTTTGTACCAGCTTGAAGTCTGCAATATAAAAGTATTAACACATGTACTAAGAAACAAGCGCAATTGAATATATATTATGGTCCAATCACCTCACTTTTGTAATCATGAACAGAATCAAAACCTGCAGTGTCAAGAATATTTTCCGTTAATTAATCGACCAGATTAGTAAAGAAGATCATTTTCCCAAAACTTTTCAACTTTTTTTATTAATGGCAATGGCATTAGAATGAATGAATTAATGATGTTACCTGATTTGCATTATCGGCAAGTAAGTGAATGTAGAGCTTCAGCGAGAATAACGTGAAGAAGAAGAAAATTGCACCTTACAGCTGTTGTGACGGCTCTCTGGCTATATATTAGGAATAATGGAATTTAAAGGTGAGGCAAAAGTGTGTAAATTCTATATATATATACTAGTTGTTGTCGTCATCCATTCTATTGTATATCATAGACAAAGGACATTGGTGAGCTATTCTTTCGCTCTTTTTACTACACCAACCAACTAATGAATTGTATGGTTTAGAAAAATAAACCATACATACCATAGTCATATCCTTTGAATTGTCTAATCATTGAACTTCTACCCGAGACATGTTGTAACTAATATATATATGATATATATTGTGTCGCAAAGATATCACATTCACATACGTATAAGAGATAACTAACTCCCTGTCAGAGTAGCAAGTTGCTCATCGAGCCCAAAAATGTAGAGCGGCCAGCCAAAAGGAAAAAAAATTATCCTCTACGGTACACCCCAATTTAAGAGGCGAACCTAAATTTGCTATGCTACATACAGTTACTACTGCTCCATGTTAGAGCATTATAAACTACAAAGTATAGCAATACATCCACCCAATCTGGAATTAACAGAGTAGTGCACATCCTTCCTTCACCTCATACGAGAGAGGCTACTTAGCACTTTCTTGGTGACTGGATCCCATTATAATTAATCAACAGCTCCATTAATGATGAACTCGAAATCGACCTTCTTTCCTGGTTCGCAACTGCCTATCTGATTCTTCGCTTCCACCTGACCTTCCAGAACTCACTGCCCGATCATTCCGAGTAACAATTTTTATGGGGTGGGCTTCTGTATTGAAAACCCACTCATCAAGGGAGATAACTGATGACGGAGAGAAAAGAAGATACAGATATTTAAGAGTCTCCGCAAGAAAGAAGCTTTGCATCATATTGTCTTTGACACCAGTGTTTACCTGGGGAAAACCGGCAAAAATGTGTTAAAACAATGATATCACCCTAATGATTGCAAGCACAAAACCCTGAGTTCAAGAGGTTCTCAATGACTTTTGATTGCTGACCATGAAGTCACTTCGTCGTGATATAAGTTGGCAATTGTACATGCTAAAGTTAGTTGCAACAATTTAATAACATCCTCAGAAACTAAACACCTTGTATGTCCAAAACCCTCCACTTCATTTTTATCTGCACAGTTTCCTTCATAACTGGAAAAAAAACATTGATCTACAAGGAATGGGGTCAAGTTCTAGCTGTGCCTGGACAAATTTAGCTTCAAATAGGAGAGGATGCAACGAAAATACTGAGATCATCTATAAAATATGGTACCTTTGAATTTGAGCTTCAAGTGGGAGAAGATAAAGATCAGAGGCAGCAAGAAAACAAAAAAGGGGTTCTCAGCTAGCTCAATGTTGCTCTTTGCTCATAATTTTACAATTGTGGATGGTGGACTGGCAAACATAGACCTTTTCAATAAATCAAATTTGAGTTGCTCAATAAATCAAATTTGAAGCCTGCATGTGATTAAAGTACAGTAGAAGTCGGATAATTTGTAAAAAAAAAAAAAGACCAAGTTCAGAGGCGAGCTGGTGTTTACAAAAGAATAGAATCAACTAGGTGCACCAGGTTTCTATCAAAGAATACAACATAGCCAATAATCCCACAAGTGGGTTTACTATCAAAAGATAGCATAAAAAATCACATGCACGTATGTTCATCTCAATCATCAATATTAAAATCCAATAAAAATAATGTATTTAATGAGGGGAGACAAGTTTTTGCAGAGAACACGAGAAATAGCAGCAGTTTCTTAATGTCCAGAAACAGAATAAAAAATGCACCTAAAAGAATTGAGTTTGAGCTTACATCTTTAAGTCCAACATATCCAGACTCTACCCTTGAGTTCTTTTCAAATGCTTGAAATATGTTCCAACCCCACTCTTGGTATGTCTTGTTTCCTGTTAAACGCCAGAGGTAAAACAGTGACTCAACTGTCTCTGGCCTTAATATGTTCCATGATGTGCCCACACTCATATCCTGAAGATTATTAAACAGGATGAACAATTGAAGTAATAACTTATCAGTTATCACCATTAGCAAACAACAAAAACAAATATCATCCTGAACTAAAACTGAAAACACTGACTTGGCCGTCATTAAAAAAATAGTTCTCTCCTGCCAATTTTGTAGGTGTTGACTGGTAAAAGTTATAGCAAGTCCAAGCAAGCTGCAAGAGAACATTAGGATATTCAGCTAAATAGAAAGGAATGCTAGAACTTTCTGGCCAAAGGAAACAGCACTGCAGTCATTAAAAGCTCCTATATAGATTGAGCCCACCGAAACTCTGGGCATTCCTATGATGTGAAAGGCAAGTTATATCATAGAAAGCAAGCACACTTAAGAGTCACTAACGTTTTAATCTTATCTCGTACTTACCCTTCAGCACCCCCAGCTAAATATAACAGTCGATGGAAGTGAACATCCGGTGGTATGCGAGCATTGCCCAGAGCCCACCATAGCTAATGCTCAAAGTTGAACTAAAACGTAAAGCTTTACCAACAGAGATCACCTCTCAAATCAATTAATCAATTACTAAACCTCAAACACAAACTAGTTCTTTTGAGAACGTTAACTTGTATATTACTACAAAAGAAATAAACAGCAGTAGGGCCGTGCCAAGCCATATTTACAAGAAATCAAACCCAAACTAGTAAGAGTTGACTATGTGAATCCTCTGTATCCATTCCAATGATAAATAAGGGTTCACTAAACCTAGATGTGCTCTAGCTGATGCTCTGTAAGTTAACAATACCTCCTCAGCCAGTGATAAGAACTTCTGAGCCTCATCAGGGCTATAACCAGATGATCCTAAAGCTAACATTCCAGGAGCAAAGCATGCAAGTTCATCCATCTGCACAAAATCCAACGGGTAAATAGAAGTATAAAACAGAGTCAAGAACTTAACACATCTCAGTCTCCCCAAATATATGCAAAAGCATGTACATCACCTTGTCATTTACAGAACTTCCCATCTTCTCACCAAGATACGCAAAAGACGAAGGCGTCGTCCTCCGGACCAAGCTTTCAAGACCTTTCATTGATGTCTCCCACATTTTCCTGTTTGCAGAATTAGTGGAAGAATCATATTGAGGAACACAGAGGAATGAAAACTTTGTAGAAGAAATATAAGAAAGTTAAACAAAATCATATGAACCAGTATCAAATAATAAAATAAAATCATTTCATATTTCAAAACATATCAAGTTCTCAGAAAGGCTGAATTTTTTTTTAATAAAGGACTCAGAAAGGCTAATATGCATCAAACATTATTCTTTTCCGCATCAGAGGTCCCTCTTTGTTCTAGCTAAGCATTTATGATAGCACAATCTTCTCACTATAACCAATTTCATCTTCTGCATCCCAGCACCAGAAAAAGATAGGATCAAGGAAAGACCAACCACCTAAAAACAAATTTCAGTAGTAACTAGTACTCAAAGCTCTTCACATTAGACACTTCAAGTTCAAACTCCCGTGAAATTTACTTAAAACTTCCAATCAAACAAAGAGTCTAAGCAGCATAACAAAGTTTAATACCTCAGCTGCCTCACTTTGACTACTGTAATGTCCTTGGGAAGGAACTTAATAAAATGTTTTTGAAGCTTGCAACCAATAAATAAATACATGTGAAAAAAAAGTATAAATCTGTGAAAGATCAAAACATTAAATGTAAAGCAGCAAGATAAATTTTTTAAGCACTGTTACAATAGGTGAAGCCAAGCTCTTCAAGCGGTAGCTTTGACACTTAGTGAAAAGATCAGTTTTAGGAGAGTGATACAAAACTCGTACTCCCTCCGTTTCAATTTGGTTGTTTGGTTTTGACTTGGCATGACATTGAAGAAAGTAAAGAAGACTTTTTGAATCTTGTGGTGTTAAACTAAAGATATGTAGCATATATCAAAATGTTCTTTAATCTTGTGGTCTTTAAGCATTCTTTTTTTCTTTCTGGAAATTGCTAACTTAAAGAGGCATTCTTTTCAGAGCGGTCTAAAAAGGAAAGTAAGACAAACAAATTGAAAAGAAGGGAGCGGTAACTTTAATAACTAAAGTTATAATGATACGTATTTTGAGGCCATTGCTGGATAAAACATTCTAATCCCCGGTTATCCAATGTGCTTCCATATTAATCTTGTAGAGCGATAGAAAAAACATTAATCATTTATTCAGGTCTGACTGAAATATCATCAAAAGTCACTGCTAGCTTCAATTTAGATGTATTTGCTGCTGTACTCAAGTACGATATCATGTAATCACAACAATTATGTGGACTCCTTGGAGAGAGAAATAAGAGAACTTTAATATAGAGAAGGACAATGTACATGAAAGGAATAGCTTTATATGCCTGATTTCCTTTTGGTGCACCCATGAGATCCCTGTATGTATAGAAACTGGATGCCGTTTCATATCTTTTTGTAAGATTTTCTACTATTTGGTATACTCCTGGTATGCAGATGTTTAATGCCATTGTATTATAAAATTTTATTGCTTGATCAACAAAAAAAAAAAAAGAAACCGTGCATTCACAGAGACATCATATTTCATTTCTTTCAGTTTTAAATCCTCGCTACAAATTTTCTTGGGTTTCTTGCTCTTGGCTTTCCTACTTGAAAATCTATAAATGCTCCAAATATGTTAACATTGTCAAAGAATATTTTATGCATTTGCACAACGCATGATCAAAGATTTGATTTCAAACTGATGTTAAGTATTGAAACAGTAATATATGCACTTACACCTACAGGAACCATGAAGTGAAATACCGAATGCACTGAATTGAAAGCTTTAAAAGAACAACAATATATGACGTGAAAACAGAGAGAAGTAAACTTAAGCTGCTTACCTATAATGACTCACAGCAGCAGTTCTGTTTCCTTGTATCCAGACCTTGAGTAAATATTCATAAAAGCTGAAACAAAAAAATTATTATATTAACTTTTTTATGAAAAGAAAACATGGAGGATCTAAATGCCACTTCACAAATGTATAACGAAGGTTCTCCCCCATTTTATTTTTTTATTTTGGGGAAAAATACTCCTACTCAATCAGGTTTTCACTGGGATCATTCTGGAATGGACAAACAAAGGTCATTTTACCTGTCACCCATAGCTCCAAATGTTATAGTTGAGTATGATGCTGTGCCTTTATGTGGATTAATGTATATCGGAAGCAAACCATCATCTGGAAAAGTTCTGTTAAGTTCTAAGATGACATTCTCCACCTGAAATAGGAATATACACCTTTCATCACTGTTGATTATATAATTATATAATAAAAGTGTGCTTTCTAACAGCTTAAGTTGTTAGATGATATGGTCACACAATTCAATATTGTACCATAACAGGCGGAGATCTAAGATCGAATCTCGCCGTCACCCATTAGCAAAAAGAAATGCAACAGCTTGGACTATAAAAAAAAAGAGCCAAGCCGGCACATGAAGGGTAATGTTGAGAATATAATTAAATAATAACGGTGTGCTCTTTCTAATAACTTTTAGATGAGATGGTCACACAATTTAACAATCACCAAGAGGAGACTGTCCAACAATCTGTAGCTTAATCAGTTAACGTGGTAGCAATTTTCTATCATAGTTCTTTGAGAACATGAATTAATTTGTATTTTAAGAAATTTTCTCAAGCATACCTTTTGTTGATATTTTCGGTCTCCTGTCCTCTGTGAAAGAGCAATAAACTCAAGCTGCTCAGTACCAGAATCTGCCAGGATACTATCACCCTGAGAGCAAAGAGCGAAATAATTTCAAAAAAAAAAAAAACTCACAGACCACCCTCTGGAAAAATACATGTTTCTGCAATTATAAGCAACATGTGACATCTCACTATAAGATAAGTCAATGTGCTTCGCACAAAGGGCAAGAATAAAGTTCTTAAAGAAAGAGGAGAGGTGAATGCAGGGAGAGAGTGGGAATACGAAGAGAAGCATACTAAATGTTCTTTGAGCATATTACAAGGGAACTACAAGAGATTCCTTCGTTCAGGCATCTCCCAATAGATAGATACTTTTCTCCTATGACGGGTTCCTTCCACGATCTTCACAGAACATAAGAATCCGGAAAACCAAATCTTGTAACTTGTCACACAGTAATAATCACGCCCACCCTCAAATCTATTTTTGGGAATAACTAATCCCTCAATCTTCTTGCCATAAGATATTGTCGTAATATCACAAGGGGAATGTAGGTGCAATATATTAAAGTTAAAAACTTACCCCTGTCCACCCAGGGTTATGTGGATTCCCATGAGCCAAGTTGATAATGTTGTAAGGGATGCCAGATTCGGTATTCCATGCAGGCAACAATCTGTCAGCAATGTCTTGAGCCTTATCAAGGAAAAGTTTATCACCAGATAGATCATACGTACTAAGAAGCCCACCTACAACCCTGAGTGGTTGAAAAACATAATTAACCAACCGAGACTCATAGTTCCATATTATTGGAACTGTGAAAGGATAAGGACAACTAATTAAAAACTCATAGTAAACCTTATAAAGCAACCTTATGGTTGTCTCAAAAACACTTGCATCATAGTTCTTGTTGAAATCCAAGGAGTTTGCAACCCATCTGTCATCAGAAAGTTATTAGCCACTGTTAGCCACGTGGAATAGTTCAACACAACATAACCAGTGTGTTACGTGGAATAACTCATTGGAAACAATTTATAAATGGAAGTTTATATACCTTACATACTCCTAATATGCAAAACAATTCAAGAAATTATAGCAAGTACGCTTAAGGAAAATGGAAGTGATGAACTCTTCAAGATTTGGCAAAGGTCAAGATGCAAGGCATCAAATTCATAAATAAAAGGAAAAGCAAGCAAAACGAGGGAAAGGGGATGGAACAAGAAGGTAAATGGAAAATTGAGAACTCTTGATCAATTACAGATGCATTTTAACTTTAAAATAGAGACAACACACAGTACCTTGCTTTTGACAATTTTCACTATATTTTAGTTCAACATTAACAATTTTCACGTATTTGATGAATGCCAAAACACCAAATAAAACCTGCTTTTTAATTATTAATTAGGCCCTTCTAAGAAAAAAACAAAACGCGACGCCTTTGTCACCTTGCCTCACCGCATCGCAACTCGCCTTTTGTCGCCTTCTTTATCTTGCCTTGCCTTGCCAGGAATAGGCGACAAGGCCTCACCTTGCCTTGCCTCTCACCAAAGGTGATAAGGTGCTCTCGCCCTTCACAACACAGTTCTGGTCTGATGATAAAACAAGGACTACAAGTAATACAGAGAAAATTATCCTGCTTGTATGTACAGCTGGGCGGTCGCAGTAGAAGATGATACCATTTTGGACAAGTAACTGATATTCACAATTGTACAACCAAGAACAATGAAAAAATTACAATATTCTCAAATGAGGTGATACTGGTTCCTAGCTATATAGGAAAAGAAAGATGATTCTAGAGGAGACATGAGAACAAACTCACTTTCTAGCTCTCTGAAACTGCTCATCCAAGCCCATAATAAATAGTGTGTCAAGAGAATCTATCAAGGTTGCTCCAAGACCACCAAAACTGTCAACACCATTCTTTGTTTGCGGCTGGCATTAAATATTTTCAGCATGTTAGTTAAGTACTTTTACACAAGTGCAGTAAAGAAGTAGTGTAAGAAGTACGAAGCACATAGCAGAAACTAACTGCAGAATCAAGGCAAGTTTCCACTCCTAAATATATTCAATTACGAACAAAATAATAAGGATATGTCCAACAGATCTCATGCAATCATTTCCTTTCTGATTTTCAATAAATTATAGTTCATGATCAAGAAGAGAAAAAGGGAGACTAAACTATGATTGCATACAAGGTGATACTATTTCCTTCCATAGGTAAGTATTTTTTTGGTTAAATCATATCACCAAAGAAATTGCTGATTATGAAAATTACAAAAGTCAGTTGCATCTTAGACTTCAAGGGAAGTAAGAGAGGTATCTATGTTCATATACATATAGTTCTTTTACGAACAATAATTCATACACATATAGTTCTAAACAAAAGTAGCAGCAAAGCAAGGTAGAAAAAAATGTTTATCAATGTTCAAATCTATCTTTTCATGAACAGCTAGACACTTTATCGATAACAGACAGGTGCAGCATATCTTGTTACCTTTGTCAAAAAAAAAAACAAAAAAAAACAGACAGGTGCAGCATAAAGCAGACCTCTTTTGAGAGATATAACTTCACAGTTGGGTGAGAAGTATGTGGGAAGAAAAATGGGTGATATTTGATTGCTTTATTTTGGGACCAGATGCATGGGCAGCATGAGGGGTATGTACTTTGGGACCTCACATTCAAGAGAAATCTACAAACCAGAGATGGAAGAGTATCAAAGGTTGCCGGAGCTACTTTACATTCAAATCAGGTTCAACCTTTTTTACTCATGAAGGTGGGCATTTGAGAAGCAATGGTATGTTCATGGTCAAATCTCTCCATCAGAGCTTGCTTCTGAAAAAGGAGACACTTTCCACATCTTTCAGTTTGGATTCATGGGGCGCCTAGAAAGGTGTTTTCTTAATACAGATTGCAGTAAGGAGCGCGATTCTAACAGACAAAATTTGAGGAAGACAAATATCACTTATGTTTGTTGGTGTTATATGTGCAAGTGCTCAGGTGAAGAAGTTGATCATCTCTAGGTGCATTGTGAAGTCGCATCGAACTTGTGGAGGGTGGTCTTGAACTTATTTGGTGTGCAATGGGTTATGTCAAGTATTGTTAGAAATGTGCTACACAGTTGGGCTGGAAGACGTAGACGTAGAAGACAAAAGGCATGGAATATTGCTCCACTAGACCTCATATAGGTTGTACGGAGAGAGAAATGTGAGAGCTTTTGAGGGAATCAAAAATGATTTTGCACAGTTAAAGAATAGCCTTTTTTACTCTGACTGCTTTTTGGTGTACCCTATCTTTCCTACTTGTATAGAGGATTGGGTGGTTTCTCTACTTTTGGTATACCTGTTGTAAAGTCGGTACCTCTTATGGTACGGGGATCTGGAGAGATATAAGGAAACTGTGGGAAATATTCTTTAGTGATGCCTCACTTATGGTGGGAAATGGGGAACATATTCAGTTTTGGAAAGATATTTGGCTAGGAGACACTCCTCTAGTGAATGTTTTTCCAAACATTATCCAGATTGCATCTCATCCAGACTCAACCATCTTGCCGTACAGGGAAGACAATGTGTGGAATCTGATCCTAAGGAGAAATCTTAATGACTGGGAGTTGGAAGAGGTTTTTAGCCTTATGGCCACCATTCAGACTTGTGCAATCAACAGTCAACGCAGGGACAAACTTATCTGGAGACATAGCAGGGACGGATCCTACTCAGTTAAAGCATGCTACCTTCAACAAAGCTCCAAGAAGACCTTAATTGATCAATAGCCATGGAAATTAATCTGGAGAACTAAGTTGCCACCTAAAGTTATTTGTTTCAGTTGGATTACTCTAAAAGACTCTTGCTTGACTCAGGATAACATCATGAGGAGGAAATTCCAAATAGTCAACAGATGTTACATGTGCTTGTGCAACTCAGAATCTATTAATCACTTGTTCCTTCATTGCACAGTTGCAACAGGCCTATGGAACATGTTCTTCTCACTTTTTGGACTCACTTGGGTCATGCCAAGATCATTGAGAGAGGCCTTTGTGTGTTGGAGTTCTTGGAAAGTTGGGAAGTCCATCAAGCGGATCTGGTCTTTGGTTCCAGCCTGTATTTTGTGGTGCTTATGGACGGAGAGGAACAAAAGATGTTTTGATGGCACCCAACTCCCATCTCTACCGTTAAAGCAAGATGTTTGATTACTCTTTTTGGCTGGGTTAATCTCTCTCCTGTACTTAGTGTCGATTCTTACCTAGAATTTATCAGCTCCATAGATCTCTGTTGTTAGCTGTTTACATAGCTTTTTAGGCCTTTTTGGGAGCTGATATTTCTTTCTTTTGTAATCTGTGCATCTTCTTGATGCTTTGTTAATGACATTCTTCTTACTTCATCAAAAAAAAAAAAAAAGGTATACCTGTTGTATGCAGAAATTTTTCTGCCCACTATAAATAACAGTATTTACCTTGCCAAAAAAAAATTGTTAATAAGTAAAGGTCATTTTGGTAAGTTCTACATACTCATATTGCGTGTAAAAAGTCTTCCCTGCTTTCATAAATCTTGTGCCCAGCAGTCGTACAAAATGGGATGGAATGAGAAAAAACATAATAAATACAAAAAACTAAATCTGTATGATAGTAGGAACTTTAGAGAATCGCTACTGTTAGAAAGTCTCAAATTATCAAAGGTTAGAGAATCGCTACTGTTAGGAAGTGTAAGGAGCCCAAATAGAGCAAAGCATATCATGATAATTCATATATTTGAGGTGTAGTTGTGCTTTCGTAAGCTAACCTACAGAATATTGTAATTGAAAAACAAGGAGTCACACAATTATCTAGTCAACAAAAGGTATAGCACTTTGGAAGCTCACATAACAAGAAAAGAAGAAGTAATGGAAAATGTGAGAAATATAAGAAAAGAATATTGAATTGTTGTTGTATTTACATTATTACATTGAGACCCTATTTATAAACACTAGAATATAATCCTTCACCAAGTAGGATACTATTTACTGTTCCCATTTCTATCTGTACTCATATTCTAACTATGATTGTATAAAGCTATTCCTATTCTAATAGGATTGTATAAACATATTCATGTTCTAACAATCTCCCTCAAGCTAGTGCATACAATTCATGTACCTAGCTTGTTACAAATGTAATTAAATACGAGGACCGATGAGAGGCTTGGTGAGATTCTCTGCAAGTTGATCAGTCGACTTCACAAAATTAACAGTCAATCTCAATGTGCTAATCTTCTCATGAATTTGATGCATAATGCCGATAAAATACAGAGTGACAAAATTGTAGTGTTGAACTTCCCAAACCAAACTAGCAAAGACTATTTCAGACCATAGAGTGACTCACATAATCGACAAACAAGGCTACTAAACCCCCCCCCCCCCCGAGCAACAAGGTGCTCAAAACATATTATAAAGTATATGGATCATGTTGAAATCAATAGACGAGTTGATATTAGACAAGAAAGTCACTGAAAAATTGGCCAAAACATGCTCATATGCCGGAGTATTGGATTTGATGGCTAAAAGCTGTCACAATCTAAGAAATAAAATTGTATGGGTAGGGTCGGAACAATGTCACGACCCAACTAGAAAATACAAATTATCTAGGATAGTTTGAATTGACGGAACGGCCCTATTGAAAAAGAGAAATAATATGGGTAGTAGGGTTGTGTATTGGCCGGTTCGGTTCGATTTTGAAGTTTATCGGGTTGTCTTATTGGTTATTAGTTTGTAGAGATACTAAACCGTTATAGAACCATTAAGATGTTGGCTTATCGATTATTGGTTTATCGATTTTTTATCGTTATCGGTTTAACCGTTAAAATTTGACACAAAAGAAAATACATTGAAAATCACTTAGAAACAAGGAGACAAATCAAATAAATATGCACTTGAATTCACAAGTTACATCTTGCTCAAAAGCAAACACTTTTATATTGTAGAATAATCAAGTGTTTGAGAAAACCAAAAATAAAAGTGGGACATTAAACTCTAAGTCGAGGATTATATACACAAAATGGTATAAATATAATTATTTAATTTACTATCGGGTTATCGGTTAACCCGTTAAGAAAAAACTTTAAACCGTTAAGAACCGATAACCCAATAACAAAAAAGATCAAAACCGTTATCAAAACCACTAAACAAATAACCCAATACTATAAACAAATAACTTTTTTATCGGTTCGGCTTATCGGTTTCAGTTCGGTTTTGAACAACCCTAATGGGTAGGGTAGGAGTGATGGCACGACCCTACTGAAAAAGAAAAATTATACAGGTAGTGTTGGAATAATGGAACAACCCTACGCAAAACAAATTTGAGGAGTCACCGAAGACAAATGGAACTATGCAAATCAAATCTGAGAAGTCACTGAAAATACACATGATGCTATGCAACTCAGATATGGGAAAATAGTTTGGAAAAATCCAGGATACTACACAAATTAAATATCAAAAAAGTAGTCCAAAGAGATGCACGGTGCTACGCAAATCAAATATGCAAAAAAAGGTAGTCATCGGTGCTACACAAATTATATATGAAAAAGTAGTCACCGAAAAGATGGCACAGTGCTACCCAAACCATATATGAAAAAATAGTCACCGGAAAGATCCCACGGTGCTACACAAGTTAAATATGAAAAAGTAGTCATTCGAATGATGGCACGATGCTACACAAATTAAATATGAAAAAGTAGTCAGCGAAATGATGGCACGGTGCTACACAAATTAGATATAAAAAAGTAGTCACTAAAATGATGGCACGTGCTGCACAAATTAGATATGAGAAAATAGTCACGTGAAAGATAACAATGACTCAACTTTTGCTAACATAATTGTTAGCCAGACGGGCGGCATATATAAGTAATAGCCGCTCGCCGGCAGTGGAAGCTCTTTGATTTTCTATCAAGATCGTAGAGCTTCTGATACCATGTGAGAAATATAAGAAAAGAATATTATTGAATTGTTGTTGTGACTACACTATTACATTAAGGCCCTATTTATAGACATTAGAATACAATCCTTTAACAAGTAGGATACTATAGACTATTTACTATTTCTATTTCTATTTGAATTCCTATTCCTATTGGACCTATTCTAAATATGATTGTATAAACTTATTCCTATTCTAATAGAATTGTATAAACCTATTCATGTTCTAGCAGAAAACATCAATCAACAGCTATAGTGTTTAAGAATTTCCTTTTTTAGACTGGCACATAGGGAGAGCATAGTGCAACGGCTACCTTTTTTTACGCCTCCAATGATCTGATAATGAAATCACAATATGCAACAAAACAAAGGCAACATTAACAACTTAAAAAATAACTTATTAGAAGTGACATCCAAACCTGTAGTTCATCATGGCCCCATGCATATTTTTCGTAAGAGCTCCAAGCATGAAGCATAGCATCTTTTACTCTCTCTCTTCGCTGAGCATCGAGGATATTATCTGGTGAGTCCATATTCTTCACCGCCTGACCACCTTCACCACTATATTTCTTTTTTCCAATTGATATGTCTCCACCATTCTTCAATTCTTCCAGCTAAAAAGTATCCAGAATAAATACAAACAAGTTGAGTGTATAAAATTAAAAGCATGAAGGCTTCACTGCAAATAATAGAAGATAGACTGAGAAGCAAGCATACATGAAAATAACACTGGCATAACTGGCTATATATTTTTGATACTGAGATGTAACTAGTTATCTTCAGTCTTTGTAATTCTTTTTCCAGAAAATGTAAACCGAACCATCAAACTTTTAGACAAAACAAGAAGCAGAAGAAAAGAAGTACATTGCACATAGATATTTTTGTAAAGTTGCACTGAACACAGACACACATATGTGTGTTATGTGTGAGTGTTATTCTGGAACATCATTTTAAGCCGTTGGTGTTGGTAGTCTTAAGTCTTCTTGCATACTGCTCCAGTGCTCCTCAAAGCCAAAGAGAAAGCCACTCCCCATGCCTCGTCTAGACCGTTTTTCCACCCAATGTCATACTTCCCTTTTAATGCTAAGGGAATAGCACAAAAGGCACAGATTTGTGAAGCACCTTAGGAAAGTTGCAATAGCTCGACTCAAACTCACATCCATCATATCTTGCTTGGTCAGTACTTCATCTGCAAATCTTTTCATCCTGCTTAGAGCTCAGTGAATGTATCACCTTCTTTAGACTAATTTACTTGATTTGCTTCTTTTTTTTTTTTTGATAACGATTTGCTTTTCTGTTTTCTGGATCCTAACTCTATTTTTTCTGCTTTTGTTCATTTCCTATAATATCTAAACTTGGTGGGATGGTCCTAAGCTTTAGTCACAATGTTTTAAATTCCAAGTGAATTCAGAGGTAGTACAACGACCATAATATCTAAACTTGGTGGGATGTTCCTAAGCTTTACTGCTTTAGTCACAATGTTTTAAATTCCAAGCCAATTCAGAGGTAGTACAACAACCATCTTCACTAAGCCAACCAAATTAAGCGGGGCACTGGAAGTACAGCCCTGAACGAACTTAATCAAATTGAGGAATTAAGTTCAGTGAAAAGGTGGTAGACGGACACTCTTCACTAAGCAAACCAAATTCAGGCTTCATAACCAAACTGGTCATATAAATCCCTCTCGGCATTCATATTTTCCTACATTAACACAGATGTTAAATCTATCACGAAAGTTTATCCGACTATTCCATTATAAGTAGTTAAACCAGATTCTCAACCACGTTCAATTTGAAGAAGGAAGCACAGGAGGTAGCTCGTGTAATTGCAGCTTGTATTGGCATGTATTAACAGACGCTGTATGATACCAATTCCCAACAAGGCATGAAGAAGGAAGGCAGCCACAAAAGAACCAAAATAGTAGGCTGATTATTTAACTTTAAAATTCCACAGCTACAGAAAACTCAGCTAAAAAAGTTAAAACTACTTACCAGATTCCGCAAGTGTATCACTTCTTCATTCAACTTAGAGATCTCTTCCTGAAAAAGAAAAAAAAGGTTCTGGTCACTTCACCGAAAGAATTATTTTCAGAATGTTCATTAAAAAGCGTAGACATATTGTGACTCATATCCTGACAGCTGCTCACTTGGGCCCCCAACAGAGTGGGAGTGGGAAAATGGCAATCAAGAGAACTTCTTAAATATCCAGGCAATAAGTCGACCAATACAACAGAATGGCGGTAGAGGCTAACTTCTTCTTTGGTTCCTTTTAGCAGATTCTTAAAGTAATAAAAGATAACATTCAGAGAGGTTAAAACAAGCAAATAAAGAAGAATGGGAAAGGGTTAAAAAAAATAAAATAGGCCCACTGAACTCAACTCCAGCAGCTCATTTAGAAACTTGAAATTCCCTAGATCACATTTATCCACACTGATCTTCAATAATCAGCGAAGATCTCTATTTCTGTTTTCCAAGGAATGTGAAAACTAATCAAATCAGAAGAGACAAAAAGTTCAAAGAGTAGGTTGTGTGCCTCTAAAATCTGGCAACTTAACATCCAGAGTACATAAAAATGAGAAACCTAGTGATGAGTTCCCTTTTAACCACCAACTCAATCAAAGCATCAACAGAATCTGAAAGACAGACACATGATTGGATAAAGGGAGTTGCTAAAGACTTGTGATACCTGCTGCGTCTTTTCCGTATTAACAACAACAAGCAATCTCAATCTCAATCTCAAGAATCCCAAATAGGGAGGGGGGAAAGGGAAAATAAAAACGTAAAACAGATAAAAGAATATGTCAACATAATAGATGTTTTGATGGGGACATCGACTCCCATTCATTGCTAATGGTGAATTTTAAACCGCATAATATAATTCTTAGCATGGATGCCAAAATCTGCAATTACATAATTTTATCATAACTGACTAAAGATGGGTTATTTAGAGATTCTTGAACCAAAATTAAAGATGATTGAAAAAAATTAAATTAAGAGGAACCTCGTGATCACGGAGTAAAGTTTGTCGATCCCAAAAGAAGAAGGTTGCAAAAACGAAAACAATGAAGAGCAAGGCAAGGCGCTTAGGTCGTTTCAAATAGTAAGCCGGATTTATGTAACGCCATACAGTGGAAGACGATCTACTCCTCGCCATTCCACAGTGCAGATCGAATCGATTGGGTTTTGGGGAGGGAAAAGACGAACCAACAACAAGACCGAGTCAGTCACTGGACTTCTACGGAATAATAAATATGAACACCAAAAACTCTCACCTAATCACTACAAAAATAATCCAAACAAAGCCTAAAATCCTCTTTACTAACTCAGGCTCTTTTGGTACAAAGACATCATATTTTATATATAATATATAGTAAAAAAAAATAGTAATAATACTTAAACACATGTCATGTATTTAGCAAAAATAGTGAAATTTGAATTTTATTTATTTTTTTTTGTATTTATTTGCTTGGAGTTATATTTATTTATATGATATTACTTCATTATAATACACAAAATTTATATAAAAGCGAATAAAATATAAATTGATACAGCTTATACCATTAGTTTTAAAAATAAACTATTGATTAGTTTGGCATGGACGGAGCTAATAAGTTTGCATATAGAGTTAAGTCAAACTCAATGGGTTTTGTCTATTAATAAATTTATTAAATATGCATAATTATTAAATTTAAAACTTAATTATTATTATTTAAAAATAATAGACACCTTCAAAAGTTCCTAATATCGTCTTTGACGTTTGATAATTAGTCGAATACAATTGATAATTAGTGCTCAAAAGACCGTACTTCCAAAAAAAAAAAATTTGGATGTGTATTATTGAAATATTTTATTAGAAATTATGGTGTTCATGAGTTAATTTAAATATAATAATAAAATACGGTGATAAATTTAAGGAGCTAGTTACGTATTAGGCCTAATTAATTTGTCTATTATTACTCCATCCTTATACCTGTGGCTAGTGGTTTACATAGATTGGATTGGTTCGGGCTTTTTAAATATCAAATCAAATTATTTATGTTAAATTTTTAAAATTTATAAATCAAATTAAACTTATATAACTCAAATTTTTTTTCAAATGCTAAGGACCATTTGTGTCGAATTTTTTAATTTCTAAATCAAACCTCGATTTTTTTTGAATTTTTTTTATTTTTTCGATAAAGTATTGATATAGACATATAACTAACTTGTGTCTTTAACTTTTTGTTTAGTCCAATCGAAATATAACTTTATGAGGTACTCTTCCGAAATTAACACAAAATATAAGATGAGAGATGAAGCTAAAATATTCAATAAAAAATAATAATAAATCATATAAAATAAATATTGCAAATTGATAAGTCATAATGAGAATAATGATAATAATTTAAAAGTATTGAATCATGCTAAATAAGTATTAATTACAAGATTAAATATTAAATAAAAAATTAAAACTTGATTATGAATTTTAAATGTCTAAAGCAATGAAAAATTTAAAAACAAATATGTAACATTATTGCTATTCTTAGTATTGACTTAACTTATTTTGTTAGCATTAGTATTGATTTGATTTTGAATTAAGCTTTATTAGAGTTTATAATATCTATGGACTATAACCAACTGTATAATCAATTTTTTTCAATTTAATTTGACTTAAGTCATCTCTAATCCCTTGAAATTATTTGTTTAACTCACTTAAATAAATTTGTACTATTTGAACACATATACCCTCTTGAATTTGAGTCACTTAGATACTTTATGTACATGTGGCATAAAAAATGTAATACACACCTTTTTCCTTTTCTTTTATTTTTTAAAAATAACAATCTTTTTCTCTTTCAATAGGGTCCGGTCCGGGTGCCACCAATTTTTTTTTACAAATGTACTATTAATTTTTTAGATGTAGAATCAACTCTTAATTATTTTTGGCCAAAAAGAATGGAGATCACCAACTTGCCGATAAATAGAGATCTTCATTTATGTCTTTTTTATCGAAAAAAATCAATTTACATTTCTTTGCCTAAAAAAATGAAGACCATTACAAATATTTTCAAGAAAGCACTATCGATTTAAATGGAAATAAAAAAGAAGGCATAGAGAGAAACAAAAATAGTAAATTCATACATAATATATGTATATTAAAACCTCCCATTTTTGTATATTGAGAAGTAACAATGGTGGACAAGGAAAACTATTTGGTAAAGAGAAGAAAGGGAGAGGTGGGGGTGCGGGGAGGGGATGTTGAGGGGTGTATAATTTATTTATTTTTAAGTTGAAATTCTTTTATTTTTAGATTTAAATTTATTTATATTTAAAATTTATTTTAAATTAAAATGTCATATGTCTTTATTTGATTTGTTATTTTTTATGTGTCAATTACATACACTTTTAAAAAATGTTTGATAGATATTTATTTTTTAAAATTAGAGTGTCTAATGGAAAAAAAGAATTTGTTAAATATGCGAACATAATTTAAACCATGTAACAACTTTGATTTAATTTTCGACTAGCTTTGGCATAGCTTTTTAGTTTCCAAAGAAAGACCCGTATAGAATGCTTATGAAGCAAAGCATGCGTTGTCGGACTTTTCCATTTAAGACCAAGAATCCCACACCTTACCTAGGCTAGGACGAAGCCATTCCTCTATGTCTTTTAAACCAAGTTAAATTAATTATCATCTTTTTCTTACAGGGAGTTTTTAGAATAGTAATAAAGAATTTTCAATTGAATGTAAAAATAAGTTTAATTTTGGGAGCAGATGAAGTAATTACAGTTGAAAATTGAAATTAGAAAAAAATAAACTAGTATAAATTTAATTGGTTAATGCTCGCAAATTCCATATTCATGTATTTTGAATTGTCTACTTAGAAATCACTTCAAGTGTAAACTAAATCTCTTATTTCTTTCCTAGTAACTTTCAAGTTTCAACAAACACACAGACGAATAACAAGTAAAAAGATTCATTTAAAAAAAAAAAAAAAAAACTGAATTGAAGTGTAAAGTATTTCTTCAGTTACTTGCAAGTTGAAACCCTAAAATTGAATCTAAAAGCACCACTCTCCACTTGGTAAATTAATTTGTGCATGGAAACAAAGAAAAATGAGAAGAATAAGAAAGAAACAAAACTTGCATTAATTTACACTATAACATTTCTATATTAGGCAGAAAAAACTATGAGCTCATAACAACTTTAGTTTAGTTCTCCACATCTCTCCAATGACCTTCCTTGGTGATGGATCATCTGGTCCTTTGTCTCTTTGTCCTGATGTGAAGTACAACCACCCGTTCCAGAATCCGACAAGTGTTGTTTTTACACGGTAAGGAAGTTTGCCTAAAACTTTCCATGTCTGCATTGGATCAAAACCACAATTATAAAGCAGATTCTATAGGACAAAGAAATGTGGAATTGGAAGCCACATTCAGGCATATCTTTGATGAGCAAGTCTATCATGAGGAAAGAAAGGGCTAAAGGATGAATTTTTACTGCTGCACCACATTTTGAACAGTTGCCCTCCAAATAGACCCCTATAGAAGACTGGTGGGGTAGCTACTAACAAGATCCTTAGAAGACACTCTAGATCCTTTGTGTACCTTTTCTGAAGAGTGAACATAAGTTGAATTGAAAGGATAAGCCTAAGCAAATCATTCAGTTTGATGAATCTACTAAGCTAAAAACTGATGGAAGCGCCAGGTTACAAGTCAGCACTAAATCTAAGAAAAAGTGAACAATATTAGTTTGTTGAAGATAAGAAACAATACCTGTGTATCGAATTGAAATTGGAGGATTTCTCCAACAAGGGTCATCTTTTTGGTATTTGGGTGCTTCTCAGTAGTTCCTCCAACAATCACAAGAGACCTATTGACAATAGCCCAAGCAAACTCTATATGGGAATCTGGCTTTGGCATGGGAGTTAACACTTTCCATGTCATATCGTCATCTAACATGTAAACATCATCATATACGACCTGTAAAGTCAGGCTTCATAGTCATATTAAGCCAAAACTACATTAAAGTAAAACATACACATTCTCGACCCCTACATCAGCTCCAATTCTCAGTATGTTGGGAGTATGGAACTTAATCTGCTTTTATTTTTTGAGAAAGGCAACATTCGTATGTATTGACAAAAACCAGTACATGTGTTGTACTGAAAACCATAATTATAACTTATCAACGAAACGGGATATCTGAATCAAAATTCTAAATAGAGCCAAGGATCTCAATAATTGACTCAGTATCCTCTAGAACATCTCTTTACACCAGAAATAAAAAAGTTTGATACAGTTCAATTTGATCTTCTGAAGATCACAACTTTTGCTACAGTTCAACTTTTGAACTTAATCTGCTTTTATCAATCCCCAAAAAAACTTCCAGTTTTCATCTATTGGCTAATACTGTTTTTCAATTTGCAAAGGATCTGGATAGTAGAGAACAAAGATGAGAATGAATATATCAACTAGAAATCAATAATATCCTCCAATGTATAGCAGACCAAAGAACCAACTAGTCAAGAATGTCTTCTTTATTTCAGTAAAAGTTTTGCCAATAAAGCAAAAATGACTTTCCATTTGGCAAATTTCATCTAATGGTACAACTTGTTGACACCCAAAATGAGAAAAACATGCTGGCCAAATTTTTTTCACACAAAAAATATCAAATCCCATAAAAGGAGTTATCAATGTCCAAAGCTTAATTGAAACACAAAGTTTTAAAATTCAATAACCAATATACGATTTACAGATTGGTTGAAGAGGAACAAGAGATACTTTGAAGGTCAAGAAAAAAATTTCTTTTTTTATAACAATAAGATGCCTACAGAACTAATGGTTTTGGTGTACATATAAAATAAGTCTCAGTATTTTGATTTTCTGGAAATTTTGGGGATATAACTGGAACAGCAATGCTGTGTTCCTTGTTTATATTTTTATAGTACATCCTTGGTAATTTCTTAATGAAATATTCTTAACTCATACAAAACAGCCAAGTCACAGTTCAATTACCTCATTTCTACGTGAGCATTTGAAAATAGGTGATCCAGGTTTAGCCATAAAATCACCCTCTTGACCACCAAAGACATAAAGTCTGTCATCAAACACAACACAGGCCCTGCGTGAAAGTTCAAGCAAGATCCAGTTACTTCTACATCTCCATGTGAGAAATAAAAAATCCTATTCCTATTCCTCTTCTAACAGACCCCAGCACAGATAATTTCCCCCTTCTCTGCCTTAACGATTTGTAGACATCTATTCCTGCTCAAAGCACAAAAAGGGTATCTCACAAGCATCTAACAATAACCGGGCAAGAGCAGCTAGATACACAAAAGAGTTCTCCAGAATACCAGACTATTTTATATTTTTATACCAATTCCAATAAAGAAGCATCATTCAGTTAAAACTGAAAGGATAAGCTGGAGAACAAAAACAACACAAACTATCAACATCACAATGGGCACAATATCTCCCTCAATAGAAAAGAAAATGTGGCATTTAACTTCCCTCCTAATCCCATGTTATCCCACAAGTAACTGCATTCTTGTGGATTTCAAATCAACTAAGCGGAGAAACTATCACTTAACTGCCAAAGTTTTCATCACCTTACAAAGATTACTATAGTAGGAAAAACTCATTCTCATTATTGATTTTGAGCTTCTAGAACCCAGTTACTACTCATTAGATGCTCTATGCTGAAAAACTATATTATCCAAAGTATTTTTTTTTCCAGGTGTAACATTCATTCTCTAAGAAGAACCCTTCACAGTGCACATCGAGATTTCCCTTTCCCTCCTTTTCCTTCTGAGGGCACCATAAGTAATCGACTGCATATATTATATTATGCTTAAGATAATATTTGCATGAAATAGGCCAAATACCTGTGAGGTCCACCACGAGGAATAGGTATCTCAGTCCGCCACTCCGTTTCTAAAGCTTTTCCATCTTTAACAGCAATACTCCAATGCTCTAATCCTGGGGTATGCCGATTCTCTTTGCTCCCACCCATGACATGAAGCCTGCCTCTCCAGAGCTGTGTTGCAGGCGCATACCTGAGAATCAAGCTCATTAACAGGATATTACAATTTTACATAAAACTTAAAACATATTACAGTAGTCCTATCTAGTCAAATATCTCAAAATCAATATAGTATGTTCAGTCAATGAAGTAGCAGAAACTCCACTGTGACTTAGAATTCAAACTTAATTGAACTTTGGAAAGATGTAGAAAAATAAGGACTTTGAGGAGCCAGGCAAATAGTTTCTTTCCACTGTGCGTTGTCAAGCAAAAGTAGTGGTAATAAGAAGAATAGCTGTTTACAGAAATCAAATATAATGTAGGCAAACGCTAGTTTCTAAATCATGCCTCTCTTATATATGAAGAATTTTCTGAACAACTATCTAGTTATAATCTTACATTCATACAGAACTTAGCATAGTAGCAGCAATTAGTACCAAGTCTTCCAAAAGAAATGGTTTAAAGTAGCAATGGCCCAGTTTGATGATTCTTGCAGACAGCAACCAAGTTGATAGAGAAGATAATATTTACGGGTTGGGATAAGTAGAAAACAACAATCCAGTGTGGTACCTTGGGAGTGGTAAAGGAGGCAAGTCCTGCCATTGCTTGGTTTTGGTGTCAAGAACAAAATTGCGGGCAGTAGGACCCCGGCACTGGGGACCGTATTGTCCAGTAACAACATAAATGTATCTCCCATCAGTTACCATACCCAAGTGTGAATGAGCCATTTCTTTGGGCATATCAAATGTTCCTCCCCATGAGTTGGCGGTGAAATTGTAAATATCGACATGCGAGTGAACCTGATAGAAAATGAAAAAATAATTATTTTTTAAAAAAAAAGAAAAAAGGAGGGATGGAGAAAGGAATAACGTACATGATCAATGGTTCCATAACCAGCAAAGACGAAAAGAAGGTCGTTGATCTGTAGAGCAGCGCCGTCAAGACGAGGTACAGGTGATGGTGCCATCTTCTCCCAGTTCAATAGCGGGGCAGGCAAATCGGCAAAGGTAGCTGATAAAATCCTGGCATCTCCTCCTTTTTTGTTAGTGTTTGTAGATATGGGTAGCGTGTGATTAGGAAAGAAGAGAAGATTGGATGATGGTGGGAGTGGCCAATTGAAGGAGGAGGAGGAAGCCCAGAGCAGATCTACAAGAAGAAAGGTTCCCAAGAGAGCCACACAAAGAAAGACCAGCTTGGTGGTGCTGCTACTAGTTCCCTTCCCTATTCTCATCTCATTGCCCACCCCAGATCTCAGCAAATCTCCTCTACTTTATTATTAATAATTGGCTTTATTATTAATAATTGGGAAAAGGGTCTGATATAAATATATCTTTGTTATAAAAGTGGCTCATATATGCCTTTACCGTTATACAAACGGCTCAGATATACCCTTGCCGTTACAAAATGGCTCACATATACCCTTTATTTAACAGAAGTTAAAAAATTAATTTTAAATTTATATTTGTTACTTGTAATTTTTTTTAAAAAATTATTTAGGAGTATATATGATTCTTCTATCAAAGTTCAACGTATATTTTAATTTTTCATACATAAATTATTTTTTGACTTCTTTTATTATAATTATTTGAGTTTCTTATTCTTATTTTGTTTTTTTCTTTCATTCCTTAGTTTAAAGAAAAAAAATTGTTTAAATTTTTTTTCTTTAAACTAAGGAATGAAAGAAAAAAACAAAATAAGAATAAGAAACTCAAATAATTATTTTGTTTTTTTCTTTCATTCCTTAGTTTAAAGAAAAAAAATTGTTTAAATTTTTTTTCTTTAAACTAAGGAATGAAAGAAAAAAACAAAATAAGAATAAGAAACTCAAATAATTATTTTGTTTTTTTCTTTCATTCCTTAGTTTAAAGAAAAAAAATTGTTTAAATTTTTTTTCTTTAAACTAAGGAATGAAAGAAAAAAACAAAATAAGAATAAGAAACTCAAATAATTATTTTGTTTTTTTCTTTCATTCCTTAGTTTAAAGAAAAAAAATTGTTTAAATTTTTTTTCTTTAAACTAAGGAATGAAAGAAAAAAACAAAATAAGAATAAGAAACTCAAATAATTATTTTGTTTTTTTCTTTCATTCCTTAGTTTAAAGAAAAAAAATTGTTTAAATTTTTTTTCTTTAAACTAAGGAATGAAAGAAAAAAACAAAATAAGAATAAGAAACTCAAATAATTATTTTGTTTTTTTCTTTCATTCCTTAGTTTAAAGAAAAAAAATTGTTTAAATTTTTTTTCTTTAAACTAAGGAATGAAAGAAAAAAACAAAATAAGAATAAGAAACTCAAATAATTATTTTGTTTTTTTCTTTCATTCCTTAGTTTAAAGAAAAAAAATTGTTTAAATTTTTTTTCTTTAAACTAAGGAATGAAAGAAAAAAACAAAATAAGAATAAGAAACTCAAATAATTATTTTGTTTTTTTCTTTCATTCCTTAGTTTAAAGAAAAAAAATTGTTTAAATTTTTTTTCTTTAAACTAAGGAATGAAAGAAAAAAACAAAATAAGAATAAGAAACTCAAATAATTATTTTGTTTTTTTCTTTCATTCCTTAGTTTAAAGAAAAAAAATTGTTTAAATTTTTTTTCTTTAAACTAAGGAATGAAAGAAAAAAACAAAATAAGAATAAGAAACTCAAATAATTATTTTGTTTTTTTCTTTCATTCCTTAGTTTAAAGAAAAAAAATTGTTTAAATTTTTTTTCTTTAAACTAAGGAATGAAAGAAAAAAACAAAATAAGAATAAGAAACTCAAATAATTATTTTGTTTTTTTCTTTCATTCCTTAGTTTAAAGAAAAAAAATTGTTTAAATTTTTTTTCTTTAAACTAAGGAATGAAAGAAAAAAACAAAATAAGAATAAGAAACTCAAATAATTATTTTGTTTTTTTCTTTCATTCCTTAGTTTAAAGAAAAAAAATTGTTTAAATTTTTTTTCTTTAAACTAAGGAATGAAAGAAAAAAACAAAATAAGAATAAGAAACTCAAATAATTATTTTGTTTTTTTCTTTCATTCCTTAGTTTAAAGAAAAAAAATTGTTTAAATTTTTTTTCTTTAAACTAAGGAATGAAAGAAAAAAACAAAATAAGAATAAGAAACTCAAATAATTATTTTGTTTTTTTCTTTCATTCCTTAGTTTAAAGAAAAAAAATTGTTTAAATTTTTTTTCTTTAAACTAAGGAATGAAAGAAAAAAACAAAATAAGAATAAGAAACTCAAATAATTATTTTGTTTTTTTCTTTCATTCCTTAGTTTAAAGAAAAAAAATTGTTTAAATTTTTTTTCTTTAAACTAAGGAATGAAAGAAAAAAACAAAATAAGAATAAGAAACTCAAATAATTATTTTGTTTTTTTCTTTCATTCCTTAGTTTAAAGAAAAAAAATTGTTTAAATTTTTTTTCTTTAAACTAAGGAATGAAAGAAAAAAACAAAATAAGAATAAGAAACTCAAATAATTATTTTGTTTTTTTCTTTCATTCCTTAGTTTAAAGAAAAAAAATTGTTTAAATTTTTTTTCTTTAAACTAAGGAATGAAAGAAAAAAACAAAATAAGAATAAGAAACTCAAATAATTATTTTGTTTTTTTCTTTCATTCCTTAGTTTAAAGAAAAAAAATTTAAACAATTTTTTTTTTGTGTATTGTAATTTAATTTCGTATTCGAAGAAAAAATTTGGTCATCTACAATAAGTTTTACAAGAATATTAGTAAAACATAAACAAATTTGATTATCAAAATAATAATTATAAATTAGTCATTGAAACAAAAAAAAGTCAAAAAAAAATATGTTTTACGAGGATTAAATTTACTCATATGGAATTATATTTTTTAGAAAAAAATAAAAATTTACATTAAAATTATTTTTTTTTCATTTCCGTTAGAGGAAAAGGGTATATGTGAGTCATTTGTTTACAAGTAGGGGTATATATGAGTCACTTTCATAACAAGGGTTATATCAGCTCTAAATGACAAAGTTGAGGAGTATATCAGACCCTTTTCCCTTAATAATTTGGTTATAGGATGACAAAAATCTTAAATCCATATATATTTTTGGTTTCGCAGTGCCCTCCCTCTACTTTTGTCTTTTTTTTGACCCTAAGGCAAAAGGTACCGTAAAAAAATGATTCACACTTTTCTAATATATATATATACATGGATTAGAAACACAATTATACTCTCAAACATTTCATCTAACTCTATTACAACATGTCATGTAAAAGTTTAAACAACACCATAGTAACTACTTACTACTATACAAGAAATGAAACACAAACTATTTTCTCCACAATAAAAATTCTTAACCTCTCTAAGTATGCTGAACATAACCTATCACACTGGTATAGCATCAACTTTTGACGCATCTTCACATCTTAACACAATGCCCTCAAGGCTAGCAGGAAATATGCATTTCAGCCACTGGCACCCTGTTGTAAATGCCTCAGGAGGTGGGACAATCATAAGCACGTTTTCATTCCTCTGAACCACTCCAATCACACTCACTGTGCTTCCTTCTTTTATATACCTATCACAAACACCAAAAATACACATCTTAATTTACTAAAATATTCTTAAAATCCTATATCATCTACCGGCACCAAAAAATGAGAGCGGAGAAGAAATCCTACCCTTCCTTCAGTCGCATTATACGATCATCACTTGAAAGGCTTCTTTCTCTCAACCACCTGATAAATTCTGGAGATAACTCACTATTCAAAGGATCCACATCAACAACTACTGACTCGTCTACATAAGGAGTCACCTTTGCACCATACCCAGTCTTAACCAATGCTCTTAACCCTGACTGAAAATCAGAGATATAAAAGTCGACCACATGCCTCTACAAAACAGTACAGACAATGAGTTCAAGTCAGCAAAGTAAAATCTCAAAAATATTTAAAATTTTCATACATCATCCAAACAATGGGATATCTTTAATCCAAGGTCCTAAGACTAAATCCAGCATCATCATGAGAAGCAGGATAACAAGATTAGGATATCTGTCTAGCAACTCACTTCTGAAGACCTGAGGCCCCATGTAAAACGCCGGTGAGTAGGATTTGCAGCTTTTGAATCCCATCCTCGATACTCATATAAACTTGTGGAAGAATAGACACACCTAGGAACTTTTTGGAAGGATGACTCAAGAGGCACATTTCCACAAGTCACCACCTTCATGAAAATAGAGTGTTAGGATAATTATAGTTCAGACAGATGTCAATCAACAACAGGAAAAGTAATTGTTGAACAGAAGAATCTCAATGTTCATAGGTTAAAATATCACTTTGGACTAAATAGCAATAATAACTTTATTCCATAAAGAGACAATCAATATCCCGTGGTTCTAACCTAGCAACTTCACATAATATAAGAGTTTCACCAATTCCAAAAACTTGTTCATTGTAGAGCTGATAAGAAATGATGGAATCAAAATCAATTATCTACTAGAAGACTAGAGAGGCACACACATGAAATACAATTATGATAACTTGAGAATGACTATGACTTGTCTGATGTGGGATGACGGACACTTGAAGAATCCCTGCTACTTATTGTTAAGAGTGGAAGCTAACTTTTGGGTTTGTGTTAGGCCCACGTGCCATATTTTCTCACTTATAACAAATTACTTAGTGCAAAAGGCTTTAGATTTTCATGCAAAAAAGTGAGGGACTGAAAAAAAAAAAAAGACAACAAGGGAAGCTTAGATGGGGGTTAGCTGGCAAAGCTTGTATTCCAGGTAGATGCAGATTGCAGGCTACAAACTAGTACTGTTAACAAGAAGGTAACGAAGCAAAGCTGCTGAAAAAGCTAGTTCCGGTTATGGATACAATAATGGTGCAACTACACCACGCACCAGATCCCAAGGATGATATTCTGTCCATTTGCTTACAAATAGCGTGCATGAGTGAGAAGGGTGCACACTGCCATTCTGTTTTCTGATTAGATTTCTTTCATGCAAATGAGAGCTTGAGCGTCAACAATAATATATCAAACTTTCATATAACAACAAATGGTTGAATACAAAGTCACCCAAAGAAAGGAAATAGGTCCTTAATCCTAAGCTCTTATCTTGCTATTTCAAACTTTGCAGCATCAAATGACTTGTTGGCAAGGAAAACAAATGGTTCAACAGTTACACCAGTTCCAGCATTAAGCA
Organism: Solanum pennellii; assembly: GCF_001406875.1. Classification (NCBI taxonomy): domain Eukaryota; kingdom Viridiplantae; phylum Streptophyta; class Magnoliopsida; order Solanales; family Solanaceae; genus Solanum; species Solanum pennellii. Next base: position 75,239,561 of record NC_028639.1, read on the forward strand.
ATTCAGCAACAGTAACATAAAGTCGTTCTTTTGCTTTAAACGATATTCTAGACAAGTGATGCTTATTTAAATTGATACCTACGATTTTGTTTCCCGTAACTCTTCCTGATATTTTGGATTCATGAGAAGGCCAGAACAACTCAATAATCCTAGAGACCAAAAGCCATTCAACTAGCATGTGCCACATAAATTACCCACAAAGAAAACCCAACTCCAACACCATGATCCCAGCAGCATACCACCTGATTGCAACACTCACCAGCTTTCACCCATGTCCTCGCTAATAACCCTCACCACTTGAGACTCTTCCATAGTGCACAACTACCATAGCAGACATTATATCAGCCACTAAAATAACAGCTGCTGCCCGTGAGCAATCCATATGCAAATACCAAATAAGCTCTTTCCAGAAGAGGAAAAGAAAATAACTACCGAAAGTGCTGCTAACACCATCACACGGCGGTCATGTACTACTTCTCATCTATTGCAGACCACCACCTAAGCCATCTATAAGACATTACCAACAAAACCCATCTATACTCTCCAAGTTGTAGTTCTCCTAACTTCAACAGGCCATGCTATTGCAGCCATCATGTCCCTCAAAAAGGAAGGAAATGGCCAAATTTAGTTGCACCAGAGTAACAACCACATTGATTTGAATATGAAGAGAAAACATTTGTGAAGATGAATAGGGTGAAGTTGCCTTTTGAAGAACACATATCAAGTGCTATCTCTCAATAGATTTTCTTATCTATTTGGGTGCAGCACACCATATAGGTAACTAAACTGCAGAAGAGATAGCCTAGTGTAAAGGACCCACCAACTCCAAATCACCAAGGGCACAAATGGAAAGGAACGTGATTGACTCCTACAAGGGAGGGTGTGGGCGGATGGTGTTACCATATCAAAAAAAAATAATTAAGTAACTGGACTAGCTTAGGACTTCTACTGGAAACTTCGTAATTACACTAAAGGTCATTCAGATTGAAACTGGGAATTCGTGAGTGGTAGAAATGGATTTGCATCTTGCAAGATAAATATGAAAAGAAGTTCCAGGAAGAAAATTTTAAGTGTCCAAAAGAAAAATTTATAATAAGGTAATTCAAAATGATAGCACAACTAAGAGATTAATCAAATAACTCTTAAAAAAAAGAACATAAAACATTCATACATGGCCACCAAATTAGGACTACACCCACTGGGAACTACAACAACTATTACCACTACACCTCAGAGCCCCAAACAAGTTGGGGCCGGCAATATGAAAACTCACTAAAATCATGATTCTTCAATCAAGCGCATCTCAAGCGACCACGGGAACTACAATGTGGAAGAAATACTTCTTAAAGCCTTTTAAATGTCAGAGCCAAGCTTTAAAGATAGCCTTGTTACCTACTAACTACCAATATGACAGCAATATAAAAGGCCAAAAACAACAAGAATCTTAAACAGACCACTAATATACACTTAATGCGTAAACAACAGCAAGACTATAAAAGCTAAAGTTTAAAACAATGAAAGACTTTTGGGGCAAATGGGATTGTTCAAATGCATGATTATAGTATGACATCAGATTACATTTAAAATTACTAATTTCAGCATCCAGAAAACAATGACATCGTTATTAATCTAACTCTTGCAAGAAGAAGAATGAATCATCATTTAACCCAAAAAACAAAAAAAAAATAAAAATCAAGATAGCCATCTCAAAAAAAGAAAAAGTCAATCAAGAAGGGCAGATAAACAGAAGACGTAGAAGATGAGTAAATACAAACTTGAGAAGAAGAGGATAACGACAAAGAAACCCTTAAGCGATCGTGGAAAGGAGTCTTAACACTCAGTTAGCAAATGTCCCTGTCTTTCTCTCTTCCTCTTTTTAAAACAAAAACAAAAAAACAAACTGTTGAAATTACACACAGATAATCAAATCTGTCTTGCTTGGATCACATTGCACCTTATGGTGTGAAGCGTACGCTTCTTACACGTGCATCACTTTGTCCATGAAAATTATCCCTCCTTAACATCACAGTGTTTCATTTACTTAAAAGAAACAAAACAATGCTACACAAAATGTTGGTATTTCATTTACCCCTCAATTTTAAGATGAGAAACGATATATTTTCTTAGACTTTCGATAGGGACACCCCATTGTTCATCCATCTTTTGGATAGTTTGAGAATATTCTGATGAGGGTTGAATAAAAAGACAAAAAACCCTCACAATGAAGGGAATTTATTTTTTATTAAGCAAAATAAAATTGACTTGAAAAAGCACAAAATTTATGTAATGAATAAAAGATAAACAAAAAGATTGTTGTCTAGTGGAAAATGTATTCCATGGAACAAAGACCAAAAAGAGAAAAATTTATTATCATAAAAGCAATTCTTTGTTTATTTTTTCTGCATCGTCTACTTTGTAATATCAAGCAACTACGCTTCAATTTGTATGTAAACCAAAGAAAGAGAGAAGGGTTGGCAATTGGCAACTGCAATTCCTTTTTTTGTGCAACTTGATAGTTGGCTCCAATTTCTTAAAAGAATTGCATTCGTGATTCTAAATGTAAGTGGGATGAGATTTTCAATCTTCCATTCTGTGTGCGACGACACGGAGGAGAAAGTGAATGCAGTGAGATGGGATTAATTAGTTTTTTTTGAAAAAAAATGCAAACATCATGTTTATTTTCTCTCCCCGAATACTATTGATTGATAGAGATCATTTTAAGAAGAGTTCAATTATAAAATCAATTTATAAAAACTAGATGGATTTGTAATGCCATAAATGACCTATTGTGTCATTAGTTACAATCTACAAAGAAGAAGCTTTACTAATTTTACTTAATCACTCATTAAAACATCCCCGAACTCGACAGAAGATGCATAGTGTGGAAGTGGCCAATTCCTATCCACGGTTTGTACCATCTTGTTCCTCTCGCAAAATTTTCAGGGAGGTGAAGTGAAACTAGCCTTATTTTTATATAGTTATGATCAAAGCTAAGAATAGACATATACGACAAGTGGACATCTCTAATTGGCATACTATAAGTTATAAGGAGAAACAAAATAATGAAGGGCAATCAAGCACCAGAACTGCGCAAAGTTAAACGGTAAGAAGTAAGATATCATCATACTAGGGAGAAAATACATACCCCAGAAACCTTGACATATTCGCCATTTTTTGCTGTTCTTAGTTCAGAATCTGGATAGCGGGTAATAAAACCAACTATAGCACTTCCACCCCAGCAAGAGTTCCATAGGAACAATGCAGCAACAATGCCAAATAGAACCACAACAACAATGACCAGAATAGCATTGTGCACAGCAGCAAGAATAAATCCCCCGGCAATAAATCCCATGAGAAATAACAAAACCATTGCCCAGAGGATAGGTTTAGGGAAGCTCCTCTTGAAGGAATACACATCATTTTGACTGAGAGTGGTGACAGCCTGGCTGTTAACAAGAGAAGGGCCATGAATCTTTGCTGAATCCAAGGGACCTGAGATTTTTCTTGGGGCCCCAGAGGAATTGAGAGGGCCAGAAGTAATAAGACCTGTTGCAGGGAGAAGTGGTGGTTGGGGACCTGAGTTTTGGCGGCCAGTTGGTGTGACACCTCCAGATTGAGGACCGGATGATTTTTTTATAGGCTCACCATGCTTGGTAAGGGGTCCAGAATTAGATTTCTTAGTCGAAAGTGAAGCAGGCATCCCTGAGGATGATATGGGACCTGAGGTTGAATAGCTAGAATTGATAGGTCCTGAATGTGATGTTCTGGAAGGTGCAGTTGTTATGGGAGCAGATTTCCTGGATTTGGAGCCATCGACAGGGATATCAAACATTTTTCCAAGCTCTCCCGACTTCTTAATGTCACCACCAGTATAAGGCATGGGGGCAGAAGTGATTGTTGGTGTTCTTTCTTTGGGGTGTTCTGGGCGGCCAGAGACGTAAAGGCCATTGCTGAGCTGGTGAGATGGGAATCTAGAACCCATTAAATCGTTTTCCCAAGTCTGGCAGTGTCCATTTGAAAAATTAGGATACAAAAGGGATATGTATTTAGAAGTGAGGAAGAAGAAGAAGAAGTACCTGAGTGAGTGAGAAAAGAGGAGTTGCAGTCCGTACTAGCTAGTCGGTAAGCATCACCATCGCCAAATTCAGAGTAAATAATGAGATTTCAACCTAAAGTGAAAGGAGCGTAACACCGACGGCATGGATACACAATTCAGCCCCCATCCCACCTTTCTTCTCTTCTTTTTTTTTTTTTTTACCCTTTTCCTTTTTTCTTTCTACATAATATAATATTACTTTGATAGAATTAAAAAAATAAAATCATAACTAAAAAAACAAGTAATTAGAAGAAGTATATTTATTTATTTTTATATGAAACTACACTAATTTATTCATCAATGACCAACACAATCATTAAAACAAATGCCTACATTCGAAATGCATATAAAAATTACTCACCACTAGTGCAATTTTCTTAACATAAATTTCATATCTATGATTAAATAAATGTTTCCTCCACTTATCCTTAGACTTATATTTAATAAGGATCCTATTATTTACTATTTATTTTTTAATTTTTATATTAAGTTAATAGTAGACAATATAATAAATGAAAAAAATATATATTTTTACTCAAATTTAAGTGTAAATAGCGTGAATCACACATGAATACAAAACGTCATAAATTTCAAATTCGCAAATCTCAATAACATTAGAAAATATCGTGTCATATTCTTTTTTTTCGTGTATTGAAATTGTATCTTCATAATGATCTTCACAAAGTAGGCTCACATAATTGCAAAAAAACAAAATATATTGAAAAGAAAATAAAACTAAAAAGGGAAGAGAAAGTAACCTATGAACAAAGTGACAAAAAGAACTAGCTCATCACCAAATTGGAACCAAACAAAAATGTATATTTCAAAAAAAACAAACACACATACAATCTGTTACCTTGTATTTGAATTTGAGTGCAATATTCAAAATAAGGTAGATTAAATACCAAACCAATGAGTATACAAAGCATTGGTAATTAGTTTGATATTAAATTAAAGAGAAAATACATAATTCTCCCATTCTTTTATAATGCTTTTTTTAAAAAGACATTGAAATTTTACAAAGATTCTAATACCTCTTTATTCTTTTCCAGTATGGATTTATTACCTCCTTGGGTTCCTATGTGGCACCTAGAGTGTATTCACTCGCCACTTGCGAGTGAGATAAGTTAAAAATAATAATTTTATTTATTTCATTATTTATTTAATTAGAAATAATTTTTTTTTTTACTTTATATTTTTTGATTTATTATATATTTTTAATTCGAACCTGTCAACACTGATGGTTAGTGGTGTCAAATAGGCGGGCTGGGTTGAAATTGGAAATATTATTGGGAAACTTACATAAATATACTATATTAAAAAAATATTTACCATTTATAGCAATAATATTTTTATTTCACTTGATCACTTTTAATTCATTTATAATACAAGTTTAATACATATTACAAAAAATAATTTATTATTCACATATAATACAAATTTTATTGATGAATAATACATTTATCACACATTTTAATACACTTATAATACAATGTGACAATTTTTTACCAAACAAACATGATATATTTCAAAAAAACAATTATAATTCATATATATTGCATACATAATTCACTTTTAATACATATTACAGATTTAACAAAACATTGCTATAAATGGTAATAAACAAAAAGTATCGCTAAAATCAGTAATTATTTTTTAAAATGTATTAATTTATGTAATTTTTCCAATATTATAATGGGTTAAATAGAAATCGGGTTGGATCTTGACCCGCCCAAGTTTACTTTGGGCTCAAATGGGCTAAAAACGGGTTGGGTCTTGACCCGTTCAATTTGACCCGATTAATCTTAATAATTTATCATATTGATAATTAACTTTTATAATCACAATTTGAATTTCCGCTCAAGAATTTTTTGTTAAAAAAGTAACAAATTGATAGATAAACCCAAAAAAATGTTAAATAGATAATAATTCAATACATTCTCGCATTTTTATTTATGTTATGTTCGGTATACATGCGAATTTTTTTCTCTAAAATATATATACATATCTAACACAAAATAAGAAAAATGTAAAAAAATAAAATAAAAATGGAACAAGGGTTTGTTGTGAAATTAGAACAAAATGAGCATGTTTATTATTATATTAGTTAGTTATTCTTATATGGATTTATACTGTGAAAAACAAAGTACACAAAAAGCTAGCAAACTGTAAATTAAACATAAAAGCAATTTAAACACATGTTTAAATTGTTAACAGATCACCTTGTTACTAAGATGAAATTAAAGTAAGTGAGTGCAAGAGAGTTGAAAGATTAGAGAAATTTTCTACTAAACTTTGAATCAATGAATATACCTAACGAACAGCTTTAACTCTCAATGCTTAATGAAGATTGTTCGAATGGAATAGAGGGTATTTATAGGGACAAAAAACAAAAAGGATAACAACAACCAACTGGTCGATTTTTGAAATTCAAAAAACAAGGGCCAATTGTCTGAGCCTACTGTCGCTGCTGCTTTTGGACGGAATTATTTTGGAGCTGCAGGAGAAGAGAATTGGGTGTTTGAACAAGGGGGGAAGAAGAGGGCCCAACACTATGGGTTTAGATTTAACTTAAAAAGGACGAATTAAATAAAACACATGGACAAAGGACAGAAATCACATACTTTTAGAGTGTGTTTCGTATGATGGAAATGTTTTCCAATTTTTCCATGTTTGGTTGGGACAAAAGTTTCGGAAAATATTCTTCAAATCAACTCATTTTTCTCAAAATTAAGGAAAATGACTTCCCTTCAAAATTAATGAAATTTTTTTTCATAACTCTCCTCAATTTCAAATTATGTATATAATGACAAACCACTAGTTTAAATTAAATGGTATAACTATACGTTGATTTAATTGTGTCCTCTAGCAAACTGTTTGTCAGTCCCTCAGACTGTTTCTGTTTGATATATAAACGTTTTATTTTGATTCAATTGTATAAAAATTCAAATTTTATATAGATATACAAACACATGAAATTGAATTGAGAGGATGCCAAAGATTTATACAAATGAGATACTGGCAATCATTTATACAAATGGTTTGCCAGCGAACACAAATTTGAAAGAGGAACCAGCGAATTATACAATTACTTTTTTTGTATATATGTATAACTAAGTAGGCTAGTCATAGCATATTTGCTATGAAGAACAATTATGCAAACTTTATTATAACATACAAATATCAATTTTGTATTTGCTATATGTGAAAATTTGACAACGACCGCAACAGCTTGAGGGATACTTGTGAAGCTAAAAGCTTATTGAACATATCTCATGGTCACATTGGTTATCATATATGATACAAAATTACAACTTAGTATTGACTACATCATAAACAAATGAAATTGGGAATTGAATCCCCCATACCCACTCTCTAGTATATATATATATATATATATATTACATGGGATGGCAAACATCCCCAAGTAATTATATAATAAGGGTATAGTTTAATTTATTTACTATCTATAATTATAGTTTTTTTTTGTTATAATTAATGGGGTCCACTACCTATTCCTAAACCAATCGTATAAAAACTTTTTTTTTTTACTTTTGTATATAATTTTATACAAATTAATAGTATCTCTCCTATTCATATTCCACCTTTTTCTCCTATAATCAATACTTCTATTCGATTTCGAATTTTAAATTGGCAAAAATTCAATTTATCCCTCCTGAAATTGAATTCAACTTTTGCAGGTGATCCTAAATTTTAGTCTTGTACAATTTTTTTCCTTATTCAACAGTTGTATATGTATTGTGTTTCTTACTTTTTTTCATAATTTTTTGGTGAAATAATCGATTGTTCTTATTAGATTACAAATTCTTCAAAATGAATGAATCATCTTCATCTATGAGGATTACCAGAGGTATTCCATTGCATGTCAATTTTGTTGACAATTTACCCTCGTTTTCAATGGGTTTAACTCAAGATTTTGGAATTGATGTAGGGTCTATGATAAAATTCAAACAAGTTCAACATGAACAAACAATGGAAGAATTGAGATCAATGAAATGACCCTAAGGCAGTTCAAAAAGTTATTAACAAGCCAAGCTAGAGCATTAAAATTGTACAACGAGGAAGAAAGAGGAAAGCAGTAAACAGTGATTCAGAGGAGAGTGCATCTGAAATTGACGGATCTGAAAAACATCACAATCATGAGGTAGTGGCTTAAAACAACTTTAGATACAATATTCTTGTTACTTAGGTGTCAATATACAAAAAATTGTTTGTTTAAGTAATTTTGTATTCACGTAATTGTATATAGTATATTGCATGTTTAGTACACACATGTTTTAGTTATTTGTATATATCTTCCATTATTTATTTGTATATTCCTTTAGTTATTGTACGTATCTGTATATTTGATTAGTTTATACATATTTTAATTTATGTATAATAAATAATATACTAAGTTTCAATAGGGTTAGTAGTGGATTGTATATTAAAGGCTTCATATTATTTTTGTTTTTGTATACATATACAAAAAGTAATTGTATTTAGTTATAGAGATGGAAAAAATTCATATATGATTATAATTTGTATTTATTAGTAGTTATATACAAATTATTGAAGTTAAGTATATATTAAGTTTATATATTATTGTAGTATATACAAAGTCATTTAGACAGTTGTATATATTGACATGTTTAAGTACCATATTCATGTACACATACTAATATACAAAAAAAGTAAGTTTGTATATATATACAAAAGAAAAGCAATTACAAATGTATATTTAATTTATACTTTTTTTATTATGTATACAAAAAATGTATTTATATGTAGACCTTAATTGAAATAATGTAGCTTTTCCCTGTTTTTTTAGGTAGTCAGATTTATTTGCAAGAACCATAAAAAAAAAACAATGCACATGCAATGTTATACGCAAATCAATACATTGAATGAGCTTCAGAATAAACTGCCTCCAAATCAAAATAATCGTATATGTACATCATCGTATTTCGCAACACTTATATATAATCAGATTAATAAATAATGACAAACTTATGTTTACACTAATCTTCTTTCTAATAAAACAAATACTACTCCAAAAAAGTATATAATTGTATCCTATGGGTTTTCATCGTAAAAAATTTATATATATTTTCAACGTATACATTACTTCATTATTTGTATATGCAAATTTAGAAATCAGAGAACGTATACTAAACAACTATATCATAGGTAATGCAAATAGATACAAAACTAAATTTTCATACTTACATACAATTAAATAACACGACCTTTGTATACAAAAAAACTTAATATACAACTGCAAATTGAAATTACTGCTACAACATACTGCCGTTTATGATAAACATTGAAAACAATTTTCAAAAGAAACACACTCCAAAAAATATTATATACACTTACATTATGGACATATACAATTCTCAACACACTAAGGAACGGACATATATCCAAATTTGTAAATTCAATATAACATTGTACAATTATTGCAATAATAATATATGAATTTTCATCCAAAGAACCATTACCTGTATTCGAATATACAGAAAAACAAAAAAAAATAGATGAAATGCTGCTTCGTCAAAACGCAAAAACAAGTTTATCTTGTCTTTCAATTGCTGTATACTTCTTATTTTTTTTAAAAAAATAAATGAATTTGAACGTTTACCTTAAATTATGGCATTATCTAAATTTATTGTTAGCTTATTTAACGCTTCATTTACAAACCACTTCTTCTAAAAGAAAATTGTTTAGATAAAAAATAAAAGAAACATTATATACAAAATTAAAAATATCTAAATAATTAAATTATAACCATAATATGTAATTAGATAAACTATACCCATATAATGTTATTTAATTAATTAAGTTTGAAATTTTCCTTTTTAAGTTGAGCCCAATTGAGGTTGATCATCCAAAGTGGATGTAGCCCATCATAGCGTAAACCCTAACCCTAAAGGCAGCAGCCTCGTTTCTGTCTCTCACACTCGCTATATATACATTGTTGTGCGATTCCCTTGAATCTATCTGTGACAGGCCAACCCTAAATTGTATCCCCCACCCTAATCCTCCCTCCGCCTCCATTCAAGGTAGATTTGGGTGTGATGATCAAAGGAATTATACAGTTATCCCTGTCTGATATATTCAGTGCTGAAAGTTTTCCTTTCGTTTCTGACCCATGACAATATTTTATTTTTGTCAAAGAAAGTATTGCCTATGATGACATGTATATAGCCACGGAGATGCTAGTTTTATGACTAGTTTCGATGTTGATTATGGCATTGACTAGGACGGTCTGAGGCTTATTTTTCGTATTTGTTTGTTTGTTTTCTATATATCAAGGCAGATGATGTGTTTTTCGGAGATGAATACTCATTGTTTGAGTATTATGATTCTCATCTGAATAGGAAGATCTGATGCTTCTTCTTTAACATTGCTTTTTGCCTTATGGATGATGAGATGAGCAATTCACAGTTATCCCTGTCTGATACGTTATGATGAATGCTTGTGATCTGACATGTCTATCTTCATTATGAAAACTATCCATTGCCTCGAGTCATACTAATTATGCCTGGAAACATACATTACCCTGTTCAAGTTTGTTTTGATGCTGGGACTATTTCTTAGATGTTTGTTAATAATAATTTCAAATCCAAATCTAACAAACACTTTTTGCGTATGACAAATCTTTTGATGGTGAAACATGACAAGCGCAGCTCTTAGGTAGTGAACTGTTAAAACGGAATACATGAGTTCATTAACATTCTCACATAATCCACTTCTGAATGTCAGTGTTATACTGTTGGCAACATGTTTATGCGGCAAAAATAACACAAAACTATACTTATGACACTTTTTAAAACAGAAATATAAAACTTTGGTCCTAGAAATACACTAATTATTACCACATAAATAGCAGGCAGGCTTAATTAAATCAGTCATAAGCATATGTTTTGTACTTGTGATAACTTGATAAATTAAATAAATCAAAAAATTTATTATAAAAAGCAACCTTTGGTTCATTCCAACAAGACAATGGCGATTTTTTCTCTCCATCTAGTTTGGTATGAGAAAGATGAATAAAGTTTTACTTAAAATTATGAATTCCGTTGGAAAAAATCTTATCTAAAATATTTTTCTAAATATTGAATTGCAGTGACATACGACGTATATATAAGAATTAAACCTTGTTGGAAATAGCTGTTTTTGACGTGTGAGTATTTCGTGTCTAAGAAGAATGATTTTTTCAACAAATCAGATTGTTCAATTGGAACAAACGTAGGTTAAAGAATTTTAAATGAAATATACTAATAATTGTTAATTTTATTATTAGTCAGTACACATTTTTACAAATTTATATATATTTAATTATTTTATTTCTTACTTCATAAAATATTTATTTTAATTTCTTTTCACTTAAAACTTTTTTTAATTAATTTATCATCTTTTCACTTTTAAGTATTTTTAAAAAATTAGGTGTATTTTTTTGAAAATAATTTAAAAGTGTCATTTATTTTAATATTTTAATTTTTCATGTTTTATTTGTTAAATACAAGACATTTGAAATCAAATCAAAAGAAAAGACGAAGAAAATAAAATCAATAGAAAAATAAAAGAGAAACGATGAATATAGGTAACAAGATGTTTCATTACAAGGTAAAAGAATGTGTATTCATTTAATTTAAATACAAGATAAAGAAAATAAGAATATTTTTTTTAAAATTATAAAAATTGAAGTATTGCAAAAAAAAATTAAGAAAAAAATTATTTTTAATTAAAAAAAAAGAAGATATTTACACATGTGACGGATGCGTGTGTACAAACACAATCAACTGGGGTGATTAAAGATGCCACTTCAGCACAAAAGTTGCACAAAAATATGAAAAAAAGAATTTGGAGGGTGGAAGGATAGAATCTTCATCAAGATTAAGTGTGTATGTCTTTTTTTTGAAAAAATTGTAGAAAGTTTTTTTTTTTTTTAATAAACTAGGAAAAACTTATCATAACCAAACGAATACACACTAAACGGTCAATACCACCTTCTAGGAAGGATGTAAAGGATGGAGAGGCCTCCACAAAATAAAGTCAAATTCTACATGTATCCTTGACACTTGAGAGTTTTGCTAGACAGGTCTAATCTCTCAACTTTAACTAGGATAAAGCACTCCACCTGCTAGAAGATTCGTGGACTTTAGTTAAGTGTATAACTGTGGAAAAGTCTTTTTAATTTATGAAAAAAGTTCTCAATAACATTTTTCAAATATTAATATAACTAGATGATTTTAGGTCTTTGCTCTTTAATTAGCTTTTACTTAATTAGGTTTAAAATTAAAAGATATTGTAATAAATGCTCTATAAAACAATACAACAGAACCTATACAAACACTACTAGTAAATAGTTAAGATCAAACAATACAATAACAAGGTTTTAGGTGTCTTTTGGTGAAAAATTAAAGTATCTCTTCAAGAACATATTTGTGAAAGAAATATATTAATAAAACTATATTTTGAGGTGATATTATAAAAAGAAAAAAAATTAAAATTAATCGAACCGTACCATTACAAAAGAGAAACTGATATAATTGAATTTTAAAAAGTCTAATTTTGATTATACATGACAAAATACCTAAAAAATTGAGATAATATAATTTTTAAAAATAAGCGATCAAACCGTACCATTGACCCTCCTACTAGATGATACACACACATACATACTAACTTTCTATCTTCATTTTTTCCTCTACACTTTTCTGTTTAAGGTCAGTACATTATATATAAATTCAAATTTACCAAACCATCATAACAATACATCTATTCATAATAGAAGTTCATTTTAAAAATAATTTAACACTCAAAAGCACTCTAAAAATCGGATGCACACAAATTACCACTACATATATCACTCTTTCAGTTTTAATGTTTGACTTGGTTGGATTAACTTGAATTTTGAGGTCTTAAACAAAAATAGCTTCTTATAAAAAGTGTCATTATTTTTTAAACAGATTAAAAGCAAAAAAAAAAAGCCATTCTCAAGTAAATTGGCCAAACACTAACTCAATAACCGAAACTCTTTTTGGCATGCAGCACTTTTCAAAATAAACCAATTCTGAAAGTTTCACCTAAAACAGGTGGTTTAAAATTTATAAAAAGCATCTGCACCCCTCCCAAAAGCCCTGTTTGGGTCAGTACACTCTACTCTCTACTGGCTTCAATATCTTTTGGCAGCACAACCATATCCTCCCGCTTAAACTATAGCTATATATAATCCAGCGAGGGTGAGTAATTGCTGCATTGGATACAAAAATCAAAACTATTTAAGTAGTACCAATAATACAAGTAAAACATGAAAACAACAAGATATTAAAAAGAGAAAATACATATAAAAAAAACCTTTGAACTTGGCAGCGATACTTACTATTTTTAATGATATTACGAATTTTGAGTAAATAAAGGTTCTAAGCTTAACCAATTTCGCTAATCCATAATTTACCCATATTTTTATGGGTTGAATATAGGTATCAACCCATATAAAAAATAATTCACCCAACCCATTAAAATATGGGCTCCTTTTGCCGGCACTACTCACGACTATGTAGCATCTATGTTTTTTTTATAAAGTATATTAGTTTCAAAATAACAGTAAATAACTCTTAGTGTAGTGACATAACACTTCCACTATTATCTTGGTTGTACCCCTTCTCTAATTTACAGAACACTTCGTCTAAACATTCACATTTACTGTATTGGGATTCCAAATCACTTAAATCATTTAGAGAACTAGTATCAAACCTCTCGATAACAACCTTACCTTATAATTTTTTTTAATGTGGGTATGCTAGGATAGATATGATTAAAATAAGGATATCCTAGACAAGGAGGGAGTGACATCGGTGGAAGACAAGATGCAAAAAACAAGTTTGAGATGATTCGGGCATGTGATGAGAAGATGCATGCATGCCCAGTGCGGAGATGTAAGAGGGTTGGTTGTGGATGGATTCAGGAGAGTTAGAGATGGACCAAAGAAGTATTAGAGAAAGGGTATTAGATAGGACATGGTGTAGTGCAACTCACTCAGGACATGACCTTAGATACAAAAGTGTGGATGATATGAATTAGGGTAGAAGATTAATAAGTAGGAGTGCTTTGTCTTGTTGCTCTTATTAGTAGTCATAGGACTACTCTTCTAGTGTCTTGTTTTTCGATTTCTGTTACTATCTATTATCTGATGTAGTTCATTTGTTGTAGTATTGCTCTATTTTTGACTAACCAGCACTCTACCCTATAAAACAATGTCAACCCAACCACCACTCAATAGAATTTATCTTTCGTCCATGGAAGTTTATTTGGACGACTAATGCTCCTACGAAGGTTATGCATTTCACCTGGTTGGTAGCTAAAAAGATAAATTTGACTCAAGAAAGATTGAGAAGAAGAGGATTCCATTTATGTTCCATATGTTGGTTAATTATGTGAGTCTAACACATAGATTAATAGCCAATTGTTTCTTCATTGTTCATTAACTTATCAGAATACCATTAAACACTGGATCTTCTTAAGAGCTGAAATAGTTAGAGAGTTATAGTTAGACAGAAGAAATGGCGGAAATTGGTTTCTGCCTTTATATGGTTGACAGTTTCGATTCCTTTTGGTATACCCTTGCAAATACGACCTGTTTGATCTTGTTTATGAATGAAAGATTTTATTTGATAGAAGAACAGATAAAATTATGAAGTTAACTAATAATAGGTCCAACGTTTTGACCAAATATTTTTCGGTACATACTATGGTGATCAAAAAACTTTTTCATTGAAATATTAGTAATGCATTCATCACTTAAAAGTTTATAATGCATTTTTGCAGGATGATTTACATGAATGAAGTTTATATGCAATTGCCTGAGGGATTTCCTAGTCAGGGGGACTCAGTTGTATGCAACTAGAAAAGTCCCTATATGGTCTTAAGCAAGCAAGTAGGCAATGGAATTTGAAGCTATGTTAGGCACTTTTTCGTTCAGCTTTTATTCAAAGTAGTTTGGATCATTCTTTATTCATCAAGAGACAAGGTTCAGATATAGTAGTGATATTGGTTTATGTGGATGACATGTTGGTCACAAGAAGTAACATGGTTCTCATTGAACAAACAAAAGCTTCTTTACACGAGGCTTTTAAGATCAAAGACATTGCTGAGTTGAAATTCTTTCTTGGAATGGAGTTTAGCAGATCACAAAAAGGGATTCTGATAAATCAGAGAAAATATGCACTAGAAATCATCTCACACTTGGGGCTAGGAAGTGCTAAACCAGTTTGAACACCACTTGAGGCAAACATGAGACTTACTACACAAGAATTGAATGAATCAATAGGAAGAGCAGATGATGAGTTTTTTGAGAACATAGAGCAGTATCAAAGCTTGGTAGGAAAAATGTTATATCTCACATTAACTAGATCAGATATAGCTTTTTCAGTTCAAACACTTGGTCAGTTCCTACAGCAGTTAAAAAAATCACACTGGGAGGCGGCAATCAGGGAGATGAGATATGTTAAAAGAGAACCAGAACTTGGGATCTTGTTGAGCATCCATAAAACAAATAAGTTGAGTGTTTTTTGTGATGCAGACTGGGCATCATGCCCTAACACAAGAAGGACAGTCTCAGGTTTTTTAGTCAAGCATAGTGATTCCTTAATATCATGGAAATCCAAGAAGCAAAATGTGGTCTCCAGAAGCTCGGCAGAGGCAGAGTATAGGAGTATGGCAAATCCAGTGTCAAGAGGTAGTATGGGTGACTGCGTTGATGAAAGAGTTAGGGAGTGAAATAACTGATCAGTCATGATCTTTAGTGATAACAAAGCAGCACAACAGATAGCAGCCAATCCTCTGTTTCATGAGAGGACAAAACACATAGAAATTGATTGTCATTTCATAAGGGAGAAAATACAAGAAGGTATGGTGAGGTCAGTGCATGTGACCTCTAAGGAAACAACTTGCAGATATATTGACCAAGGGACTGCCCAGAATACATCATGAATATTTGGTTGGCAAGCTAGGTGTGTTGAATGTTTTTGCACCCACTAGCTTGAGGAGTAATGAAATAGGGATAACTTGATAATGATGTGTAAGAAGGGTATTTGAGTAATAAGCAAGCCGAGTTTATTAGTATAGTTAGTTAGAAATGTAGTTACCTTATCAAAAAAAAAAATACAGTTAGAAATGTCGAGTTCACTGGTGTATATATATGCATCAGATTCATTGTATTGAGTCAGTTTTTTGTATCCAATAATAAGATCGAACACATTTCTTCTTTCTTCTTCACTGTCTATCCTTCAATGGACGCTGTGTAAATTTGACAATTAGGGCATATTTGTATTCCATAAGCCAAAAGTGTTCCATCTTTCAAGGGTCAAAATTTACTATTATTAAAGTCGAAACCCCGGTTAGAACAACGGAAGGTGACTTAGAACACTTCCAGTAATGATGGGGTTTGCACGAGGGATCAACCTTTAGTTTGTTACTATTTGCCCAAGTGATGGACGAATTCAGATGACACATTCAAAGGCAGGTGTTGTAACGTAAGCTATTCACATATGACATAGTACCAATTGATTAGAAACAAGTTGGAGTTAACCACAAGCTGGAAGTTTAGCGACATGCTCTAGAGTCAAAAGGTTTCAGGTTAAGCAGAACTAAAATAAAGCACCTGAAGTTCAAGTTCAGTGACGTGATGCATTAGACAGAGGTGGAAGTGAAGAACGATACGCGATTCATACCATGAAAAGAAGTTTCAAGTATCTTGAGTCCATAATCTAGGGAGATGGGGAGATTGATGATGATGTCGCACATCGTATTGGAGCAGGGTGGGTGAAATAAAGGCTCGCATCCGAGGTGTTGTGCGATAAGAATGCATCGCCAAGGCTTAGTGGTTAAAAAAAGAATTTAAAAAAATTGGTATTAGGTATTGAGAAAACTAGGGCTGTGCTGCAACTATATTTGTAGACAAAAATCACCACAACCAAACAGAAGCCTAGAACTCATTCATGGTATCCTATCACTTCTATCAAATCCAATAAAGAAAATTCCGCCTCTAAGAAACATTCTTTATACTAAAAGTGGAACAAAAATAAGCACTTTATCTTAATATCCTGCTACTTCTTACTTTTCATCTCTTCTTGAGAAGAGGGTCTAACTGAAACAGTCCCTACCTTGCGGGATATACTGGGTATGTTGTTGATTGTTGCTATTATAGGTAAAAAGTTGTTATAGAGGTAAAATATAACATAAAAGATAGGTTCCTAGAAAAAAATGGCTTTTATAGTGAAGTGTTTTTATACAAGGATGATGTATAGAGAGGTCTGTTCTTTAATCTAATATGACTTAATTACTTCCACTTCACCTTCTTATAACAATTTGAACTAAGACATTGAAATTGATAATCAAACAAGCTCAGAATCACTTCAAAAAATTTCTTTTTCAGATTAGCCTTCTGTCCCCATTCCTGATACTGTGGAAGGTGGAGTCGCATAATTGTGTGCAACCAAACATGTCAATATGACAAAAATTAATGTGCAACTTCAGCATATAATATCAGATGTCATTGTAGCTAGAGTACCTACCTAGATTGCCATAAATCTCAATAGAGCCCCAACATTCTTAGCTCTGTAACGTGATTAGGATCAAGTACTGGGACATCTTTCGTTAACCTTTCCCGATCTTCTACCACATATTCCTGTCAATACAACAATAAAAGTGTAAGCAAATTAAACATGTGGGTGGGTGGTGGGGGTCCTTTGGTTTTGCAATATATGAACATTTAATCTCCATAAAAATTCCATATCAATTAAACAACATTTGGTTTACGATGTAAAATCTATACAACATTTAGTACCGGAAACCAAATATTATCAGTACATATATAAAATGAGCTATGCAGCATGCAGAATTTGAAACCAGAAACCAAACAAATGTATACAAATTTCGGTACACAAGAATCTATGAATATAGAATATGAAAACCTGTATAAGCATACATGGATATGAGCATCTAACTACATTAACAATCCATGTATATTCATCGCATTCCTACTTATTCACCCCATCAATCCTTGCATAGTTATTCACCGTATAATTAATCTCGGACCATAATTCTCGTATAACTAGGCCATAAACCAAACAACCCCATTACTAATAAAGTTGAAAGGGACGGGGCATAAACAAAATAATGCCAAAGTCCATGATGCATAAGCATGTCTGTGTCTTAGCAGTAGATGCAACACCTTCGTCAGTTCTTTTTTGGCAAGGACATGATAATGGCGTTCACTAATTCTCTGTCCACAAATTATTGCTATGAAGAAACCATAAAGCAAACCCACCAGTACAATTGCCAAAACTGCAATCAAAGAAGACATATTAGTCGGCAAGTTAATAAGCAGGGTAAAGGCTCACAAATCATTTTAAAGGGCACAATAAAGCACAGGAACACATCTAATCCACTAAACATTATTAGAATGGATGCATTGCTGCATCAGACCGCACACATTTTCCTTTGTCAGTCTTCTCTTCTTGATAAACATCCCATACTATCAATTAGATCTCATATGATTCAGAAAAATAAGAGAGTGTTATATCTTGATTGCAAATGATCACTTAAAGATACAGGAGGTACTGCATCCAACCATAGAACAATAACATTACTGTAAAACTTCCCATAGATTCAACACTACTGAATAAGAAAGAAATACGAGAACCATAAGACCTACATCTCAGAATTGTTTTTACCTCTTGTTCCTGTATTCTCTTGAACTGGTTGACCAGAACATTTCATCGCATGATCAACTCACATAATGGTTAAATATTAGAATATTGTATATTGCAATCAATGTATCCAAGTGTATAAACAGGTCTTTGTGATAAAAACCAAGACCTCACTAAAAACAGAACAGTGTACTTGATAGTATCCCAACATATAATATGTCACTACATCCCATATCTAGTAAGGCTTTGAAGGAACTGGACAAAACCAGAAGGAATTTTCTATGGGAAGGGAATAACAAAAGCCTTAAATTCCATTTGGTCAAGTGGCCAATAGTCTTGTTACCAAAAAAGTTAGGCGGGCATTAGAGACTTAGCACTGCACAAGAAATCCCTACTTATGAAGTGGTTGTGGAGATACACTCAAGAGGAGCATAACCTTTGGAAGGATGTGATTATTGCTAAACATGGAGCACTAAACCACTGGTGTTCTAATGTTTCAATGGCTCCATATGGAGTTGGTGTCTGGAGAAGTATATCAAATTATAGGAGGAGTTCTCTCAACACAAACACTTAATTGCAGGGAATGGACAATATATCAGTTTCTGGAGAGACAAATGGATAGGCAACTCCTCCTTAATGGTTACTTATCCTAACATGTTCCGGAAGAGTATCTGATGTATTGAAATGTTGGAATAGTGATACCAACCCCTCCAATCAGAAAGAGAGATGAAAAATTGTCCCGGCTTGTATTTGGTGGATTGTCTGGGGAGAAAGAAACAAAGTTTGTTTTGAAGACAAAGCCATTAGTATACAGAAACTAAAGTTGAAATGTTTAGGACTTTTCTTTTTCTGGTGTAAACATAGCTTAATGGAGGAGTTCGAATCAGCTAATGATGTACTCAACTCCTTAAGAGAAGATTAAGGACTAGGAGCTTTTTTTTTGCTCATCTGGATGTAAATATGGGGGACTACACACCCTTTGTGTAGTTTGCTATTAATACACAAAAATGTTACCTGTTCAAAAAAAAGACTAATAATAATGTACTTATAAGTAGAAGAGGGAGCACAATGTGCTCTAAGCCAGAACCATGCTCACCCACCGGAAAGAGAAAAATTGCTTGACTACCTACTCTAACCCTCAACCCTATCCTCAACCTCCCTGCTTTCCTATCTAGGACACGTCTTCCGTGAGCGAAGACATGTCATGTCTAATCATTTGAACATCTAACTAATTGTTACATATCAAGTTGTTTTAAGTGAACATAAACAATAAGCTTTTGTCAATGCATGAAATAAGAACAACACCTCCATCACAAACAAGTAGGATTAGGTATGAAGCCTCTATATCATTTCCAATTTTCAATAGTTTGTCTTTTAAGACAAATTAGGGATTCCTTGAACCTGGAGATTTTTCTACATCTGACAATTACCTATAGCTAATCAAATCAAAAGATACCTTTCTGCGCACCAGCTGAAAGGAGATTGTGCTCTCTGCTATTTCTGTCAAACCTCTGAGCCTTTGAATATGGTGAGCGTTCCTAATACATATAAAACCTACTGCAAGTCCAAGGAGCGTAAAAAGCACACCTTGCATAAGGTCACACAATACAAGAAGGGGAAAGACAGCTTGGCTGCTCAGGGTAAGCACCCTTTTAACAGGAAGCAGTCTGGTTACCAGGTCAGACAAAGCCCATCTTCCACCAAAAAAGGCTAAGACCACAAAGAAGATCGTGATGAGGTTGCAATGCCGAGGCTGCAAGCATGTCTCACAGCACCCAAGCAAGAGGTGCAAGCATTTTGTAATTAGTGAGGACAAGAAAGGAAAGGGAACCTCTCTTTTCTAGATTGCCTGTGAAGTCACCAAGAACTTCCTTTTCTTTGCCTTCTCTTATGTTGCAATGTTGAACTTTGGTTATTTTGGATGTTGGTTCTGTTATGTTACATTGTCTTAAAATAGATGGTTTTCCGTTATGATAGTTATATGAAGATCCTATCCAAAAAAAAAGAAGAGAACTTGCAAACACTAGACCAAATATAACGAAAAATGTGGAAACTTATGCACGGGATGGAGATCTTGAGCTGGGAACAAAACTAAGAACAGTCCATCAAATTAAACTGCTCAATAATCTGCTGAGGACATATAGTGGAATTAATTTTTTGTTTTGAGATAAGGGTAACTGACTTATAGTGGAATTAATTTGATTCCAACAAAATGGCATTACCTATATGACTCCCTAATTTCCTCTGTGATTTGTTCTTCACGAAGTCCACAAAGAAATTATGTATTAAACTGTTGAAAAGGCAAAACTTCTCTTTTCATTGTGCAATAGGTGATTAATATTGTTATATCAGATTCATTGCCATCATGTTGATTAATTTTTTTATCAAAGTGGTGTCACAATTGCACATGGTTTTGATAATTAACATCTCAAATGATATTTAATCATAAAAAAGTTAACATCTCAAATGATAGCAGGTGGGGACAACAGTTCATGACTTCAGATCAACAAGGTTATTAACAAGACAGCAACCAGGCATTACCTATCAAATTCACCCCTGTAGAAGTATAATTTCATTGATCAGTTCATGGTAAGCGTTTCCTCTCTCCTGGAGGCAGGAATCGGTTTTATATATCTTTGCGTTGAATGCGGCAAAGTAAGGCCAGCTTTCTTGAAAGCAAAACAAAGAACTAAACTAACAACTGAAAAGCTACCAGCACCTTTTCCTTTCGACCGACATAGTAATTCCACCCTATTCCCCAAAACTGAATTATTGTTCTTCCCTCAGTGTATTCTTTCCAAAAATACATTCAATAGTATCTAAAGATGTTTAGTCATTTTATTCTCCTAAACACAAATCAAGGCATTTACGACTTTTTCCAGAAAGAAGAAACTGAAAGTGAAACAAATTCTCCCACAACCAAACGGTTTCTAAACCAAGCAAACCTAGGACAAATTTAAGAAGCCGTTTGATGGCACATAAATCTTCACATCAACAAGGACTATACAGCTAGAGTTTTTATAAAGGTCAATGATCAAAACTTCATATATAATTACATTTTTTGACAAAATGACGATGTAACCAAAACGTGATTTGTAAACCAACAAGCATAACATTTAATGCCCACAAGTTCTAACGAAGGTTAATCTGATGGATCAAGTCAGAAAATACCTGCCATTGTATAAAAGCCATATGGATGCTCTCGGTAGCCAAACATTTCCCTTAGCTCCTCTCCGTAGAATTTGTATACAAGTACACCTAAGAATGCTACAATCTGTGATAATTGTTCATTCAACAATCAGCAAGGACAGTTACTGGAAACAATTGATATGCATGGAAACAGTCGTATCATTATACAACATCAATAAGTTGCAATCATACAGAAAAAAACTCCAAGACTTATATGTATCTCATTGGGTCCTAGGTTTAGCTTTCCTCCCTAGGTTTTGTACATTCTATGATCAAACACAGATTCACTTCCGAGCTTCTTGGCATAAATAACTTTGGAAACTCTTTGACGTGATAATAGGAAAGACTAGAAGGAGCGCATGCCTGGTCCATGATAAAGATGACAGAATTGCACAATGATTTTTGCCCAACCAAGAGGTCTAACCTTATGGAAGATCTCTGAAAGGAAAAGGACGGTCTCGCTCTAACAATAAACTGTGTAAGGGCATGGGAAGAACTAGGGGGGTGCAAAAGGGTTCATCTGATGTCCAAACCCATACAAGGTCAAACTTAATTTTTTAATTTATATAGTAGATGATGAATCCCCCAGCTTTTTCATGCATTTACTTATTTCACTTTTGAATCCCTTAGTGAAAATCATGACTTTGCCACTGAATAAGGGGGCATATATTCATAGGAATTGGAGGGCCAAGTGACCTAGTATTACACAATGTATTTGCCAGTTTAGCTATGTATCATTTATCTACATTAGTTGAAATATTGAACAGATGAGAGAAACCAGAAAAAAAAATGTAAGAAATTTCAAGGTCTTTAACCTTTTAAACCTACTTATAACAAACACCTATGCAGCAAAACTGATCCAATATCAAACCTGGATAAAAGCAGGACTGCAGTCGGTTGACCAACATAGAAAATAGTCTTAACTGTAATGCATCTTATAAGTCTGACGGACCCAAAGAAATCATATAACTGATCCTAGCTAATTTTGATTGAAGCATAATCGAGTGAATGCAGGTGAAGAATCTTTTGAATATTGGGCACACTATTTCACCATGAAATGAATCCCATGCCCTTTTAAATGAAATTTGTAAACATACCACAATACTAAAGGAAAAGGCTATGGTGGTAGACCCCAAGGAAGATACTCTTGCTCACACCTTAGCCGAAAACCATTATTAAAGAATTAATTCTAAAAAAAAATGCTAGTACATGCATGTATTTTACTTTATCAAAAAAAATAAAAAATAAATAGATGTCAGGCATCTGCTTTTCTTTTCATTAATGAAATTGTCCAGTCTGGAAAATCTTTAGTAACCACAATTAAATAAGAACAACAATGAATTGGCCCTAGGCTTCAAACTTAACTCATTAACACTCCCAAAGCTCCGTTTTGAACTAAAAAAGAAAAAGGTGCAAACATTCAAGATAATCTTATGCTTCGCAGTAAGTGTGAAGCTCTTCTAATTTGAGAAACTTATGGGGGCTCTTGTTGACGGCCCTCAATGTCTTCTTGTTCATTACGGTAAAACCACCATCACAAGCATAGTTATTTACTGATGGCAGTACAGAAGAAACATATCCTGTCACATTGCAAATCTAGCTTTGGACTATTGAATTAAGGTTTTAAACAAGTGGTAAATAAATATAAAGCAAGAAGAGCATAAACGAGAAGTACAGCTACATCCAACTTCTGTACCATAAACTATACACCACCTTTGAACTACACTACTGGTAGGAACATAAGACAGAATGGAAAATCTGGCTAAAAGAAATTATGTCCATACCAACTGGACAACGAGAAAAATGAATGCATGGTCTCTTGCCACAAGGAATTGAAATTTCAATCTCAACCACCAGCGATCAGGTGGGACATTTGCCCGTAATATGAACTTTGCCCTGCATTCGGTACAGTGAGCAAAAGCAAATCCCTCCTAGAAAATGGAGCCACAAACACATTAATAACATTAAGAAGATGACAACATGTCTTATACAAAGTACAACCATTAATGAAAATTTCAATGTATGTTATTACTTTATCTTCAAAGAACGGCTGTTAATGCCAAAAATTCCAAATTCAATGAACTAATGAGATGTCAATTGATAGCTAATAATATTGATCCCAAATTACTGCATTGAGAAAGCAAGCAACCTGATTTTAAAAAAATATACATCACCCAAAGACTCAAAATAGTTCAATAAAGGATAGTTTCAAATACTATCTCCACAGATACATGGAGGGAATCTTGAATAAGATGGGAATAAATCATAAGACAGGAGAAAAGGAAAAAGAAATAGAGTATAGCACCTAAAAATAAAAATAAAGAAAATAACATACTCTCATTGCATCTGGTAAAACTGAAAGGATCTCACAAACATGGAATTAACACTTCGTGAGATTGTTTATCACCTCCTTCAATGGTATAAGGGCTAACAAGCATAAAGTACCTTGTTTACGTTCAAGGGTTACATAGATAGATAAATATAAACCGCAGATGCGCTATGAGCATAGAGTATTCTATGGCATACTAGTTCTTCTTAATGGATAACTTCGTATATGCTTTCCAGATACTCTAACTTCCAATGTAAACTACTATATGCATTATGCATTTCTTGGTGATCTTTTGATGCAAACTAATTATACATCAGTCTGAGTTTGATGAGAATAAAATTTAAAATTCTCCAACAGAATCTAATTTTCTGGCTACTTCTAGGACATGCGACTGACCATTCGTAGATAACATGTATATAAGTTAATTCACCTTAGTTGATCTCCAGTTATCGAGACATGATCTATGGACATACTTTTGTGTTCCTTTACAATGGCAGGGTGCAATCAGATCTTCTCCTGAAAAAAATTTACCAAATTCCAGCTGTTAGTGCAGTAACAAAGTATAATTCCGAGGATATATGTAATCACAATCATGTAGCTGAAAGCAACAAATTCTCATCATATCTTCCTTAATAGTTTACACAAAACTAAGTGCACAATCAACACCTTCATTGTCCAAGCATATGCGACATTGGGACAGTTCAGCATGTGAGAAAGATTGAATTTCATAGACTCCAACACTTGGCAGATCACCAGCAGTCTCCAAACAATCCTCAGTAATTTCAGTTGAATGTGAAGTGTCCTCAGATTCCTCAACAACCGAAATCTGCGATAAGATGGGCTCTGTTTCTGAACTATCCACTACCAGGCTATCATTTGACACTATTCGCATCGCGAGAAATCTTGACTCCAAATTATGCTGTAAATCTCATCACTGGGGAGATTGTCCCTACAGACCATTTCAGTATAGACGGGAAAAACTGCAAACAGTAAAATAACTGAGAAGATCAGGAATTTGAAGCCCACTTATAAATGCAACTGCTTAGGTTCGACTGCTCAGGAACAGCAGCTGATTGAATAATATGCACAGCAGCAACACCACTCTATACATATGGATGCTACGATCGCTGCTAAAATACCATCTAGTTATTGCTGGAAATGCTTCATGGGCATTATATTTTTGTGAGATGATCTGTTCTCTTAAAATACATTGCCATCATTGAAATAAGAATTACAAAACCATTACGATACAATGACCTTGTAGCTGCATAAATTTTGACTATATTATAATTTATAAGCTTATCAAAGAACCCTGAGATGATAAGAGTACATACATCTTCAGCAAGCAAGAATTTCACTTTTCTTTGAACATTTTGACCACCCTAGTGTTTCATATGTAGAATTATGCAAGGCCAGCCTATATGATGATATGAATTTGTCTAGATGAATATAGATATCTTGTGACAGACATTATTTTGCGTCAATGGAATTCATTCTATGTTTGTAAAGGGATCAATTGGGATCTGAGCTTTAGAAGGAATATGCACGATTGGAAAGTGAATGATCTGGTAGACCTTTTTGCTAGACTACAACACTGTCACATTAATCTCCAGGCAGCTGATAAGCTCAAATGGGTACACCAGAAAGGAGTTTATACTGTCAAGGAAGGGTATCAACAGTTGTGCTCTAGAAACCCCGTGATAGCTAACTGGCCCTGGAAACTCATTTGGAGGACCAAGCTATCACCTAAGGTAGTCTTTTTTTACCTGAATAGCTCTATATGAGGCATCCCTCACCCAAGACAACATAAAGAAAAGAAAAATCCAGTTCCTAAACAGATGCTATATGTGCAAAAAAGAGGCTGAAACCCCCAGACACCTTCTTCTTCATTGTGAGGTGGCCAGAATTATGGAACATGTTTTATTGTCTCTCTGGCATCAATTGGACCACACCCCTCACAGTCAGTTAAGGATGCATATGAGAGTTGGAGCCTGTGGAAAGTTGACAAAGCCATCAAGAAGATCTGGATTATGATACCTGCTTGTATTTTTTGGTGTATTTGGTTAGAGAGGAACAAGAAATGTTTTGATGCAGAGTCAACTGCTTTAGGCATTTTGAAGACTAGGTGCATTGCAAATTTGTTTACTAGGTCCAAATGCCAGAGATTTTTTTGCAAGCTCAAATGCCATATCTTGTAAATTTTGCATCTTCTTGATGCTGTTAATTTTTACCACTTATCTTATCCAAAAAAAAAAAAGAAAAAAGAGATATCAATAACGGAAGAGAACAATTTTTAATTTACAACAAATTCATTTATTTTTTAACCTTGTTCTCTAAGGGGAACATATTTTAGAAGGTAATTTGTGAATTTGTTGTACAAGGCTCAGGGCAAAGAACGAAAGAAGCAAAGATGCTGCGAGCAGTCAAAGCACACTCAATACCTCAAAACAACAGCTGAGCGGTAGCAAGTGACGAATGTCTTTCTGGATAAATGGCACGTCAACTACAGGAAAAGGTAACAATTCAATGTGGTGAATTGCTTGACCTCATCATGGTGATATTAACTCTTTGTACCATTATGTGCAGTGATTAATAGCAGGAGAGTTTAATGGCGAGAGTAAGAAATGTCGAGGGACATTGTGGAAAAATTGGTATAAACTAATTAAATAAAAAAAAAAACTGCTACGTAGCAAACCAAAAGGCCTAGGTAGGGGTTGAGATAATAGAACAAGCAATAAGTTATCCAGAAATTGAGTCCAATACCCAAGGAATCGAATGGGATCTTGTATTAAGCAGTTTTAAGCTAAGAAACAAAATGAATCCAAACTAAAGAACAAAGCTCGGTGATGTAGAGGGATAAGACTAACCTGATATATCTTCAGGAGTAGTTGTTGATCGGGAGATGCTTCGACGAAGACATTGGCCAAGTTGACGATGAAAAGGAAGGGAATAACAATCTGATAATAGCCGGAGGGCGGTGGCGAAGCTTGGAAGATCGGCACCAAAAGGGGCCTGGAATTTGGAATTTGGAATTTGGAACTCGCAAACGACAGGACACGACGGGACTTTTCCAATTATTGTTTTTCATCGCTAAGTTTTTTTAAATTAAATTATATTTTGATATTTCAAATAAAAAAATTAGATATTTAAAAATTGTTCAAAAAATATCATTAATTATAATTTCTTGTATATTAATATGAGAAAAAAATATACCGTAAAATATTAATTATAATTTTATAATTTGACTCTAAAAAAGATATTATAACGCCCCAAAACAAACAAAGGTGAACTAAAGCCTCGTGAGGATTTCTTGAGTTAATTTGAAGTTAAAATGAGTTACTTTAGTGTTCTTAGGCAGTGTGTGAAGTTTGGAGGTCAAACGTCCAAGAACGTCCATGACGTTCGGAAGGTGTGCCTTAGATAACACTTGTGTGTCTCTAGGTGTTTGAGTGAGTTTTATGTGTTCGTTTTATTTGAAACTTGCATGAGATGTTCCTAAGACCTAGATATCCTTAACCTATAGTTTAAAGTGTTTAAAATCCGTGGAGGTTATGTCTAGCACCGAGAGGATATGAAGAAGAGGAAATTACACTTCGTGAGTTGAGATGTTGTATTTCAATGTACCCCTTGAGATGAGTACTCCTCGCGAGTAGATAATGAGTTACTTAGTAGCAATCTCCTAATCCCTTAACTATGCGCGCGCATAGGTGTAGCCATTGGGAAAGCCATGTAAAAGTTGAAAAGAATGACCTTACCCTATGCAAGTGAGGATCCCTCATTCGATAGGGGTTATTGTCGGGATTCCATGTCTAGCTTTCATGGTCTATATCGGTTAAGCTAAACCCCACAAAAGAATTGATTGAACTAAGTCTTCTAAAAGAACGTACTAGTTATGGTAGGTGGTGGTATGGGACGCTATCTACTCATTGCACAAGGTAGGACCTTCCGAAAGGGAAGACTTGGTGTCAAACCTTCTAAAAGAATGTACTACTTAGGGTAGGTGGTGGTATGGGACGCTATCTACTCATTTCACTAAGTAGGCATTCCGAAAGGGAAGACTTTGGTGGGTTTTTGAGTGTCTTTTAATGTCTTGCCATTGATTGAGGGGCTTGTTTCTTCCGAGTTGAGTAAGTCGAAAGGGGTAGCCTTGAGAATTGCTTTGGTGTGTATTCAAGGAGGCATATGCATACTTCCTTCATGTCTTACCTTAGTGAGTCTTAGGATAACCCGAGGTAGGTAAACTCTTACGAAAAATGAGTTCACTTTCTCTTTCACTTGGCCTTGGAAGTTCACTCATTTAGAATAGGATAGTTCATTTAATTGCTCAAGTAGAATTCATTGTAAATGCTTGAAATGCTTCACTGTAATGACTTAAATCTGTTCACTGTAAATGGGCATCTAGTTACTGTAAAGTTTTGGAAATTTACTGTAAATGGTCTTTTTTGGTTCAAAATTATGGAAACTCTTATCTAAGTGTTAAATGATGATTCTTATGATGTTTTGCCTTTATATCCTTAAATGTTTTACTTAAATTGCATGAAATCTTATTTTACTAAAATGTCCCTTTTCGCATGTTTTTGCATTTGCCATACTTAATATATTATTTATACTAACCCCATACTTTTCTATACCCTATAAGTATAGGCTGAAGGCTTTTTGGTAGATTAGAAGGCGAAGCTTGGGAAATTCACTCTCTCAATAATTGGTATGTCCTCATATATTCGAGGATATAGTCTATTGTTTCTAGTTTTATTATTAAGACTTAATATGTATTTGATTTCAATGTAAAGAGTCGTGTCCTTAAGATATTATATGTTGTGTCTTAAGTTTGACTTGTGATGATGAGATTTCTTAAGTATTTATGAAAGATTTCCTTTTTATTAATTTATTCGTGAAAAGTTTTAATTCCTCACTACTTTTCATGTCTTATGTAATAAACGATAATTGGGCTTATACAAGACCCCAAAGGGTTAAGTACGCCTTGCCACGATTCGAGGATTCTCCCTAACTTCTAGGGGGTGCTTTCGGGTCGTGACAAATATCATGACAATTAAGTAGACGTTTGGTTATGCGATACCATATCACAATATGGTATCCTGAGATGAAATCAATGTTTGGACGTGCAATTTCACGCTGATTCCATCTCACGATTCCATATCATGAGATGTGATACCATATTCTCCAAAAACCATGATATGGAATCATATGGGAATACCATATCATGATTTGAGTTATTTTAATAAAAAATTGATCAACGAGTTTATATTTTGTTAAAACAACCCTACATTTATATTTACTGACCATTTATTTCAATTTTCACATGTAAATAAAATTTTGGGCAACTTTCACATATAGCAAACATAAAATTCATATTTGTATGTTATAGCAAAGTTTACATAATTGCACTCTATAGCAAACATATAAATTTATAATTCTCTATACATATACAATTGAAGCGAATTGTATAAAATAAGAAAGAGAAAGAGACTTGGGCAGAGAATTGTATAAAACGAAGTGTATTAGACGAATTGTATAAGTATAAGTGTATAGAACGATTATATACAATTTGAATTTGTATAAAATGAGAAGGAGAGAAAGGCAAAAGAGACTTGGGCAGGGAATATACAATTGAATCGAATTGTATAAAACGAGAAAGAGAAAAATTATATACAATTTGAATTGTAAAAAACGAGAAAGAGAGAAAGGCAAAAGAAACTGGGCAAGGGAGTTTTTTTATTGCATAATTATAAGTGTATATGACGAAAATATGTGTATTTGCATGTTTATATACAATTTTCTCTCGCTTTATACAAACGGAAACGCAATTTATACATTTCATTTCTGTTTGTATAAGCGAGAGAGGCGAGGGTGGCGAGTGAGATCTGGGAGAGGGGAGAGGGGGGAATAAAAATATATGTATTTATACAATTTCCTCTCACTTTATACAAATAGAAACATATTTTATACACTTGTTTTTGTATAAAAGTGAGAGGAAGAGAGCGAGAGATGGAGCGAGAGAGGAGAGTGGCGAACAAGAGTTTGAGGGAGAGAGGTGACTGACAAACAATTTGCTGCGAGACACAATTAAATCAAAGGGTGGTTATAACAATTAATTTGATTTATTAGTTTGCCATTATATACAATTTTCCCTAAAATTTATAATCACATCATTGAAATTTATTATTCTCACCGACATAAACTTTATTATTTTCGCTAACATATAGTCACTTTAACTCACACTTCACGTTTGTTGAGTAATGAAATTTTGAAGAGCCTGTGAAAGGTGTTTCATTTTTACACGAATATATTGATGAAACAATTACTTAAGTGGAGAACAAATAACATTGTAATAATTTATTATACGATTTTATGTTTATTTGATAATATTGAATAAACAATTGGGCTATTTTAATAGTTTTAGAACTTATGAAATTTTTATGTTTATGTGAAAATATACAACACCAAAATTTCAAATCGCATGTCAAAACAAAACTTTAATTCCATCTCATGATTTCATATCATGATACCATATCATCGTGATACCATATCATGATAAAAATAGACGGTATAAAATATAAACATCACATCGTGTTGGTTTTTTTGGGTTATATTGTTTTAATAAATACGACCATATATGTGTACGCTAATATATTTGCTTTATTTATTATAAAAAAATAATTAAAAAAAAACATAATTAATGCATGATTTTTTTGAGTTTTGTACGGAACTTATTTTTGCAAGTTGATCGCTATTAAAGAGTTTGTTTTAATTAAATTTGACAAAATTTTATATGAATTAATGTGAATATTTAATAGGAAAATAACTCTTTTTTATAAGAAACATTAAGGAGAAAAAATTGTATATAAATTTTGGCAATTATCAAATGATTTCATGAGATGAAGTTTGATATTTACATCCATAGTAATATTATTAATAATTCAATAGGAAGAATTTATCCTCATAAATAAGCAACTTTCTTTATATTTTTTTATTATCTCTTATGCTTTTTCGTCGTTAAAGATTTTTAAGTATTTCTTACTTCTTATAGTATTTTACTTATATTTTTTGAACATAAAATAAAATGTAATTGATTGTGTTTGTGGACTCAATAAAAGAAATTATTGAACATCGTAATTTTTTTCTCTTTTTTTAATATTTTCTCATTGACATGATTATTATTTTCACTTAAATATAGCATTTTGTGATTTAGTCACTCTATTTATATTTGATTTGCTCTTTTCGAATTAATACCTCAGATGGTCACTTAACTATGCACTTTTCTCTCAGAAAGTCACTCAACTTTCAATTCAACTATCCACACTTTCTTCAGAAAGTCACTCAATTTTGAATTTTAACTCAAAAGTCACTCAAAATTATCCATTTTTTCCTCAGAAAGTCACTCAATCTATTAATTTTTTTTAATTAAAATTTGTTGACATTAATTGTTTATATAACAAACCAAAATTTTAAAAAAATAAAAAATACCATTTAAACCATTTAGTGATCCACCCACCTAACTCGACCCATTAAAAAATATATTATGACCCATTTTATTTTGCCCTTAATCCTAAATTGTTCCCTCTCTTTCTCCTCTACATTTTTCTTTTTCATTTGTTGGCTTCATTGGAATTCTTGAATTTTGTAAATGTGAAAGTTGCTTAAAGTTATGTTCTTTACCATAACTGGATTCTGAAATTACTTCCTTGCATTCCATTTTTGTGAAGAAAAACACAATAACATTAAAAGGGTCAATGATTTAACAGTAGTTAATGTCATCTGGAAAACAATTGATTTCACCTGAGCCATTTTGCATCAATTTTGAAAGAAGTAATTTTTGGGCTGTAGTTGTCACTTGTCATTTGAATGTATTATTTTCAGAAATCATGTGCAAAAACTGTTCATTCTTTCAATTTTTTTGTAGCATTTTATGATTTTGGACCATGATTGAGTACTTGAGCTTCAGCTTCTGTCAAATCTTTTGAATTCATTAAACCAAATCACCAAAACAAGAAGTCTTTTGCTGCTAAATTTCGAATCTTTTTGCATAGATTTCTCCTCTCTTGTCATGTTAACAATGGAAATGAAAAAGAAAAATGTAGAGGAGAAAGAGAGGGAATGATTTAGGATTAAGGACAAAATAAAATGGATCATATTATATTTTTTAATGGGTCGGGTTTGGTGGGTGGATCATTAAATGGTTTAAATGATATTTTTTATTTTTTAAAATTTTGATTTGTTATATAAATAATTAATATCAACAATTTTAATTAAAAAATAATTTAATAGATTAAGTGATTTTCTGAGGAAAGAGTGGATAGTTGAGTAATTTTGAGTTAAAATTCAAAATTAAGTGACTTTATGAGGAAATAATGGATAGTTGAGTGACTTTTGAGGGAAAATTGAAAGTTGAGTGATTTTCTGAGAGAAGAGTGCATAGTTGAGTGACCGTATGAGGTATTAACTCTACTCTTTTCGAATCAAACCAAAACAAAAATATAATACTCTACTAAATATATCAATGTTATTATTTCAAAATATATGATAGAAAGATAATTTTGAAAAGAATCTCGCAAAATAAAAAAATAATTGAAATATTTAATGCTCTCTTTTTTGGGCAACAAAATCTTACAATGTATTTATTTGTAAGATTACAATATAATAATAGAATATAAAATAATGTCATGATCATTTATTCAACAATTATAATAATTGAAAGTCATAACAAAAACAAAAGGCAATAATTTTTTATACTAGAGTATAAATGAATGATTTATTGATATATCTATTTTGTACATTAAATTTATAATAAAAGCTGGAAAAAAATAACGAACAATAAGAAAAGGTAAATTAGCATTCTTGGAAAAAAAATGTCATATAAAGTGTTTTAGTTTTATTGACGGATAGATTTTAAATATTATTTTATATATTTCGTGATAAAGACTTTCCGCGCAAAGTAAAGATAATTTTACTAGTGTACACTTATAATACATTATGACAATATCTTATCAAGCAAATGTAATATATTTTGAAGCGCTCATAATACATTTTTATTGCATACATAATTTATTTTTAATATATAGTAAATTTCTTATAGTATTCTATATATTATTATAAATATAAATGATATTAGATAAAGACAAAATAGTCTGATGGATCCTTGTAGTTGTATCCGTTTGTATTTTGGATTCTTCTACTTATTCTTTTGTCATCTAGACCCCTTTGTCACGACCTGCAAGTACACCCTAGAAGTTAGGGCATCTTTGTGTCGTCACACGGCAAATGAGACTTCAAGAAGTCTCATTTAAGCCTCTTGTATCATTCATTGCATAATAAACAAACTAAAATAGGTAAGAATTTAAAACTTTCTTCACACATGAATAACTCTTTCATAAACATTACACAAGCGGAAGACTTTCATTTAAAACATTAAATCTCTACAACAACTACTTGAACCATCTAAACTGTAGAGTATACAACATTTGGGATCAATCCCATACAAGACAATAAAATAAAGACTATGACATAAGGGACATGTGGATATTGTCCTCGAATCAATGAGGATTCACCAATACTTCATCTTCAAGCCTTAAAAACCTATCCGTCCTCCATGACACATCAAGACTCCCAATTCCCTACACTTTAGTCAAAAAGGGAAAAGAAGGGGTTAGCACATTAGATGTACTAAGTATGGAAGCCATGCAAAAATCACGAAAAAGGGACGTTTAGTAAACAACATGTTTTTCATTAATTTCGATTAAAACATCATAATATAAGCATGAGAAAAATATTTAATAACTTAGAAACATATAAGAAATCATTTAAGCAAAAAGTCACATTTTAAGAAATGTTACAGTGAAATCACTTCACTTTAGTGTGAACCCAATTCACTGTTACACTTTACAGTGAAGTTCTTTCACTTCACTTTGCACACCTTTTAGCACATAAGTCCCTCACTAGAAACTATCCTAAGATTCTCTTAAGTATTAAAAAGAGAGACGGCCCATACACCCTATCTAGGCACACCTAAAAGACCCTTAAGACAACCCATAATGAGATCAAGATACATTTACAAGACATCAAACATATGAACATGAGATCCTTCTATTGAAGGTGATTCTAAGGTTCACTTGAGTGAGTTGTGAAGCGACCGCCCATATAATCTCTTACACACACACTTAAGAGATCCTATAGACTACCTAAGATAGAATTATTCTCACTTAACACATTAGCATATAGATGATATGACATACTCCTTCCAAATGCTATCAAAAGCTTACTTAAGTAATTCAAGAAAATAACGTCCATAGTGACCTCTTCAAGATTACCTAAGTAATCCTTAAGACTACCAAAGGCTTAGACAATCCTTAATTACTCTAGATTAATTACCCTTAAGGAACTCTCACTAACACCTTCAAAGCCTATTGTACAATGTCTAGATAGCGTCGTATACCACTACCTTAA
This sequence comes from Solanum pennellii, assembly GCF_001406875.1. Taxonomy (NCBI): domain Eukaryota; kingdom Viridiplantae; phylum Streptophyta; class Magnoliopsida; order Solanales; family Solanaceae; genus Solanum; species Solanum pennellii. The sequence continues at coordinate 75,274,356 of NC_028639.1, forward strand.
CTTCATAGAACTTCTCTAATGCTAGTAAGTATCCCATATGATGAGAATAGGCAATAACCGACATAGACCATGGTAGCAACTCATTGAATCCGGAGTTCTAACCTACTCCGATGAGGGTGTTCTACTTGCCAAGGGTAGAACTAGGACACATCCCATGTAGGCACATGGTTAAGGAATATGAATGGCATGCTTTGTAATCTAGTCTCATACTTAACTAGAACTACTCCCCTTACCATACTCACTCGGTGCTAGCCTTCATTTTCATAGAGTAATTCACATTACAGGTTCACATAAGAGGGTTCCATAACAAGTTCATAACTCAATCACATTTACCCTACCAAAGAAAGGTCCACTAGGGCTACCTCACAATGGCGACAAGAAGCTCATGATGACTTTCCTAAGGTTTGATATGATGTCGTTCCAGCCAATCAACCTTAAGTTCATTATTCCTTTACTTGAAGGATACATTACGGCTTTCGACTTCAATATACATAACCTTACCAGTAGGTCCAAGGTTTCACATAAAGGACACTCTTAACATCATTCAAGGTCACATATCATTCATACATTCAAGACTAAAATACTTTAGCATCCTAAGTCAAGACATCACATATTCATATTCATACAAGCATCAAGTAAGAGACACAAGTCAACCAAGACGAGACACCATATACTTCACCTTAACACATATTTACTAGTCATTCTATATACACATAGGAATAACCATTATCATCTTTAAGTCATCCTACACACTACCATATCATCATAAATATACTTATTATAGACTCATATAGTCAAGTAGGAGCAACCATGCATTAACCCTAAGACTACACATAAAAGCACAGAGCCATAGTCTACACGATTTCCTAACATGTATAGAAAGAACACGTACTTTCACATTACTTCACATATAGATAGATATACTCATATTTCACATAAAACAACTATACAAAACATCATAGTACTTAGTGCCGACAAGGCCATGATCATCATATTGCATAAAGTAACGCCGACAAGGCCACATCAATTCACATAGCACCTTCACCATAAGTGGACCATACCAATCACAGCTTAATTAAAGTCTAATTAACATAAAATAAAAGGAATTAGGACAGCATGTCCCACTCCATCTTACCACTTCGATTCCAAAGCTAAATCATCTAATTCAATATCATAAGGCCCTTATCTAAGGCCATAACAAACAATCAATACAATTATATCAATAATCAATGAAACTAAGTCAATTCATTACATACTTATCAATCTAATACAACCTAGATATCAATTGAATATAATTATTGCATCATTAGATAGCCCATAGAAACTTACATTAGAAATCATAAGCCTTGAGTCAATATCAATTCCATAAGTCTAACATTTAAATAGATCTAAGAATATTCAATACTCAATTGATCAAATTGAAACAACCTATAAATCAATTAACCATAACCTATACATGAATCAAAAGCCCACAACAATCTACACATGAATTTACAATCTCAAAGCATGATCACTTAACTCATGTTTTAGTCAAATTAAGAGATTTGTGAATGTCAAGGGTTCATGGAGAATTTCATTGGAAAACATCAATTATACATCAATTTCATCATATATAAACGCTTGGAAACCATTTATGCAAGAACCCAAGACTTAGAGTAGAAATTGGACTTTTTCATCTTTTTAGATCTTTGAAAATCATCTTTGGAATTGGCTCTAAGGTGATAGCAAGCCTTAGTTGAAGAACTCCCATACCTTATTAGAAGAACCCAATGATAATTGAAGAAGAAACTCCATTGAAGAACCATCTTCAAGCTCCATCTTCACCTTGAACTCTCATGAAGGTTTTTGGAGAAACTTTTGGAGGGAATATGTTTTGATTTAGATGCTAGGGTTATAATGAGAGTTTAATAACTTATATACTCTTAAAATACCCATAAACACTCAAAACAACCGTCCTCACATTTAATAAGACTTGTGGTGAATTTACAACTTCACCTTTCAAGTTAACAGCGAGCTGGTGGAAAAACAGGAAGCCCATCGACGGATGCATCGACGGTCCATGGTCTCACCCACGTCCCGTCGATGGAGGTATCATGGGTTGCACCTGCAAATCTCCAACATGCAGGACAAGTGGCTATATCGGCGAGACCCATCGATGGGCCGTTGCCTGGTCGACTGGCCGTCGTTTGGGTCATCGATTGCCACTGCCTAGCAGTGTTGAGCTCCAATGTTGAGGTCCTTCAATAGGGCCCCTTAGGGGTCCTACATAGAGTCGTACAGGACGTTTTCACCCCAAATATGTTTGTATACAAGTTTAGGACCTACCACATAAGTTTCATCCAAGACGAACACGTAAAACTCGACGAAACATACATAGAGACACAAGGTCGTTTCAAGGCACATCTTTCGAACATCATGAACGTTCTTGAACGTTTGACCTCCAAACTTTACGAAACTTGGCACATTGCCTATACATGCTATAATAACTCATTTATAGACCTTAAAAACTCATGAATCACACATAAACACATAAAATCACATATGAGGCATATATGTAACTTAGTCATCGAACGTCTTGGTCGTCCATTGACGTTTGACTTCCAATGCACCTAAACTCTTAGACACTACCTCAAACCCACATTATAAACCATTTTAGGACCTTAGACCATCATGACAACCATGTTAGGATCTAGCTTTACCTAAGTCATTTTCGGGGTCTTACATGAACTCAATAAAAAAATGATTGTTAAACCCCTTTAACCATGAGTGTAACTCACTCTCCCTTGCATAGATGACATGTCAAATCCATGTCACTCACATTAATACCACGTCATAATTATATGTATTATCTATTTTAAAATAAAATATTAATTTATTCCAAAATAGTGAAACCACCGTCTTCTCAAAGCTGCCACCATCAACCTTCCTCATAACCACCCAAACTCCATTTCCGGCCAGCTTCAACCAGCAATACAAAATCCCATTGTTCCGACCTCCACGGATCCACTAGTCACCTCGAGGTTCACCAACGAGCAACAGTGAACAACTAACCCACGTTGCTCTTTCATTTTCTCCATTTCTAGCAAATTCTTGAGCTCCAAATCACCAAAAACCAACCACAAAGTCACCAAGGACCCATTTCTCAACCATTTCCAACTAAAACAACCACCAAAAATGGATCTCGACTTGACCCAAAACCCATTCATTTTTTTTTTCATTTTTTTTCGGCGAACAGTTACATAACCCAACCTTTTCAGACCCACAAAACCCCAAATTCATTTGCTGTACAAAAACACCAGCGAGCCATCAGAACTCACACCACTATCGATACCATTCTCCGGTGAAACACCCATCAACAGTGAGCTCACAGACAGTGGTGAGCCACCACAAAATCTGCTACCTAAGGCCGAAATCTGGCCAAACCGACACCTTTAGGTCTCCACTCGATCCAGCCGTGAAATGGCAAAAATCCACCGGAGAAAGCTGTCACATCCACCATTCCTCTTGTCGGTGAGACCATAAACACTTTTCCCTCACACGTCTTTGTCTCCTTGCCACCTCTGTCCGTCGTATAGATCGTCTAAAGAAAATGAAAGAAAAAAATGGTTGAGCAGGGATAGTTATGCATGAAAAAGTAGGTGGGTGGGTGAATAAAAAGGGTTTTTTGATTTTTTTTCTTTTTTTAAATTAATTGTTCTATACTTTGATAAATTTAATAATTTTTAATTATAAATATGGTGTTCAGTTGCTTTTACACGCGTGTAATCACTCTCTCTAGCCAACTCAGACATTCAAATGCCACATAAGTTTGGTCAATGGTCAGAGGGTTTATTAAATTGTGTTTTATTGAGTTCAGGGGTCTAAATAACATAAGGATAAGTAGAACGGTTCACAATATAAACACATACAAATATAAGGGTCCACCGTACCATTTCACTTTAAATAAAAAATAAAACTAATATTCTGGTGTTTAGATGGAAAAAATTATTAAAATTAGTAAAACTTTAGGTATGTATATGCTGAATAATAAAATATAAACATATAAATGCGTAATGAAAATTGCGGTTGAAGAGGGTTGGCGACCATGGAAGGAGTAGTGGCAGCTCAAGATCAGCAACAGCAACAGCCACAGCCGCCCAGGGTGGTGGAGGGTCTGAACCCCGCTGTTCAACAACAACTGAATCTCGAATCCGTTAAAACTCGAGCCGTTAGTTTGTTCAAGGCTATTTCTCGCATCCTCGAAGACTTCGACGCTATCGCTCGCACCAATGCTGTCCCCAAATGGTTCTCTTTCTCTTTAGTTCATTTCTTCTATTTTAACTGTGTAGCAGCAAATACAAATACATTGGAGTAGTTAAGTTGACTAATACTAGTATCTACGAGCTGTATTAGCCCCCAAAATGAAGGTGAGTGAGACTAGATGATATTATTCTATCCCGCAGAACTAAGACTTTAGAGTAGTCTATTTTTTTGTTAATAACCCTCAATTTGTTTTACCAAGCACCTCCTCTGACCTCTCTGATTAGGATACACTATGGTTTTATTGGGTAATTTTGGCTAATACAACTATGCTACCAAATGCAGGAAGTTTACTAGTTTGTCATTTAGGGATAGTTTATTGACAACACCAAAATGCATTTTGTGGGTTCTCCAGCCAAATGAGTTTCCGGTACTGTGTCTTCACAGGCTGGGATACCCCTGCTGAACTTTTAAGGTAGCCATTTTTATTCTTTGTCAATTTAGGCTGCGAGATTTGTTGTCATTAGGTAGGTCAGGATGTTGTGATTCTGTGTATTTGGAGATGTAATTACTGAATTAAGTATAACAAGTTTGGGAATGCATGCTACAAAATACTACTTCTACTTTGATGCCTCAATAGTGCAGTTAATATCCTTCCATGAGCCTAGACTCACCAGGCAAGATTACCTTTTGGTTAGATGAACATTGCTACATAGGACATCACATTCTCAACCACAAATCATCTTCAGACAATTCCCTGGACACATCTTGGTTAGTAGGAGGTTACACAGTCTCTTCACCAACTTTCTTATACAGTTTGGGCTTGGATCTGCATATCCTTGTCCCCAGGTTTAGAGTAGTAATAAAGATCTGTGTGAAAAGGAGAAGCGCCTTATTGATGCATGTGGATTATCACAGTTGATCTCAATATTCTCATTATCTCCCTTAACAAATGAGAGTAGACCTTCACTCTCTAGCATTTATATTATTCAACCCCACTTATAATAAAAAATCCAACCTAAGATATACTTGCACATTCGTTTTGTAGAAGGGAATGATATATAAGAAGATCAACTTACACATTTGATATTGATTTCCTTTGGTATCTTATTGTACTGCTGATTTTTTTCTTTTTCATATTATTTTTGTAAAATGAAATCCAAATCTTCAGCGTCATATATAATACCCTTTTCACGCAAAATCTGATCTGCCTCACTCTTTTTTTTCTTTCTATAGACACCATTTAACTTATTTGGATCTCGTTGGGAATTGAGATGAAGTGTTTTACAGTTGATACTTGATGATTATTCTTAAGAGTACTGAAAAAAAGATGGTATATCTTTATGAGGAATATGTAATCACGCATGGTTTTCCAACTCATTTCTCATATATGTTAACATTTAGTTTTAATAATTCTTTTTGCTAGGCAAGATATTTTGGGGCAATTTTCTATGGTGAATCTTGAGCTTTATAACATTGTTGAAGATATTAAGAAGGTCTCCAAGGCTTTTGTTGTTCACCCCAAGAATGTAAATGCTGAGAATGCTGCAAGTATGGACTTCTTCACTCACGCTTGGTAAATTTGTGAAGTTGGACTTCTATTATCCTTTCTTAATTATACATGCGAACCACTGACATTTGTCGTTGCATATAAGCAAGTACATAGGTAGTGTATAGGAAAGTGAATCACCGAGAAGGTTGGTGTCTTAATTCTTCTCTCCTCTCGAATGCTACCTAAGGGTATATACATATTTAGTCCGGCTGTTAAGTTGCTCTTTATCTAACAGTTTCACTTCTTGCTGACTTGCTGAGGTTAGCTTGATATACATGTATGCATAACTAGATAGCACGACAGTCAGTCACTATTGCTAGCAATTCTATTTTCATGTGGTGAAATTGTTTGAGCATAATCAATCAATCAATCAACCACACCCAATATCAAATTAGTTTTTTTTTTTTTTTTTGATGAAGTAAGTTGTTTCATTACCGGCATCAAGAAGATGCTAAGAGTACAAAAGTAGATATGCTAGCTCCGTTACATGATAGCAGTTAAGACACGGGAGCCAGCCACCAATTCAAAAATCTAGAGAAGGCTTAAAACATGACTATGTCTGGCCTAGAGTTAAAGAGCTAATAAAATCTAAGAAAGTAGTGTAACTATTCACATAAGACGGGTTGGACCAACAAAAAAGAATGAACAAACATTTAGCTTTGAGTGAGTGATTAAGAGTTGAAATTCCATCAAAACACCGTTGATTCCTTTCTGTCCATAGGCACCAAAAAATACATGCTGGAATCATTCTCCAGGTGTTCCTGATGGCCCCATCAACTGTCAAATGGCCCCAACTCACAACAACTTCTCTGATAGTTTGAGGCATCACCCAGTTCAAACTGAATAGGGAAAGGAACACATGCCATATGCCTGCAGCCACCGCACAACGCAAGAAAAGATGATTTACTGATTCTGCACTTTCCTGAATTTCTTTGCCAAATTTCTGATAAGGTTAATGAAAGAAATAAGCATGTATTTTTGGGCTGTGGAGTATATTTGTGTTGACAGAAAGTCCAAAAGATGCTTTCTGTCTATGTCGCTCAGACTCTCAGTGGGTGTGTATCGGATTTTCCAAAAGTATTGTATTTTTGAAGAATTTGACACGGGCGCGGCATCAAAAGTGAAGAGTCCGCGCAGCTTAGCTTTCTGTTAGTTGTTACTTACAAATACTTTTCGATGCAGTTCTACCTGTTATGCTGTCATCAAAGCTGCTGCCAGAGATGGAAGTCGAAGATAATGCCAAAAGGGAGCAATTATTACACAGCATGCAAAACCTATCGGTAGCATCCCAAATTGAGAAGTTGAAGGTGGAAAGCTCTGCAGATGCTATTTCTTCTGTTTCTGTATCCTTGTGGCTTTCTAATATTCCTATAACACACAGGTTAGAATTGATATGATTGGAGCAGCATGTGAAAGTGCTGAGAAAGTCATAGCTGATACGCGCAAAGCCTACTTTGGAACCAGACAGGGGCCAACACTGCTTCCAACTATTGACAAGGCACAAGCAGCAAAAATTCAGGAACAAGAAAATTTACTTCGCACTGCAGTAAATCATGGTGAAGGTGATAATATTTATGTTCTGAGTTTTTCCCCAGAAACATCTTTTCTCCTTCTCAGAGTTCGTTAAATGTTTTGCTTGCACAAGACATTGACGCTAAAGATACTTGGACCCTAATGGTCCCTATGTTGATGTTTAATCTAAACTAAAAGAAAGAGAGAAGGATTCTTGCAAACTATCAGATCCACTGAGTGCCTTGTTAATCAGAAAATTGCACATATTTCTGATGACGAAGAAGGTGCAATTGCAAGTCAGATGCTTCAATGTGCTTCTGCTATGCATCACAAGATATATGTACAATAAACCTGACATGTGTCTAGTGTGTGTAGCATCCCTTTGGTGGTGTTTGGCGGTACACTCGTTTATGATTTGTTTTAACATGTATGCTCACAGATTTCATGAAAATGGTACTTATGCAGGATTACGTGTACCTGGAGACCAAAGGCATATTACTTCTGCACTTCCTGGTCATTTGGTAGATGTGCTTACAGTGTCTGATGGCCCCCAGTCTTTCGCTGATTCATCCGGTAGTCTATCATCTATTGTTGTCCTACTGTTTCCACTTTATTTCATGAACATCTGACTAGAGAAATTGATGCTGTGTTCAAGTAGGGACTTATCTGAAGAATACTCCTCCCTTTCCATCGAGCAATGTTAATAGTCAGGGAGCTTTGTTACAGGTCAGATTTCTTATAATTTGACTTGTAAATATGCCTTTTGCTTAAGGGATGAAGATCAATTTGAAACATGATTTTACTTCCACCCTCCGGCGTCCTGTAATGTTGTTATTCAAAGGAGCTATGAACAAAGGGACAAGTGGTTATCTTCTTAATGAGTGAATATCAATTTGGAACACATGAATTTTACTTCCACCACCCATAATTTTGTTACTAAAGGAGTTATGAATAAGGAACAAGTAGTTATCACACAATTATGCTATGCTTATCTTTATCATTTAAAAAATTATGCTATGGTTTCTTTCTGTTTCGAAAAAAGGAGCCTTGACAAAGATAAGCGGTATGCCGTGTTACCAGGGGGTCACAGGTTTAGCCATGTGTAGGTCTCTCGCAAAAATGCAAAGTAAGGTCTGCGCCTTCTCTAGTCCCAGGTATAGAGGGAGCCTAGTGAATTGGGCTACCTTTTTGTCGTCTTCTGTATGGTTCTACTATCTCTTTTACTGTTCTCGGGGAGGGAATTGTCATGCCTTTTTATTCCCAGTTCACTCTAGGTTTACAGACCTCTTTTTAGGTTGGCCAACCTGATTATTTTCACATGTTCCATAGCACCAAATGGATACCAAAAAACTGCACATCTTAGAATGGGTTTAGATCAATTAGTTACTGAAGGAGTTTACTAGGTCCAGTATAGTATTTAATAATAATATACATGTTCTATGTTACACACCAAATACACTACCCTGATTGTAATTAATATCAACTACTGCATGTTCTTTGTACACTTACATCCTTGGTTACACATCAACTTCTCGTGCAAGTGTAACACATGTTTTTTTTTCTGGGGGTGAAAGAGCTGTAAGAATTATTTCCCTCATTTATTTGAATTTATTGGAGGATGGGAGATCAAGTAGAGTTTGCTATTAAATACTTATGTAAGAGTTCGGAGAGGAAATGCAAATCTCCTTCTATTCATGGCGCTAATCAGTAATATGGAAACAATTAAATGATTAATCTGCCGGAAGTATACTGATCATATCCTTTTTCCATTCTTTCTCCTTAACTAAACACTACATTAAATCAATGTTCCCCAAGTTATTTTAATATATTGAGTCCTTATTGTCTTTTAAGTTCTTCAGTTCTAATATGTATGTATTGCTCTTGGAGTAGGCTTCTGGAGCACTTCGGGCTGCAGTTTCTCCTTCTGGGCCCACTTCTTTTGATACTACAACAGCATCACCTCTGCAACATGTCAACTCACCTAGGTCTAGTGCTAACATGATGAATACACCATCTCCTCAGCAACAGACCCATCAGCAACAGCAGCAGCAGCAGTTGCAGCAGCAGCAGCTCCAACAGAGGCAGAAAATGCTGCAGTTACCTCAGCATCAGCAGCAAATTCTTGCCCAACAGCAGCTTAGGCAAGCCTCAATGCCTGGACTGGGGCAGGTACAGTTTGTACAAAAATCTTGATTGGTTTAAGGTATCTTTTTGTGAATTTGCACGACGTATAGCGTGCTTAGTATGGGCTACCTTACCATTACCCTTTTACTCATAAAGAACAGGCATATATCTTCTTTTGTTTCCTCCGATTGTCAGCTATGAGAATTGAATCCCTAGCAGTTCTCCTCACAGAAAAGCCACTTTTTTTGGCGTTTAATATCCAACTAGTTCCATCAGGGAATCCACTGAGTCCTTTATGACAACCCATAAATAGATTTAGCGGTGAGAGGGCCTGATGAATCACCATCCAACTGCGAACGCCTCTCATCTCGCAAAATTTACAAAAGTTGAAGGCTAAAATTGTTTACCTCATTCAACTCTGAGTCATTATGATTCATTTGATAGGTCCAGAAAAGAGTTCTCTCAGGCCTCTGCCACATCCCATGTTGACTTTTAACAAATTGGGAGAAGTCCTCCTAGTTGTGTGGTATCCCCATCCTAGCTGCTCTTTGATAAGGACTGGTAACTTGTGATCCCCATTTCCTTTCCACGTGTACTCCTCTGACCATGCTCCAGTGCAATCTTTATCAACCCTTGACCTCCAATTAGGGATGTTCATGGTTCGGTTTGGGTCGGTATTGGTTGAAACCAAAACCAAATACATATCAATCAGTTTGGTTGTTGTTGATTTGGTTTGGTTCAGTTTTAATGATACCTAATGATATTTCTCTCTTCAATTTTTCCCCTTACAATTAAGAAGGATTTTCCCATCCTTTTTCATATTATAATTAGTTATTACCCTTTTTTATTGTGCTGGCTATAATTTTCTTGGATTATGGACAAAACTTTAATCAAGTGGATAAAATTTATACAAGATACCAAAAAAAAATTCTACGTAAATCTCATAATTGTTTCTTAGAATAAATGAGTCAAGATTCATGTCTTTCTTTTAAGAAATGGGCTTAGGGTTTAAAGTTCATTAGCCTATTAGGGATAAATAATTTTATTTTTATAATGAAAAAGTATACAAAGTAATTAAAATTATCTACAAAAAATAATATTATTGTATACATACATAAAAATAGTGTACATAGTTTGTTGGTTTGGTTCGGTTTTTTCTTCTGATTTGTTTGTAGAAATACTACATCAAATAATATCGTTTTTTCATAAGTTAACACGAAACAAAACCAAATCCAATCAGTTTGGTTCTGTTTTCAGTTTGCATCGGTTTTTAACCAAACTGTGAACACCCCCTCCAATCCATTTGCCCAATAAGGTTCTATTGAGAACTTTTAAATCCCCTCACCTAGGGCCATCTTCCTGTAAATGAGACATCTGTTTGTCCCAACAAATATGAAAATTTTCACCTTCCTTACTATGGAATGTCCCTCTGCAGCTGCTCAATATATGCAATTCTAATGAGAACATAGAATAAGTAGGTAGCTTGGAAAATAGATAAGTTGGAAAGTTACTTATTTAAGTTTGGAAAGAAAAAGAACTAATCTGCCACCTTTTGACAGGTATGTTCTCCACTGATATTTTTTTTAATCTTTGTGATGTCTTCCATTCAAAATACTTTTGATCATTCATCTAAAGAGGATTCTGGGTTTCTTTTATCCGAAGCGAATGCTTAGCCTATTTTGTGTTCTTTTTACAGTCAAAGACTGACATAAAATAACAAAGAAAATAGATTCATAAATTGGATCCACTGTTTTGATATGCTTAATGGTAAACCCTAGTATGTGAGGACAGGTTACTAGTTTTACAGCCAAGCACCTGATCAACCTACAGGATTCCCAACTTCTCCAATAGGTAGGAATTTTATCTCATTTCTTCATCTACCAAGGAGAATTAGGTCCATTTCACCAATTAAAAAAGAAAATTGGGACCATTTCCCCGTAAAATTGAAGGGCAAAAAGTGCACTGCTTGCACTGATCTCTTTAAACTTGTTATGGTTCATCTCTCCTTATTTAGCATTCAGACAATTCATGAGGAGGAAGAAGCTCAGATTAGTTAGTAACACATGCACACTGGCTGTTTGTATATACAACATGCGTAAATATCCAATTCAGATTCTTTTCAAAGGGCACTGTTAGTTCATATTCTTACCTAGATAATTGTTACTCCAGGATTGCACATATTTTCCAAAGAGTAAGAACTTGTTAATCTTTTAAACAAAATGAGGACAATTATTGATTTTCTGCTACTTTTTTGGGTTTCATTTTTGGTTTTGGAAAAGCTTTGTAGATGACACAGAATCTTTACTTGACATAATTGATACTTTGTAAGATAAAAGAGTTGATTTTCTGAACTGTAAATTTGGCTGCAGCACAGCCTTTATGCTGATATGAATACAACATTACAGTTTTCTCAAAATTAATGAATATTGATTTTCAGCACTTTCAATATGCTTACCTTACCATGAATGACTTCTTCAAACATGAACATAATTATTATTCTATTTGGTGTATAATATATTAGTTTCTGTTGTTCATTTTATTGGAGAGTAAGTAATTGCTAATGAACCTGCTTTTATCAAATGGTGACCAATAAACCTGTTTATTAGCTGCATGGTCAGCCACAGATGCAGTTCTCTCAGCCACTGGGAGCACAGCAGTTTCAAGGTAGGCAGCTACCATCTGGTGCCCTTCATCACGGTATGGGTCAAAGTCAGCTCAACCAAGGAAATCAGCTGAATCGACATTTAAACCAGTTTTCTAGTCCTATGAATACTGCACTATTCAATTCTGCCCAAAGCACACCTAGCTCTCAGATGGTGAGTCAAATATTTCAGTTTTTATGTTATTTCCTTCTTCAGTTCAGCCTATCCACAATGACTTACTCATTTTGCCCGAGAATTTTAAGTTCAAAATCTCTAGTTCTGCTGTTTTCTGCCTCTATGAATTAATTTGGGATATTCTGGTTTTCTGTGGCATGTTGCATCTGAAGAATGCAAGTTATTTATCTCATGCATTGAACTGATATTTCACATACTGAAAATTTCTGGGATCTTTGAAGCTGATAGTTCTAACTAAATGTTTGTTGCATTGTATGTAACGAACCTGTTAGAACCAAAAGTTCTAGAAAATTTTCATCTCTATTTGGTTCCAACTCATAGTTTGTCAATTAGTTTATTTTCCCCTGAAGGCACTCAATGTTGTATAGCACAGGATATGAAGTTATAGATCACTTGGCGCGCTGTGTATGTAGTCCTCCCCTATGCCATAGATATTAACTACCTTGGTTTACATGTTAATGCAATGCTCATCTGGTCACAGAAATGGTCGTTTCCGTGTCAACAACAACATACCTAGTGTAAATCCATAAGTGGGGTCTGGAGAGGGTGGTGTGTAAGCAGTCTTACCCCTACCTTGGGAAGGTAGAGAGACTGTTTCCGATAGACCCTCAGCTAAAATAAAGCATATCTGGTCTTTTCTGTGTCAAGCTTCATTGTGTCTTTTGACTATTAGCTGTTTATTATTTTACAAGTTTCTGACAACGTGCGTTGCACGTTTATTCTTTACTATTGTTATATAATTTAAAATTGTGCTATCAAATAGAAAATATTTAAATCAACAATATTAATTTTACCAATTATATTTCATGTATCAACAAAAATAAATAAAAAGGAATTGCGCATTTGGCATCAAGCAAAAAGTATGTAAAATTAATTAACATAATATAGTCTCCTTTAACTTTGTATAAGTCTTTTTTATGATCTAAATATCAGTGATAACATTTTATAGCCATAAATGGATATTAAAAATACATGCACACTTATTGATAAGATTGCCTATTTTATTTTAATGAGAAACGATAGAGTGAAATATTTATATTATTATTTAAGTAAGGTTCTAAAATTAAAAGACAGAACTATCAAAATTATACAAGATTAAAAGCAATTACATTTAAAATATAAAACTGATAGATATATAATTTAAACACTGAATCTCATACATACATCTATTTCAAAAGCTCATAATAATAGCTAAAAGATTACAATACCACAATGAGTTTATTAGAAATGCAAAAGATATTAGAAACAACAATAATCTTCGTGATGGAGAATATATATCGAAAGAGATATGAGGAGTTAGGCATGTCTAAAAAGAAGTCTTCAAGTTCTTCTCCCCACCTCATGTATTCTATTTTTTCATGTCTTTTTCGCCAATCATAGATGGAATAGTTTTTTGATTATCAGTTTAAGGACAATTTCTTTCATTTTTCAATGTTATCACCTAGTTCTTAAATAGTAGTAAAAATGTCTGTTTAAATTCTATATTTTTCAGTTCTAAATAATAGTCTTTAATATATAGATAGATGGAAAGATGAAAAATACAAATCATAGTTAGACTTAATAAGAGAATTAACATTACCACTAATAATTATTACTTTGAACTTGGAACCTAATCTAGTTTGAATGAATAATTAAAAAGATGAAAAACACAAATCATTGTAATTAGTAATAAATGAGGCAGTTACAAGTCATCTCAATAATTTATTACTAATTCATTCATATATAATAACACACTTTTAATATCATAGTAATAATAAATAAAATAAATAAAATCAATGGCATTAATCGGATAAATGGGGGGTCACTTTTTTCATATACCAATAATTATTTTAGGATATTCATGTACAATTAAAATATATCTTTTCACATTCCAAACATTTAATTATTTGCTTATATTTTAATTAAGAATTAATTTAAGGAAATGCAAAAGTCGTCTATATTTTTATTAAAATGATACAAGTTAACATTTAAACTAAATAATTAAATGCTTCCTTCCATTAAAATATGTGCATCATAATTTCTAAATTTATCGAGCATTCTTTTCTTGAACTTAAAATTCCAAATGTCCAGTCTGCTTCGAATTATGTTAAACTTATTCTATATTGCAGATCTCAAATATGTCAGCAATGGTGCCATCACAAACTCTTCTGCCACGAATGCAGGTGTGTCAAATTGTATTTCCTATTGTTGTTGTCATGCATGCTGGAAGTTATTATTTGGTCAATAATTATAATTCACGACAAGGTGAACTGAGTGCCTTCTCTGGAGTGGAGAAAGTGACCCGATGTCTTCATTTAGCTTCAAAGGGAGGGAGTTCATTTTGTTTTCTGTTTGACAGTTAATTGAAATTTTCTATTTTATTGGCATTATACACATCAAATATTTTCTGTTTTGATATCTGTCTTGACTGTGAATTTGGTTTAAATTGATGGGAGGCTATAGCTATATGTGTGAACATGCGGACACAAATTACATGTGGTCCTTGAACATGTGGACACAACTTACATGTGGACATACACGCTTAGACATAATTAGTAGCCAAGGAATTTGGTTCAGCTTACATTTCTTGAAGTTCACTGATTATGTTTAAGCATGTATGTCCACATGTTCAAGGACATTTTTACGTCCAATATGAAAAATCTGTTTTTTTCGGAAGTCATTTGCATGGGATTAACCTAATTTTGCATGTTTCATTTATATTATGTTGCCAATTGTTTTATGGCCTCATATGACTGCTTTCAGTTTGGAATGTCTGGTGGAACTCGGAATCTTGCTGCTGCAAACCTGAGTGATCAAAGTAAAAGCACCTCCCTCTACTTATCTTTTATATAGTTCTGTCCATAATGATTTTTCTTCATTTCTTAGCCCGAAGAGAGAATGTCGTAAACCAAATAAAAGTGCGCCTTGTTTCTAGTTGCAAAACATTTGTTCCTAAACAGAGATGGTGGTTTCTCTGCAGTGTTCAATATGGGAGGAAACAATCCTGGTATGATGTCAATCCAACAGCAGCAGCATGGCACATTTGGAAACATGTCACAAAATACACAGAATCTGCAGCAGGGTATGATGCCTCTTCAGAACGCACCTCAGACCCACCCTTCCTTTCAGCAACAAAGACCACAAGGCCAACAGTGAAGTATCTAAGATTAGATGGAAGAGGAGGATATTTATACCAAACCTCAACATTTCCTAACTTTGTTTGATCTTTAAAAAAAAAATGTGAAGGCCAGATTCTTGCAGGAAAATTTTGTTGGAACATTACATTTGTTAAAAGAAGATTGTAAAATTACGTGCCTTGTACATTATTCAGTCGTAAATGTAAATCAGAAGATGATTGTATGCTATTCCACATCTTTTTTTAATATGCTCTAGTTGGTGTCTCAATTTGTGAGTGCAAGAAATGAAAGAGGGTGTATACTGAGCCATTTGACTTGTGCTGTTTCTCTCATGTAGTGAGTCTTTTTCTGGTTGAAAAAGAAGTGCAGCATCTGTTAAGGAACCATCTCAACCTGAGCAAGCAAAAACAATAAATTTTAGTTTTTAAAGGAAAGTAGATGGTAAATGTGGGTGGGGAAAAAGAAGGTTGCTTACAAGTGTAAAAGGCAGGAGGAGCATCTGTGATAATGATGATGAGGTTGGAGTTGGTGATGTAGTGAAAATGGGGGATGAGGGGATGAGGGTGGTGAGAATGGTGGGGAAGGAGATGAAGAGAAATAGTAATGGTGATGTGCAGGGCCGACACTCACCGGAAGTGGGGATCGGGGAGTTGAGGACGAGGACGGACTTGCATAACCAGTGACCATTCTGAGTTAGTTATCTAGCTTCCTCCCCCCATCCCCATAGATGATGTTTAACATTTAAAGAGATGGAGCTCTAAATTTTGTAGGTAAACCAAACGGTCATCTATCTATCTGTACGTTTCAACGACCAATCTATGTATACAAGGCTAAATTGGAGATAACTGCATTTTGTGGCAATCTTATCTATCCATATGAGTATGAATTGTAGATTAGCTTTGATATTACTGACTAGTATTGTTGACCCAGTGTATATTATTTTTTTTGGACATTAAGCTAATCCAACAAAATATAGGAGTAGTTCTAGTATTTTAAGATGAATGAAAATATAGCTTTAAAGTTGATTCCGGTAAAATCTATATAAGTAGAAACAAACATCCAAAGAGAAGGTAGAGTGAAGTTAAAAAGCGAAAATGGAAGGGGGGAAAGGGGTATGTACTGTACAAAGTACAAACCACCATCCATCCATTGTTTGATTAGCTATGAATCAAAGAAGCATCTTCTTCTTCTCCCAGATCATCTCCTTATTGAAATTTTCATTCGCCTCCCTATCTCTGACCGGAGAACTCTCTCTTGTGTTAGTTAACAAGCAATGGGCTGATCTCTTTCGCCAAGACTTGCTCTGGAATGCTGCTCTTCTCACCACTTTTCCTCTCGCTGCTAACAGAAACAGATGGCCAGGCCAGGCTTGTCCAAAAGGTGGTTCTTTTACGTTTTTTTTATCACTTCATTTGATACATCAATTTTTTACTTACATTTTCAGGAGATATACTGCATTGTATGTCTGCAAACATATCGGTGAAAATTTGGATGACGAGATTGTTGGTCACGTTTATTTATTTCTCAAAGAGCAGCTTCAAATGCCCCCTTTGTCCGGAGTACTTCATGGAACCATCATAGGTCCGTTTCCTCTTTTCTCTTGTTGTTTCTTATATAACTATACGTGATCAGTATGACAAACATGGCCTGCCCTTTCGTTTTAGCACTTTCATGTACAAATTAATCTCATTCATAACATGATATACATAATTGCCAAAAATGTTATTTTTGGTAAGATGAACTAGGTAGAAAATCATTTTTTCTGCCTAAAGAATAAAAGCAAAAAGAGTTAGCTAACGTCTTTAGTTCAAATAGGCAGGCCTATGTACTAACCCTGCTAGGTATGATTTTCCAGGTTTTCACTTTACCACCATGAGGACTAGGGTGTTTGTTACTTACAGAATGTTGCAAGATCCAACTAGCTGCATTTATTCTGTAAATAATAGTGAGTGATAATTGCAGGAAATCTTGTTATACTCTAATCAAGACTCAAGTAGATCCTTCTCTTGGGGAGTGGAGCACTCCTCTTTGTTTTGTTCCTTTCTAATAAAAGCTAGGTATGTGTTCTGACTGAGCCTTCATGTAATGTGAACGGTACCTATGAAGTGGAATCCATGCTAAGACTTTCCAGAAGAAGATGCCATTTGTTTGATGAGAAATAAAAAGGAATATCCAATATTCGAGTGGCTGAAGCTGAAGCAACTACTTTCTATGTTCCTTACTGTAGTCTTGGTCCATAGTTTAAGACTCTGTTCCTTATAAACAGCTGATGTGACTCCGTATTGATGCCTTTCCCTTTGTAGTTTGTATAGTATATGGTTAAGTGATGGGCATCATTTAATTACTACATGCCATAGTTATTAAATCAAACTGTTGTGATAGTTTATTTGTGTTTGTTAAATCTGCTAGTTTATATTTGTTATGTGGTAAGGGGCTATCCCAAAAAAGAAAGATTGACCTTTTTATCTTCAGTCAGTTTTCATGTTTTCTTTAGTAACATAGTGCTTTGCGTGTTATTCAATTGGTATTTTGCAGGTGATCCCATAGTCCAAGGTCTTATAAAGTCCAATGGGAGAGTGTTTGAAAGGCTTTTCACAGACTTCCGCGACTGCTTGAATCATGTGGAGTACTCTCATCTGCCTTTCAACCAGTACCATCTGCTTGGTTAGCATAGAATTACAAATGTAAACAAGTTCAAGTGTCTGTTTTTCTCCTTTTAAAAAAAAAATAAGAAGAATAATGTAATTTTGCAAGGCATATAAAAAGGAACATGCCGGACAAAGTTATGAATTGTAAAGACTAATGTTTGAAATGAATGTCCTTAGGTTCAACCTCTCAATTGTAGTTAGCATTCAGAAAGAGGAGTTCGCAAATCTTATACACTTAACTTTAAACTGGTACTCTATGCTGTCCAACAAGGTTAAAAGACTGACTATAAGTCAAACATAATACTACGTCACTTGCGAATCATCTACCTCTGCAAAAAAAAAAAAAATAGGATTGAAATTCTGCTATTTCTTGTAAGTCATACAACGAATACAACACATGTGAAAAAATTAATTATGTTATGTAATTAAATTTATTTTGTGTTTCTTATATGTCATATTCATAGGTCTGCGAATATATATATACTAGTTTCTGATAACGTGGTTTGTCCTTTATTATCATTACAATTTTTTTATTTATTTAGAAATGAGTTATAAGGTATAGATATTGAAATTCACAATATTAATTTTACTATTTATTTTTTATTTATTAAAATAAATCATAAAATAAAATGGTGCATTTGCTATCAAACCACAAATATGTGAATCATGAATGTAAAATATGTCTATGAATTCATGATAGAAAAATAATAATAAATGTATCTAATGCCTTTAATGAAATAATAAAGGAGCGAGACAAATTTATCAGAAATATAGATTTCAATTACACATTTTGCATTTTCTATAAAGAAAATAAACATCAAAGCTTAACGACAATACGATAAGATTGTATTGAGAATGCAATTACTTGTGATTAGTCCATGGGTCTATATATGAGTATATTTTATTATATTTACATGAAACATATCATTATTTGTGTTAGTTTTTGATGATATGATGTTTCAGTATTCATGAAAAAATCATCACTCTATTCAAATAGTAAAAGTAATTGATATCTTTTAATTTTCAAATTTAAATTTTAATAAACAGAAAATAAATTAACAAAAAAAAAAAGACTGAACCAATAATAACATATGCTTGTGATGAGTCATATATAATTTGAAGGAAAAAAATATTACAAATTCAAATCGAAGAGAAAATAATATCTAAGACGTACTAAGATTAAAATATGTTCTCTAACTAAGATCTTAATCTTCAACACCCAAAATTTAAATAGGAGAAGGAAAGAATCTTGTAAGAGAAATGATAATGTATACAATTTAAAAGTCTATATGTGAAAATATGAGGATAAATATATTGTATAAAAAAAATTATAGCTTTGAAAAATACCATGTGTGATTCTCAAAGGTAAAATTATTTTACTATTACATGTCAATTATATACTTTCATCATATTTATTGTTGAAATTTCAACTTTTCAAAAATGAAAAACAAGCTAAGAAAAAAAAAGTAAAAAAGGGTAAAAAAGAACAAATAAAGACTAATAAAATAGAGAAAGGAAAAAATCAGTGAACATCCTGATTGAAACTGCATTATAGAAATACTCGGATAAATCAATATACGTTGAATTTCAAGAACACTTCAAATTGCATCACATATAAATCTAAGAAGAGGCATATTCTACAATAAGAGGAGAAGGGGGGGGGGAGGTTAGAAGAAAACAACAACAGAGAAAAGTGTTAAAAATTTGAAACCTTCCAGTTTAAAAAAAGAAAAATAATGAAGGGCAGGGGATGCTAGAGGACTATGAGATTTCTAGGAACACAAAATTAGTTTCTCACCATTGTCGTTGTCGAGAAATCACTGCAGACACCATATTTCATATGTTCTTCATGATTGTCTTAAAATCTTCGATTTCTTAACTAAAATAGCGTTCCTATATCTTCCATGCCTTTTGAAATGTATATGAAGATGAAATGATTTACTTAACGATGAAACATAGTTTCTTTATTTACCTGAAAAAAGTCATTATTCACTTGGAAAAAAGATTTATTTAATGTAAGTTTAGTTGTTGTCTTTTAAATCATTCTAATTATTGTAATTGAAGTGCAAATTTATTTTTTAGGTCATTAAAAATGAAAATATTATGCTTTTATTTTCATATAATGTTATATATATTCAAATAATGTTCAAGTGAAGAGCAAATTTGTAATACAACTTTGAGTTGAAGGACTTCCCACTTATAATATAATATGATATATATAAATTGATAATGTTCAGATTATGTTTAGTAGAATATCAAAAGAAAGTATTAAATTTCATCATAATCAAGTTGAATTAAAGTATGTAACACCATTCAACTAAAATGAGATAAATAATAGGGGTTATTTTAGGACACACACATAGATACATTAGATTAGAATAAAGAAAGAGGATGAATATTTCAAACCCCGTGGTGGGGTTTAAGGAGCGACATTTGTAATAATCTAATATAGTAGAGTAGGAGTAAGTTAAAACAAACAAGAAAACTCTCTCTTCTTCTTCTTCTTCTTCTTCGATATATATGGTTCTGCGCTGCGTTTAGGAATTGATCATCACACCACACCACGCCATCGGGGAGTTATGTAACAGACTCTCTCCTTATCATTAGAGCAGGTATGTAATCACTTCACTTTCCTTTTCATCTGCTGTTGTACTAGGGTTCTTATGTTACACCTTTTGACTCTCTCCTTCTTCTCTCTTCCTACCATGCGATTCTACCAAAAAAAGGTTTTTGTCAATTTTAATTACTCACTGTGTTAATCACCACTTCGATTCTGATAACAGATTTCACATGACCATTACTACATACAACCCGTTGGAATTCTGTATCCTCCACTTTTTCCTACTATTTTCATACCACAAAAAAAAAAAAATCTATTTGGACAATCAAACCATTCAGCTCATTGAAGTTTTGGAAAACAAAAAACTAACCTATTACTTCTTTGCTGTCCAGTTATTCAATCACGCTTAGCTGGTGAACATAGAATGCTCAATTTAATCATCAATCATTGTCCCTGCTGGTCATGGGGTTGATTGATTGTGACTAAATGAAAAATTATTTGATTGGGACTCTAGCAAGTAAATGTTATGGTAGCTAAATAAGTATTTCTGCTCATCCCTATTTACAACAAGTATCACTGCATCATCAATTGTTTTTGATCTGAATCTTCCATTGCAGTTGCCCCAGATTATATGTAGTCACCACAGCTTAGTATCTTTTGTTTCTAGAATCTCTTCATATGATATCGATGAAAAGCTTCGGTTGAAATGTCTCCACCTTTGGCTTTGTTGATTTCAAAACTCTATATGCTTGCTTACTCTTGAGCAACATGGCAACGGAGAGCCCTATGAGAATACTCCAAGACAGTAGAAAAGGAAAGTGGGTTTCTGCCAAGGACACGGTCAACTTCGCATCACCTATGAATGAAGTGGCAGCTGATGAACTGGGATTGCTTCTTAAAGGTCATAAGATTCATGGCCATAATAGAAATAAGGTTCCAAATCGTAGTGGTAGTGCGCCTCCAAGCATGGAGGGCTCATTTTCAGCCTACGGTAACCTTGTCTATGATCAAAGCTCCGGCCGGAAGTTGAGTTTGGCAAGCTTAGACAATGCCATGCAGAACTGGCAGTCTGAAGAGCAGATGCGTGCTGATCCCTCGTATTTTGCATACTACAACTCTAATGTCAACTTGAATCCTAGGCTTCCTCCTCCTATTATTTCTAGGGAGAATAGACACCTGGCACACCATTTTGCAGATCTGGGTGATAGCTGCCAGTTAAACTCTTCTGAGAATAGTAAAGATGGATCCTTGCATGTGACCAGAAGTTCTCTCTCAACTCATGATGAGGAGCCGGAAGATGAAAATTTACCACAGAGTGCTTCAGGACAGCACTTGGCCTCCTTTGCAGGTCAACATAAAAGTTTGGTTGACCTAATACAGGTATTGAAGTTCAAGAATATTTCTTCCGTTCTGTGTATTGTTTCCTTTCTATTAGTTTCTCTTTGCATGTGCCCAACTTTTCAACATCTAAGAAGTTCTGCTTAATTTTCTGAAGCATGCATGCAGTACATTGTGCTAATGAATGAGAAGATAGTATCATTTAGATTTCTGTAGTGCTATCTCTTTCATGTTCCATGCGGCCTGCTTATACTGGTGACTAATTGGTCACAGGAGGACTTCCCTCGCACTCCATCACCAGTTTACAATCAAACTCGGTCCTCTGGTCATGTTGCTGCGGAGGAACCAACTGATTCTGATATGCAATCTCTTACATTGGACGGTCTCTCCCTTGATATTTCAAATAAACACGGTGCAGATGCTTGTGGGGATGTCTTAGGTGACCATGATATAGCTGCCTCTAATCAGCCTTTGGCCATTACACTTGAAAAAGAATCTTGTGTTGACAGTCTTGGGAAATCTCATTCCCCTCAGAAAGGTGAATTACCAGGTAATGATGCACATCTGGTGAATGAACTCTTAGTCGGTGATGAGATAGCATCAGGTATTTTAAAGAACGTTCAGGCTCCAGAGGCTAGTAAGAACGAGGATGAACAGTATTTTCACAGCAGGAATGCAGTAGAACAGAAACAACAGCAGCAGTACCACTCCCAGCGAAGCACGACTTACCAAGTTAATGGCCCACAAGTTCAAGCAAATACACTTGGGACTAATACACTGCAGAGTAGCCTAGCAAAAGGTTATGGTCAGAGCTGGTCCTCTTCAGTTGAAGTACAAGCAGCTCCTCAAGGTTCTGGCCTCACACCTCCTCTATATGCAACAGCTGCAGCCTATATGGCTTCTGGTAATCCGTACTATTCTAACTTGAGTCCATCTGGTGGATATGCCCCTCAATACAATATAGGGGGATATGCATTGAGTTCGCCTTCTCTTTCTCCATTTTTAGCTGGATATCCGTCTATGCATATTAATACTAGTTCTGGACGAAGCATCAGTGGTCAAAATGTTGCACCAAGGGAAAACATTCCACAAGTTGGTGATCTGCATCATTTAACCAAGTTTTTTGGGCATCATGGGTTAATGGTGCATCCTTTCCCAGATCCTTTTCATATGCAGTACTTTCATCATCCTCATCCTGTTGATGATTCACACACTTCTCCTAGTCAACATATGCGGTTTCCTTCGCCTGGTGTATTCGGGCTTGAAGTTGATGCTTATGCCTCACAGAAGGAGCCAAATCTCCCTTCTTATATTGCTGAACAGAATTTTCTTCGTCCACCAATTGGAAGTCTGAACTTACCAAGTCCTGGAAAAATGATAATTCCTGGCAATAATTATTTTGGGAGTCCATCGGGCCTGGGATTCACGCAACAGTTTCCAGCCTCACCTCTTGGTAGTCCTGTACTGCCAGGATCCCCTATTGGAAGAAGGAATGAAATTAAACCTTCCCCTGGTTCAGGTAGAAATAATGGATTGTATTCTGGATGGACTGCACAAAGGGGTCCTGGTAGCTTGAATGACTCTAAAAGACATTCATTTCTCGAAGAACTGAAACAAAGCAATGCTCGAAGAATTGACCTCTCTGATATTGCAGGTCGTGTTGTTGAATTCAGGTAGTATATATGTACCGACTGTGTATTTTCTGCAGTAAACTTTCTGTATAATCCCAAAGATGTGAAGTTAATTTAATGGTTCTTTAACCTCAGTGTTGATCAGCATGGAAGTCGGTTTATACAGCAGAAATTGGAAAATTGTAGTATTGAAGAAAAGGCATCTGTTTTCAAAGAAATCCTTCCACATGCTTCAAAGCTAATTACAGATGTTTTTGGGAACTATGTCATTCAAAAGGTAAATATTCTGGTTTTCTGTACTTTCAGGTCTTTCTGGACATTTTCAGTTTTTTAAACCCTTGAGCCTTTAACCTTCCAGCATGTTTTGCATATCTGAATTATGTGTCCAGTTCTTTGAGCATGGAAGTCATGAGCAAAGAAAGATGCTGGCATGTCAATTAGGAGGACAGATGCTGCCTTTAAGTTTGCAAATGTATGGTTGTCGTGTTATTCAAAAGGTATATTTTACTTAAAGTATACAAATATATTTTTATGATTGGATTCATATGGAAGTTGTTATTCTTGTATGACGAACAACTTGTATAACTTCACCAATAAATAATATCATTGTCTTACAAAAAAACAATTGCCTTTCAAGCCATGGCCCTTGATTTTGAAGATTCGGAGTCACATTTATCAAGAGTCATCAACATTTTCCCCATGTACATGTCAGTGTTGCTCAATTCTTCTCTTGAATCAGGTCATGCTTGCATAACTGTACCAAACAAGGATTTTCGGTTGCTAATTTACTTTTAAGAGAATTTATTGAAAAATCCCCCCTCCCTCTCCATTTCTTTTAAGTGTTGAATTAGTGGCTGAAATTTTAAAGAGTTTCTCGGTATAAGATCCTTGATTTGACATGGTGAATAGCTGATCAATTAGAATTTCCTGATATACATGCTCTCTAAGAAATATCATCATTAACAATAGTGGTAAAGATTTAAATTGTTAATGTTTAGCATTTTTACCATTTTCACTTCATTAAAGTTTTGTCGTTTTGATGATCCATATTTCGATTGATGGGCTTCTCCAACCAATTCTTGGCTCTCTAAATTGGGCATAATAAGTAGTTGTAAATACGGGAAATTAGTATTAGACCTTTAAGTGAAATATTGGTTTGCGCGTACAAATCTTCAACTTCTTTTTTCAAACCAAGTTAATGTCCATGGACAACTGCAACTTCCACAAATGTCTTTCAACTTCAACAACACTTTTTTGTCAATTTCTCAAAGAGTGTCCAAGTACCTACTAATATTGCTACCTAATTGGATCTCTTAAAGGGTAGAGCTGAAAGCAGATTGTAAGGTCCCTTCTATAGGTTATAAACCACGGTCCATGACTGTGCTAAGCACACTTTGAGGCCATACAGTTATTATCATGTTGGATAGCACACATTTATTATGCTAATTTTTTTTGTACTCTAGTACAGTAGTTTTCTTTTGTCCGTTTTCATCCAAGCAATTCAGTAAGTTGTACAGATAAAGATGTCGTTGTCTTGCTGTTGATGTTCTTTCTAGGCCCTGGAAGTTATTGACCTTGATCAGAAAACAGAACTTGTCCATGAACTCAATGGGCATGTAATGAAGTGCGTACGAGATCAAAATGGGAACCATGTAATCCAAAAATGCATCGAGTGCATACCTCCTGAAAAAATTAACTTCATTATCTCCTCATTCCAAGGCCAAGTAGCTATATTGTCTACTCATCCTTATGGTTGTCGTGTAATCCAGGTATTATTAAACTATGTTGTACCATGACATATAGTTGCTTTTTTTATATTTCAACTGACTCCCATCTCATTTCATATGAATTTTCCAAAGAGAATATTGGAACATTGTTCAGAAAACTCTCAAAGTCAAAGTATAGTGCATGAAATCTTGGAATCTGCTTATCCTCTTGCTCAAGATCAGTATGGGAACTATGTCACCCAGGTTTGTATCTATTTTTTCTCCGTTTGATATACAAAAACTTTCCTTCTTATTGTTAAGTTCTGTAACTTCCTGATCACTATATGTGACTTCTTCTCTTCCAACCATAACAAAAAAGCATCTATTGTGCAAATTAAATAATTAGTGTGGTGTGATGGGGACATTACTGGCTTATTTTAAGTGTTCTGTAAATTCCTTCCTTTCATGTAGACATCGATGTCATTCAATAAGAAGTAAAATATATAATTATACAATTCTCAGAAAAATAGATATATAATATTATACAACTCTCTGAAAAATAAATCATAAAATTATACCTTTCAGATAAGGATGTGCAATACATGAATAGATTTTTTTTCAAAGTTCCCCTTGGCTTCCTGTGTGTCTGTGCTATTATTGTTGTGTGCATGCACCCAACCGCTCCCCCCCCCCCTCTCCCCCCCAAAAATAGGAAGAGGGAAAAACTAAATGGCTCTAAATTATGTGCTCAACTGGAAAATAGAACAGTTTGTTTGGGGACAGTGATGGACTAAAGGGCACCGGTAGTGTTAACATAAGAATTTATGGCTGCAGCATGTTCTGGAGAGGGGAAGACCACATGAAAGAAGTCGAATTATCGGAAAGTTGACCGGAAATGTTGTACAGTTAAGCCAACACAAATATGCCTCAAACGTTGTTGAGAAGTGTCTGGAATATGGTGATTCTACTGAGAGAGATTTTTTGATCGAGGAGATTCTTGCAGAGTCAGAGGGAAATGACTGTTTGCTGGTAAGGCAATCTGAATTCTTGTTTACTATTCTTACGTTTTCCTTCACAGCTGTAATTCAGTAATCAACTATTTCACATAGCAATTTCTGTGAAACCTCTTTGTAAAGGACGATAGGAAGATCATGTGCCTAAACTGAGTTAAGCCAACTTCTCTTTGCTTTCCCAATCACTTATATGGTCATTTGGCAAAGAAACTGAAATGTGGGCCATTCCTTGTGTAGTTGTGTAATTACTTTCTCAAACATGCTTCAGTGAGATATAGAACCTAGAATTCCACCATCAGAGGATCGTTTTTGAAAAATGCAAATAGGAGTAGTGTTATAACAATTTGCTCTTTGGAATTATGCCCTAGCTCTTTCTCTAGCCTCATCAGCTAGCAATCTTTTTCTCGTCCTGTTTCACTTCAAGATAACTTTTCCAATTTAGACTTTGCGATAACCTTTTGGGAGAAATTATCAGTGACTCAGTGTAATTTAACATGTTGAAGATTTCTTATTTTATTTTCCGTTCTACAGATTTCACTTATTATGTGTAATTACTTCTAATTTTTAAAGTTACCTAATAGTGCAAGCAAATTTAACCCTGCATTCTTTTCCATTTTTCTTTTATTATTATTATGTAGTGGAATTAACTATAAAATGTTCAACAGATTGTAATGGGGGGAAGATGATGTCCTAATTCTTAGATTGCAAGATTAGCTGATGGATTTTTGAAATGATGGGAAATATTGAAATTGTTTTTATAACAATTTGATGCCAGCCTAATTTTTAAAGTTACCTAATAGTGCAAACAAATTTAACCCTGTATTCTTTTCCATTTTTCTTTTATTATTATTATGTAGTGGAATTAACTATAAAATGTTCAACAGATTGTAAAGGGGGGAACATGATGTCCTAATTCTTAGATTGCAAGATTAGCTGATGGATTTTTGAAATGATGGGAAATATTGAAATTGTTTTTATAACAATTTGATGTCAGCTGCAAAAGATCTATTTTTGGATGGTAGACATTTTTGTTAAATTGTCCAAAGGATTCTGCCTAGGGAAAAAAGGCTCTCTGCATGTGTAAGGAGAAAGTTCATTTATATAACAGATTCTGGTTTGCACCTTAGATATTTGATCTGGGCCTTAGATATTTGATCTGGGCCAGCGGAATAATACTATTTGGTGTTTGACCTTTTATTGGATGGAACACTGCAAGATCTGGGTCACTGCAAAACATGATATCAGTGAATTAGTGTACTGATTGATTAGATCCTAATTAGGACCCTATAGTGAATCTAAAAGAAGGGGAAAAGAAGTACTTGCTACCTTATTAAAAAAAAAAGAAGGAACGAAGTAAAATAGATATAAGCCAAAGAAGAAGAGTGAATGAATGAAGAGGACAGCGCAAATGAATTGTTCGTTGAAAAGAGATGAGACCTTTCTTCAGTATGTTGAGGATTTTATGCATCAATTGTTACAATACTTCTTTTTGTTTTCAAAAGGAAAGGATTCTGGTTTTGGTTTTCTTAAAGTCCTGGTAGGAAGCAGTGGTATACTAGCTATGCCTGCCTGTCTTTATGTTGTGGGATGAGTTTGATGGTCACAGCTCTTAGTTTTGTCCAATATCGCATCATCTAACAGTTTCACACACACACACACACTTGCTCTACCTATTTATAGTAGTTGTATGCCTACCCTACCCACCCTCTCTCTATCTCATAGGCATCACCAATCTTCATTTGCCGATCATTTTCCTTTTTGAATGCACATGTATTAATAGTCTATGCAAGGAGATGAGCTAGGGTGCATTCCTTGATTGTTTTCATACATGCATTGTTTTAACATGGTATATTCTGTCTCTATTTTGGTGGGGTTGGGATAAATTTTCTTGTCCTATCAATTACTGAAAAAAAGAAGAAATTATTATCCTATCGCATGTTTTTGGTAAGGTATTGCATCCAATTGATATAAAACGCAAGTACGATCTATCCACCATGGAAAGAGGTGGTTTACAATAGTGAAGCTAATAGCTCTGAAAGTAGTTTGGAAAAGATTATGGAACTGTGCAACTAACTACACTTTCAGGAAGGCAGAAGCTTTAGACTCTGTGGGGCCTACCCTTGTCACTTGGGCTAGTCCACCTAGACTGAGATAGTAATGTATTTAACTGACCTCAAGTCTAATTGGTAGGAAGTGGTCTCAGCTGTAAGTCTAGAATTTTGTGTAGAACTAATGTCATTTTTCTCACTTCTCTATTTGGTGAATGTGAAGTTCTAATTTTTTTCAAAGCAGTGACGAATGAGTTTTTCCTAAATTGACTTATTGACGGGGAAATTTTGGCTCTCATGGTAGACAATGATGAAGGACCAATTTGCAAATTATGTGGTCCAGAAGATTCTTGAGATTAGCAACAATAAGCACCGGGAAATTCTGCTAAGCCGAATCAGAGTTCATCTTCATGCTTTGAAGAAATACACCTACGGAAAACACATAGTGGCTCGATTTGAACAGCTCTCCGAACAGCTGTGTGATGAAGGTGTGTAGAAGTTAAGTGGTCTGATTTATGTGTGCAACTGCTATTATTTGTTGCTGCCGTTGTCTGATTAACTGACTTTCATGTTTTGGGGGGATTTTAGTGCTTTGATCTATCCATACATGTTTTGCACCTTCTACCATTTGTCATGCAGATATTGGAACCTGTGAACCCTAGATCGTTGAACAAAGAGTTCTCTACTCGTCCGGTGGACGGTGGAATTGTTTGCAGCAGCCGAACTGTTGATTGTTCAGCAAAGTACCAGTGGTAACTGTTAACCCTAGAGTGGTGTTGTTTTATTTGCCGACTATATCCAAGATTGTAGATATCTTGAATAATCGAAGCATGTATTATGGGAGAAAAATATTCAGTGCGTACTAAATTAGTAAGATTTGCTTGCTTTGGGGGTGGCTTTCTACAAATATGCTCAAAAGCAGTTCAGAGAAACATGCCATAAGGTTGTTTTTTTTGTTCTCTGGAATGGGTGGTTGCAGGGGAAGCAGGGTAATTGCGGTTGCAAGTTAAAGGACCATGTCCTCTCTTTGTTAGAGCAGGCTCCTTTTTTTTATATAGTAAAACAAAATTACAGCAACATTCCCTAGTTTCTCCAACAGTCATGTTAGTCTCATTTTTAAGTGAAAAGGATCATCACTGAAAAACTAAAAGAGGTAGAAATGACAAACTCACTCATTTACCACCCAAGTGGGATGATTGAGATCTCTTTTATTTAGAACAAAAAGAAAACTATATTGATCTGGAGCATTTTGCTCCCACTGACTTGGCGCTAATACAAATTTGTTGGAATTCTTCTGAAGTTCTCTTCTCGCTAAAACTCAATTAATTATATTTTTCTTCTAAAAATTTTCCACACAACGTGACCGGTGGTGGTGCCCTTCTCTATTGATGTTTAAGTTGCTGGAAAATTAAAAATAATTGTGGGGACTCGTCAGGGCAGAAACCAAAGACTAGCCTTAGAAGTTAGAATGAGCAAGTATACCATATTGTCCATCTAAGGATCATTTTATGAAAAATGACTTGAAGGGTTTGCTGAGGTGATGAAGTTGATGTTTCTAAAGAGAGAAATGGAAGAATAATACTGAGCGCTCGTCAAACCAGTAAAGGTAAGGTAAACCGTAAATAAAGATTAAAAAGGGAAAGGGAGAGCAAAACCTACTGTGTCAAGTTTCATGACCTCTCACAACATAACAGAAGTTTTTTCACCATTATGCAACTTATGAGAGCAATTTAGAACATCAAACACATGATATCTGAAGACAACCAAAAATTGGGAGGTATCCCGCCTTTCCTAAGCATAGGCTGCGATGCAAAAAAAGAAAACAGAAAAGAAGAATAAAAAACATGTTCACTCCAGTGCACCGAAATCAAGAACCCCCTTGCTCCCATTTCTAACATGTAGGAAAATATCAAAAACCTGGCCCATTTGCTTCTCAAAGCCTCACTGCCTCTGCCCATGCTATGCTTAAAGTTAAATCTAGTCACACCAAGTAGTACACAACAATGACCCCTGAGAAACAGTACTTGAGAAATTCCCAAGGCTTGTAATTCCAGCAATAATCATAAATGCATGTCTGTTGCTTACAGAAATGTTAAAGAGATTTCTTTGCGCTCACGAAAGAGCAGGGAAGATGGGAAGCAAAATTTGTGGATGCGTATAAATAACAAATCTCATGATGACAGAGACCACGTTTAACTCTTACCATCACCAGCTTCTAGCTTGAGCGCATAGTAATAAGATTTCATTTACTGTACTACTATTTGTCTGCTGTTACACATGACGTCTATCAGCAAGCAATATATCTTTCCAAGCTTCATACAACGTCCAAGTAATGCCTGATGATGGCATTACTTTTAGGCAACTTGCACCCCAGCCTCTATAAAGGCCTAACAAACCCTCCTCCCTAATAACTTCTGAAAGTGCTGCGACCATGTGAGGTGGACATTTACCTTGTAAAGCACCCACCATTAGCCGCTTTCTCGCCACCTCCAATGGATAACTAATAGTGCTTGCTGTTAAACCTGATCGACAATAACATTAACTCTTTAGATCACATGGTAATCTTGTAATCTGTCTACAAAAGGTGGCAGGTCAAAACATAAGAGTCTCATCAGTGTTAAAGCAACAGCAGATATTCCCCAGTAGTACCATATCCCTATTTGCAGTTAAAGGATCTTCAAAAGTGGACAGTACTTTACCTTAAAGAATAGAAAATTATACTAACATATAAAAGCTTGAGATTAACAATGAAGAATTCCTTCGACTTGCCTCGCAAAGTCCAAATTTCTACTTTATTTTAGAAAATCAAATATATGACAATTTACACTGTCACCCCTTGTTTGCTTGTTTTAGAAAGACCATCTCCTTGTTTAGTACTTCCTCCGTTCCTTTTTATATGTCATCCCTTCCTATAAATAGTTGGACCATAATACTTATCATTTCATAAAAACAATGCATAAATTACCATATTCTTCCTATTATACCCTTGATAGAGTAGTTAATTAGTCTTGAAAATATGTAGTTTGACCAACCTAGAAAAACTAATAAGTACTTAATATTCATTGGAGTACTTCATAGATTGATTAATTACTCTCTCCATTCACTATTCTACAAAATCTGATTTTGAAAATAAACTCAAAAATTTAAATAGTCATCCAAATGTATTTTAATTTTTGAAATCTAGCATATTCATCATTCATTGAAAAGTTGACTTAAAGAAAACATGACATAAGGGTAGAAGGGTAAAATTACTTAATTTCTTAATGCAAGTGCAATCTAAAAAGGTGACATATAAAAAGGAACGGAGAGAGTATATCACATCTATCAAAACTGATTCTCATCCTCCATTGAAATGGAAACCCACTCCAACAACAAGATCACACTCTTTATTTCTATTGGCGTCATCCTACAGAAATTTTCTGATTTACTTCTTTTGTTCTATGCTGACCACTATCAGTGTGATTATATCAAATGTGTGGGCATTTAACATTTAAGGAGAAAACATCATGTTGCTATCTCCTTGTATTAGCCAAATGCTCATAATTTTTAACACCAAACTATTTCTTGCTAGGATTTTCATAAAAATCCCATTGTATCCTGCAGTATGGACCATCTCAGCATCAGAGAGGGTACATGATTCAGTGACATTATTGCAATTAGACTTAAAATCAATTGTTCAGCACATTAGAACTAATTGCTCTAGTATTTGTCTCCCCCCAACAAAAGAATTCTGCATGTAAATTCAACCATATCCCTTCTTAGTCACCTTGCAAGCACCTCCGTTACAAATTACAATCTTATAGATACTACACACCATAATGATTGGTCAAAAATATACTTAAATGTACGATGCTCCTTTTTCCAGAGTCTGTACAATGGATGTCCTTTCTCCTCTCTGCAGCGATATTAAATCTAGTCCTGGTATTTTTCTTTTGACCTCGTGCATCGGAGGAGAAAAGCATCACAGGCTTGTTTTTTTCTTCCAGTATTCTACATCAACCTTTCATCTTTGTTCACGTGCTGTTCTTTTGACCTGCCCAACCAGTTGCATACGTAGGAAGGGCCTTAAAAGGTTAAATCCAGTAATTGAGATAAGGAATTATCAACTCAAAGCATAACGGTGCTGTAATCTGTGCAAACGAAGTCCAGTGGACTAACTCAAGTATAACCTTGAACTGCCACTGGAGGAGTTCAACACACAACTGTAATGCTAATTTCCAAGTCAGCACTTCCAGATTTTGTGTTGATCGTGATACACAAATCTTCCCGGAAGTAAGGACTTGCCAGTCAAGAATGCACACCTAAAAAAGATGAAGTGCCACAAATGAGGATGCTCAGATGGATGTATGGGCCTTCTAGTAGATTAGGAACGAAGTTACACAGGACAGGGTGGGAGTGGCCTCTGTGGCAGACAAGATGAGGAAAGTGACGCTTAGATGATTTGGGGCATGTAAACAGACGGTGCACAGATGCACCAATAAGGAGGTGTGAGAGGGGTGGCTATAGCAGGTCCTAGGATAGGTAGACGTAGGCTGAAGAGGAATTGGGGGGAGAGGATTAGACCGGACATGGCACACTTTCAGCTTACTGAAAACATAGACCCCAAATAGGAAGGTATGAAGGTCGAAGATCAACATAGAAAGGTAGTAGGTAGCCGAGTGCTGTGTACTTGTATGTGGGAGAGGCAGGGGCCTCTGCTCATCTTTTCCATAGCTAATAAGAATAAGAAATGAGACAAAGGATCTCCTTGTCTGAAACTCCCTTTGTGATTTAAAGAAACCTGTTGATGAGCCATAGAAAAGAAACTCATTGTTGATATGCAGAACTGTTCATATCAATCCTCTTTACCACAAATAGCAGATCACTGTGAAGTTAAAGAAAATTTGAACCTAGGAGAGAGTGTGTTTGATTCAAGATTCTTACCTGAGAAAGCTCCAACTAGGAGCATCTCTGCACGGCTTAGAGATTCTTTCTTTTGTGCACGGCAATACGATTTCTTAATTGTCTCATACATGAAATAATAACAAGTGCTATATGGGAGCATGCCAATCAATGTTGGCCCAAGTCCAGCATACAGGCCTGCAATTCCACCGTCCTTGTAAATCTTGTGAACTGCAATGCGTATGCTGGGGTAGACCTCAGGACTCACCGTCAACCGATCCTGTGAAGCACGTTGAATCAGCACTTAAGAATGTGAGATAATTTCTCCTTGCCACAAGCACAATAACTTAATGACATAACTGTGCAGATAGTCATGAACACTTTGAAAACCAAAGCTATTGTTTTCCCACAACAAAACTCTCGAGTTAAAATACCTTCAGCACTTCCAGCGGATGACATGCAAGTGTGCTTACAACTCCAGCAGCAGCACCAGCAACAGCAACTGGCGATAGCCATGAGAGAGAAAAGCTTAGGCTAGCATTACCAATCTGCAGCTTGGGGCTACCAGTATCCGTCCATTTCTCTTGTGCTGAAGTCATTGCTCGCTTGACACACTCAAATGTCCCAAGTTCAATTGCTTGTGTGGGAATTATCCGTAGCATGTTAATTGTATTACCTGCCCACAGCCCTTGCCAACCCTGCTGTTCAATAACCTGAATAAAACTTGTACCAATGTTTCTGGACCCAACACCAACTACCATTCTTGTCCTGCATATTTTAAATACCAAAATTAGGTAACATAACCAAATGAATAGTAAGCCAATTTAAAGCAAATAAAAATTCCTGCAAGTCAATTCATATCCTATATGAGGAGCTTCACTGACAGATATATTTTATTTAACATAAGGTAGCTACTATATAGATGAACAGTAACACTATGAGAGTGCTACAGAAGATCACACATGGAGATAAAGCATGTCCACCAAAGTAGTTGCATCATTTATAAAAGACTGCATGGACCAAAAATATAGCAAACGAATAGGCCTGTCTTTAAAATTATGTGATATCTTTCAAACCAAGCTGTCCAACAAATGCAGCAATTTGTTAACATAAGTTAATATTTAGCGCTCTAACGCCGTAAGATTTTCTACCTTTTTTTTTTATGCCGATATAATTTTTTTAAAAAAAAAAAACTCAATGCACTTATAAACACGTTGTAACCAACCTGATGGTTTCAAGAGGAGCTAGAATGGCCTTGGTCATCGCCCCAGCCAAAGCCCCGCTGAAAAATTCACCAACTTCTTGAGTCCTGATAAAATCCTGCAGAGATAATGCAACATTTGAGCGACAATCAATGATAAACTCAAAATAGTAGATGATGAAGCTACATTAAAGACTCGTCCGACGTCAGGGAAGTTGAGTTGAAGGTTAATTTGACGGTCCTTGGTAGGAGAGAGGTCGAAGTCCTTGGGTATAATCATGATATCTCCGACGACACAGTAAGTCTTCTTCTGCGATTGGGATTCCGCAGCCATAGAGACAATGAACAGATTAGTAGTTGAGGTGTGCCGCATTTACAATAATACTTCAAAAATCCTAAAGACTAACGCCGGCGAGACAAGAGAAAACATGGAAAATGGAGAAAACGTTTTCCCTGAGACTATGGAGGGAGATTTTTCTTTTTGACTCAAATTTCCGATATTATTAGGGTTTTCTTCTCCTGTGATATTTTCCATGTAATCATTTATTTTATCAACTAGTTCTAGAAACGCGCTTTGCAGTTTAACCTATGTTATTGTTATAATTTATATAAATGTAAAATATAAAATTACTTAATATTGTCTAAGTACTTTTATATGTTTTTTTACATGTAAAATAAACTTTTTTTAGTGATTAATTTCTGTTTAGAACTTAAATATTAACAATTTTTTTGGTGAATGATGAGCAACTTATAAGGCTAAAACTAAGTCTCAAGGCTCAAATTTCTTAGGACATAAATTCTTCAACAATCATTAAAAATAAAAAAATGAATGAAGGACACAATCCACTAATAAAAATAGTGATCAATAAAAAATATACAAAAACTATTAGATTATGTGTTTCTCCAACAACCATGAAAATAAAAAATGAAAGAAGGCACAAATCAATAAGAAAAATAGTGACCAATAAAAAAATACTCCTTACAGAAGAACTATTAGATGATGAAACACAAAGTGTGATGGATTAATATTTTTTATCCAATTTATAAAGGGAGAAATTAAGTACATGAAAGATTTGTACATGAATATGTTTAATGGTGAAAGCTAAAAAGTTTTAAAAATTAAATTTATTAAGAAATGAAAAATAATAAGTTGTAATATCTAATCATGTATTTGGTCTAGTTTAATTGTCATTATTGATTTAATTTTATAAATTAATTTAAAAAAATAAATTTTAAAAAATTAGTGAAGGACATTTTCACAATCTAACTTTGAACTTTAAATATTTTCATTTATAATAATATATGATTTAAAGATATTTCTCCTTTGTATTTTTTATTCACATATACCCCTCTTATGTTATTTTACTTCCCATCCAATATTATTTTTCATATAGATTTACTTTTAATTTTATTTTTAAAAAATACGTACTAGTTTGCCTCAAATTTGAATAACTAATTTGATTAGAAACTCACCTGTTTAACACACATTTACTCTTCTTTCGTCATTATCTTCTTTCTTTTTTAATTAAATTAAGTTTGAACTTTTAATAATTAAATATTAGAGCAATTTTCACATATAGCAAATACAAAATTCGTATTTGTATTTTATAACAAAGTTTAGATAATTGCGCTTCATAGCAAACATAAATATGTATATTTTGCTATACATATAAAAAAAAAATTTTGTATAATTCGCTATATATATACAAAAGGAAATAGTTATATACAAATTAATTGTATAATTTGTGTATGTATAAGCGATAGAGGCGAGGGTGGCAAACAAATCTGAAAGAGTAGCGAGTGAGATTTCGAAGAGGAAAGAGAGGGGAACGAAAATATATATATGTTTACATACAATTTTTTCTCGATTTATACAAACACAAACGCATTTTATACATTTGTGTTTGTATAAAATCGAGAGGGAGCGAGAGAGAGAGGGAGAGTGGCGAGCGAGAGTTTTAGGTAGAGAGGTAACTAGCAAACAATGTGCTACAAGGCACAATTAAATCAAAGTGTGGTTATAACATTTACTTTTGAATTATTAGTTTGTCATTATATACAATTTTTCCCATAAATTAACCTACTTTGTATCATGATACATATAGAGTTGTGAATATGGGCTAGGCTCGTTAGGTCGACCTGGCCTAACTCGGGATTTAATAAGAGTGGGCTAAGATTATTGGAGCCCGTTTAGAAAAAGGGTTTTTAAGCCCGGCCTGAATAAGTCTGCTGATTAGTGGGGCTTGAGAAATATCGGTAGGGTCGACACGTATGCCAATAAAAAATAATATAATATAATTTTAAAAATAAAAATAAAAGAGAGTCCAAACTAAAAAAAATTAAGTTAATATTTCTATTTAGATATTTATACTTTTACTAGAAAAAAACTTAATAAATATTATAAAGATAATTTTATTTGTGGATTTGATTAACAAGTAGTAACTTTAACATCATGTAATATTGTTTCGTCAACATTTATGATAATATTTCAAATTATAATGTATAATTTAATTAATAATTATAAAAAAATATAATTTTTTAAAAAGTGAATTGACCCGACAAGTCTGTAGCCCACGTACTTGTGGGTTGGGGCGACTGTTTTAAGGCCCACTCTAAAAATGGGTTAGCCCGGCCTGATCCGTAAAACATCAAAGCTTGTATGGATTAATCTGAATGGGGCGGACTAGCTCATATTGACAGTTCTAGATTCAGATAATAGGTTGATAGCAATATATTTTGGAAAAAAGACAAAAATTCACCTTTAAGTTCTCTTATTATCATTATCTCCTATTAGTTTTATAAATTTCTAAAATTTTACATTATCGCGCATCAGATTAATGTATAAGTGCATCAGAATAATGTATCTCGCGCATCAAATTAATTTATCTCATACATCAGATTCGAAAACCTTTTATGCAAGAACCCAAGACTTGGAGTAGAAATTGGACTTTTTCATCTTTTTGAAATCTTTGAAAATCATCTTTGAAATTGGCTCTAAGGTGATAGCAAGCCTTAGATGAAGAACTTCCATTCTTTATTAGAAGAATCTAATGTATCTCGCGCATCAGATTAGTGAATCGTGTATAATATGTACATCAAATTAGTTTATCGTGTATAAAATGTAATGTATCTTACTTAACGATTAATGCATCTCGCGCATCAAATTAGTGTATCAGCGCTTATATTATTATATCAGTTTGAGAGATTTCTGTACTTATAAACTTATAAATAACAAATAAAAATATTATTGTAATTTTTATCTTATGCCCATATATTTTTCACGCCCTTGGTGATATTATTAGTGCAGTCTCTCTTAAATTGATTAAATGAAATAATACATGCAATTTGACTTTTTTTTTCTAATATAAAAATGTTCCTAAAATAGTTGAGGCTATTTATTAATCGAAAAAGGGCCTAAAATATCCTCGAAGTATTGAAAATGGTACACAATTACTCCCCATCCACCTATTGGCCCCCAAATACCCTTCACATCCACCTTTGGGTCCAAATCTACCCCTTCATTAACGGACCAAAATTAAAAATAATTAAATAATAAGTTTTAATTACGTGGCACTCAACCATTGGTTGTAATTTATTTATTTAAAATAATTTTAAACCCACCCTATTTAACTAAACCCGCCCCACTTGACCCAATTTAAAAAAACGGAAAAGGGTCTAAAATACCCTTGAAGTATTGAAAATGGTACAAAATTACCCTTCATCCACCTATTGGCTCCAAAATGCCCTTTTCATCCACCTATTGGCTCCAAAATACCCTTGTCATCCACCTTTGAGTTTAAAATTGGCCACTTATTTAATGATTTTAAATTTAAACTCTTTAAATATTTTTAAAATACTTGATGTTCAACTATTGGTTATAATTTAATTTATTTGTATTATTTGTAAATCAACTCACTACCCACCCATTACTAACTAAACTCCACCCAATTAATAATCCAACTATAATATCAAAATCGTCATAAACACTACTAAAACACGATGAAATTATAGATTAATGAAAATGACATCCAAAATTATTCGAGTCCGAATCGAAGCCCCAATTAAATTTATGTTGAGCCGCTTATTTAGGAGGACACTTTCAATTTGATTCACTTACAAGATTGAATTAGAAATTTATGATTAAAGGTAAAGAAGTAATACATCCCGAATTAATTCATGCACTTTTTTAAAATATAATTTTATAAATATTTATGATTTGTTTTAAAACTTTTAATATATTATTTTGAAAAAAAGTTACCTATGAAGTAACATCACATAATTGAGACGTAAGAATAATTAAGATGAACATAGTCAGACTTTTAAGTTTATCGATAATTTTTACTTAGATACTTGAATGTATGATAATTTACTTCTATAGATATTTTCGTCTCAAATTTTTTAAAACACTCAATTGGCAGTAGCTTTTCTATTGTTGCATTAATAATGTGAGTGATTTATTAATTTGGAGAATTTAATTAGTAATGGATGGGTTGTGGATTGATTTATAAATTATACTAATAAGTTAAATTATAACAAATAGTTGAGCGCCAAGTATTTAAAAAATATTTAAATAGTTTAAATATAAAACCGTTAAATAAGTGGTCAATTTTGAACCAAAAGGTGGATGACAAGGGTAGTTTAGACCCAATAGGTGGGTGGGAAGGGTATTTTGGAGCCAATAGGTGGATGGAGGGTAATTTTGTACCATTTTCAATACTGTGAGGGTATTTTAGACCCTTTTCCGTTAAAAAAAAAAACCATCTAATTAAAATACCCTAAAACCTTATTCCTCCAATTTTCACAACTTCCATGAACTCCATTGTCTTCTTCTTCTTCTTTTTCATGAAGAAAATGTCAGCTTCTTCTTTGATTTCTTCACCTGAAAAACATTAGAATTTTAAAAACACTACATGTGACTCCAAGAAAATGAACATATTTTATTAATGTCTCACAATAGTCTTATATTCTAAAGGGGTCATACAAAGTGAAACAATATATTGTATAATAGTTCATTTACGTGAATTTAATAGTGAGCCGCAACATGTAGTTGATTAAATCTATTGTTTAATAAATGAAGGACCCTCTACTTTAATCATCACGGGCAACATGTCTTAGTAAGTGGAAATTTCAAGAGTTATCTATCATTAGTAACAATAGGGAACTGCCATAATTGATTAGAATAAAAAAGGTAGTTAAATTGCATACAGTTATTTCAACAGCGAGATTGAAGTTCTTCAGGGGAAGAAATCGAAGAAGAAGCTGACATTTTCTTCATGAAGAAGAAGAAGAAGACAATGGAGTCCATGGAAGTTGTGAAAATTGGAGGAATAAGGTTTTAGGGTATTTTAATTAGATGGTTTTTTAAAAAAAATTGGGTCAAGTGGGGCGAGTTTAGTTAAAATGGGTGGGTTTAAAATTATTTTAAATAATTAAATTACAACCAATAGTTGAGTGCCACGTAATTAAAAATTATTATTTAATTATTTTTAATTTTGATCCATTAATGAAGGGGTAAATTTGGACCCAAAGGTGAATGTGAAGGGTATTTGGGGGCCAATAGGTGGATGGGGGATAATTGTGTACCATTTTCAATACTTCGAGAGTATTTTAGGCCCTTTTCCGTTTATTAATAGGACAGTTGAAAATTATTAACAGTTGATTTTGCATATGTAAATTAGTATTTCATAGAAAATAGATATATAGAATAGAAGTGGTCATTTAATTTTGTATTGTCACGTGTTTCTTTGTTATTACTGATATGATTTATGTTAAAGTATGATAAAATTGATATATATAAATTTGAGGTTGATGCATATAATTAATGAAAATAACATATTTATATGGTTAGCTTAACTATCTAACAAGAGAATGAAAATAAGCACATTATTTTCTTCAAAATTGAATTAGAAGTATCCAATTTAAAACTTTAGTAGAAAACGAGATGTTTAATCAGAAAGCATCTTAGTTTGGGTGTCGGAATGAAATATTCTGACGAATTTAAAGAGTTGAGTGTGTATTGAACCTAAAATGATTATGGTCTTTTCAATTTGTTTTTTCGGAAAAGGGCCTAAAATACCCTTAAACTGTTGAAAATGGTACAAAATTACCCTTTATTCATCTATTGGCTCCAAAATGTCCTTTTCATCCACCTATTGGCTCCAAAATACCCTTGTCATCCACCTTTGAGTTCAAAATTGACCACTTATTTAATGGTTTTAAATTTAAACTATTTAAATATTTTTTTAAAATACTTGATGCTCAACTATTGGTTATAATTTAATTTATTTGTATCATTTATAAACCAACTCAATACCCACTCATTACTAACTAAACCCCACCCAATTAATAATCCAACTATTATATCAAAATCGTAATAAACACTACTGAAACACGATGAAATTATAGATTTCTGAAAATGACATTCAAAATTATTCGAATCCGAATCAAAGCTCCAATTAAATTTATGTTGAGCCGTTTATTTAAGAGGACACTTTCAATAGGATTCTCTTTCAAGATTGAATTAGAAATTTATGATTAAATGTAAAGAATTAATATATCCCGAATTAATTCATGCATGTTTTTAAAATATACTTTTATAAATATTTATCATTTGTTTTAAAACCTTTAATATATTATTTTGAAAAAAAAGTTACGTATAAAGTAACATCACATAATTGAGACGTAAGAATAATTAAGATGAACATGGTCAGACTTTTAAATTTGTCGGTAATTTTTATTTAGATACTTGAATATATGATAATTTACTTCTATAGATATTTTCGTCTCAAATTTTTAAAAACACTCAATTGGCAGTAGCTTTTCTGTTGTTGCATTAATAATGTGACGGATTTATTAATTTGGTGGGTAGTGGATTGATTTATAAATTATACTAATAAGTTAAATTATAACAATAGTTGAGCGCCACGTATTTAAAAAAATATTCAAATAGTTTAAATATAAAACCGTTAAATAAGTGGTCAATTTTAAACCAAAAGGTGGATAACAAGGGTATTTTGGACCCAATAGGTGGGTGGGAAGGGTATGATGGAGCTAATAGGTGGATGGAGGGTAATTTTGTACCATTTCCAATACTTTGAGGGTATTTTAGGCCCTTTTCCGTTGTTTTTTTAAACTGGCATTTACGAACATATTTTTTTGATATTTGAAGGAAAAAAGTTAGATAGTTATTGAAAACTCTGAAAAGAAATCTAAATTTGTGTGTGTGTGTGTGGTGGTGGTTTGGGGGGGGGGGTGATTATGAATTTCAAAAAACTAATAATTAGTCTTTGACGGTTTGAATTATCATAGAATCAAAAAACATTTAAATTTTGTGTGGTTTTGAATCAAATATGTACATTAATTTTATAATCTTAAATATGTCATGTAAAATCTAATTGTTGAAATTAGAAAAAAAAACATATTGTAAATGATAAGATATTCAGATTAAAATAGATAAATTTCATTTAGTTTCTTTATAATAAATTGAATAAAATATTTTCTAATTAACATTGATGGTATTATGTTATTCTTTTTATAATCACATGGTCCTCGAATATTACATCTCATTTTCGTTAATATGATCAAATTAAAAAAATAAATTCATCATATGAATATGTTTTCGTGAATTAAAAATATTTATCTATGAATTCAAAATCTTTAACACAATACATATCAAAACGAGGACTCATGAGTCAAGAAAGCATACCTTGTTGTTTTAAAATATAATATACATTATAAAGTTTATATTTTTCTCTAATTTTTTTTTAATAAGTAGATTAAGATTTAAAATTATATTTTGAGTTCATGATTTTACAGTTGGAAACTCAAGTATTTGATTATTGAGTTTGAATTTTAGCACACCGTGTTGCACTTTCAATAGTATTTTATTTTGATATTATTAATTTAATCTCAAAAAAAATAATTATTTCATAATTATATAAAAATAGTAATTAAATATCTATAAACAGTCTTAAGACTAGTAATTCCTCCTAATTTTCATATGACTTTTGCTCGATCAAAATTTTACTAGACACAGTTCGTTTCTTTATTTAAAAAAGTTTTTTTTTGTTATGTATTAGAAATATTATTTTTGGCTAGTTGACTAATAAGAGAAATAGTTTTTACCTCACAAACTTCAACTTGTTTGCGAATGAAACGTATGTCTACACATAATTTTAAATTTTTTTTTGATAAAGTTTTAATTAAATTTTTATTCAAAGGATCAATGGTGTTCATGATTCGATTTGGACCATTTATTATCTAAAATTAAAATCAAATCAGTTTAGTTAGTTTTTACATTTTTAAAATCAAATCAAATCAAATAAAAAGAAATTATCGATTTAGTTATTATTTGTTTGTTTGGAAATTTGAATATTTGGGTTTGGAAGTAATAAGTAAAGTTTGTTGAAAATATATGCATCTTGATAGAGACAAATACCTAATAGTTGAACAATATAAAATTATTATGGATTTAATTAAGCAATACTAAAGTTATTATTACACAAATAAAGTGATTCAATAGAGAGAAAGTGTGACTGTCACATGTGACGTAGAGTAGATAAAGATTAAAGTAATAAATTTTGATTTTTAAATAGTCAGGCTAAAATTCAAGTGTCGAACTTGAGAGTTAAGACTTAAGTTAAACAAAATTTAACAAAATATTTATATTTTATTTATGAATAATATATAAATAATCATAATATATATTTATAATTTCTCTGTCTGATTTGGTTGTCTTGCGATTTATTTTTTAGTAAAATCAAACGCAAATCAAATAGCATCAGTTTTTATATTTAAAATCAGGCCTAACTAAATCACACTAACTATCGATTTTTTAATTAATTTGATTTCAATTGCAGTTTGATTTGATTTTCTAATCATAATCATGAACAACATTACATAGAACTATGAAATCTTTTATTTTTTTAATTTTTGGATGTTCTTTCTGACAAGTAAAATTTTTTATTTTGAGTATGTTTTTGTGTGGAATTCAATAATCTTTTGACATAAAGGGATAGAAGTTGTTAATATTTAAATATTTGAAGGATATTTTTTTTGTTAAAGAAGAATATCAAGAATTTAGTTTAAATTGAGGATATAGTTTAAAAATATTTTAAATCAAAAAAGTAGAGGGCCCCCAAAAAAGAAATTAGATTGAAAATATTTTTAGAGCGAATAGAAAGGTAATTTTGAGATTTCTTGTTTTAATCTCCAAAAACCCTTAATTCCCTTTAATCATCACAAAATTTTGTTAGCTCTTGTAAAATTGGGAAGGTCGAAAACCCTAACAATTGTGAAGGTGTTATGTTTTGTTCCACAGAAGAGGAAGAAGAAGGAATGTCGAAGAAAATGGTCACAAGGAGAGAGCTGTTGGACCGATGGAGGGGCATCGAAGAAGAAGACGAGGATGACGACATTGCATCTGTAAACCCTCTCAAGCGACATCGTTTCCGGCAGCTCAAAGAAGAATGGTCTTGCTCCCAATTTTATCAAAATTATATTTTCACCATTTTTACGTGCGCTTTAGTCCCTTTTCCTTTCTATGCAGGTTTTCAGATGCATTCAACTACTTGATTCTTATGCCCCACGAAAATCATATTTGGTGTGGTTCATGGGACCTCATGGGACCTCTTCTGGAGACTTTCTATAATTATAATAAGGATGATCGCACCGATTCTCCTCTAAAACTCCTACACGACAGAACATCTAGGGAAATGCGCCTGTGCACTCAATGTATATGTCAATACCATCAAGCCCAAGAGCTTTACAGTACTGAATATGACCCAACTTCCATTGGTCCTCTTCTTGAAGTTTTGCGCACTCTTGATGAAGAAAGAATCACTCAACATCTTAAAGATATTAATAACAGAATAAGATGCGGAGACTACGACATAGTGCATGGCAGTGGAGAAATAGTTGGCGTCATGTTTGAGGTGTTTCCATTCATACTTCTCCCTCCTTCCAATGCTTAGTGGTCCATCTTTGTGTCATTCCTTTATCCAGAAGTTGTAGCAGGAGATGGACTGTATTCAGTTGATGCAGCATCCTTAATTTTAATTCTAATAAAGGGGCACGTTTTCTGTCATCAGAAAAAAAAAAGAAGAAGAAGAAGAAGAAGAAGGGCAAGTTTAAGCTTTAGATTGCTCTCAGGTAGAAATATGGCTGTAGAGAACTTTTCATTAGCAGAGAATTGCAAGAAGAAAGAAGAGAATATGTAAAGAGAGGGAAAAGAGAGGGGAGAGTAAGAGGTGACTGAGTTTGCTGCTGACCAAAATTAAGAGAAAGGGAGGGAGAAATCACATTCAAATATCAAATATATGTTCATTGTAAAACTGCTCATACTCAATATCAAGTCATGAATTATCTAGGAGATTTAATGATCTTCTTTCCGAAAACCAGCTGACACCTGCCATCTAAAGTGCTGCACAAACTTTCCCCTAGTGGATAGCTACT
Source organism: Solanum pennellii (assembly GCF_001406875.1). NCBI lineage: Eukaryota > Viridiplantae > Streptophyta > Magnoliopsida > Solanales > Solanaceae > Solanum > Solanum pennellii. The sequence continues at coordinate 75,319,214 of NC_028639.1, forward strand.
TAAATATCCTAAGAACTATACAGGAGATTCCAGAACCTAATGAAATTGCTACAATCAGAAAATAATACAAAATGGACATAGAATACCTAAAACTTGAAGTCTTTAAGTTTAAATTCTTGTCATTAAGCTAGTAGGGTATTAGGCTAATGGAGGATTAAGGGTTTTCCATGTGATGGTAGATGTAAACTATCCCCCCCCAAAAACAAAGTATCTGTACAAGTTGAGTGCCTGACAATATAATGAGCAGGGAATATCTGTCTTGTTGCTAAAAGAGATGGATTGAGCTGTCTGGTAATCCAGCTCAATCATCTGTAAATGTGCATTAATCATTGCATCATCAGTATGCAAATACCACTAAAAATGACATGGCCAGCGCCGATGGTCTGGTTACAGTGTGCACTTTTCAGGGGCTTCATTGTGAATGACATCTTGGGTTGACTTTATCAGCCATACAGACTACAACACTTGAAAATCAACCCTAACCCTGAACAATTCAATTAAGCATTGATCTTCTGCTGCTAGGTGAAGTGAATGACCATGAGTATCCTGATTTATTAGTAGCAATACAATTTTAGTTTACTTAACTGATTTGATGCTAATTCCATATGTTATTTTCTCATTTTATTCCATTTCATCTTGATTTGTGATCATTTGTTATTTTTATTTATGTGATGATATAGAGCTCTCTTTTTTGAGTTGCAGGTTTTAATGTTCCCAATTTTGTTAGATGATTCTTATTTGGCAAGTGAATTTGAAACATTCATTGACACAATCGATAAAACTCATGAACTAACCTTGGGTGGACACCAACAGTATCCGGTTCGACCTGCCTTTCTATGCTTTATGTTTCTACTTCATATTATGCTTCAACTGTCTTCTGTTACAGTCATATTAATTTGATTTTTCCATTTTTGTATAGGGAGTTTATGCGTTACTTTTCCATAAAGGTCGAAGAGCTCGTTCTATTGGTTTGCGACTGGCTGGACGCATGAGTAAATTGAGGTATTGTATCTATTAGCTTTGTGTGTTGTCTATAATCAGTGGTTTGTAACTCAGCCAGTTCAACTATATGGTGGGGATAGCCAATTTTCTCTTGTTTCTTTTTGGTGCATCATATGATTCATACATGTATACATGATTGGGTGTTATTATAGAAAATCGTGTCTTCTTGTAAGGTTTTCTATTTTTTGGGGTATACTTGTTGTATACGGGCATGCTTTTGCCGTTCTATTAGTTAAATTTATTACTTTATAAAAAAACCATGTCGTCATTTTTGGTTGAGCGAACATGTACACGGTAATTAAGTTTTGATGTGGTATAAGAGTACTTGTCTCCTAGGTCTTTTTTGCTTCAATTGGTATGAAACTCATACTATCAGATGCGATTCCTTGGTTGTCAGTGCATCTGTTCTTCGTTTACTTTAGCCTGCTGTTTTTTATGCCTCCAACAATTTGTGTCAAATGTTTTTGGCGGTTAAGACTTACATTAATTGTAACTTTTTTTGATGAAGACTTGACAATGATTATAAATACTTGGGAAATGGGCCTGATATACCCCTCAACTTTGCCATTTAGAGCTGATATGCCCCTCGTATTAAAGTGACTCATATATACCCTTACCGTTATACAAAGTGGCTCAAATACTTTGCACCTGACTGGGTAACTGTTCTGAATTGCTTTGCATAGTCATCCCTTAGATGAAAGAAAAATCCAAGGTCAAAGAAGGCCACATAGATGTTGAAATAAATCTGTAGAACTCCTTCAGTGCTTATAACTATAAATATCACCTTAAAACTTATCTTAACTGCTCGCTATTATATTCTGCTAGAAATTATGCAAAGACTATTGAAGGGGAACTACACTTTTGTTGTAGTATACCTGTGGTTATATAGACTAAAGTTACCAGTTTCAAAAAAAAATTATGCTAAGACTATTCCATTTCTTTCTTTTGGAGATTCATATAGCAGGATAGGTGTCTTCTTCCACCCAGAAATCCAATTTTGGTGGAATTGTTTAAACACTTAAGAGCCTGTTTGGATTGACTATTAGTTTTTGACTCATAAGCCAAAATCATAAGTTAAAAATTCTAACTTATGGCTTTTGACTTATTTTTATCATGTTAGCTTAAAACCAAGTGCTTATAAGCACTTTTTTACTTTACCCGAACACTCCAAAAGTGCTTTTGGCTTAAAAAAACTTTAAAAAGCCAATCCAAACAGTCTCTAAGAAGATGATTGTTTTAGGGCTTTACTTCAAAAATGTTTTGAAGGACATCAAAGCTTGTAGTTATTGTGGGATATAAATTGACTGAACACATTACTAAACAACATAGACACCACCAATAATGGGAAGATTTTGCTTGGTGGGCTTTCCAGTAGAGAACACTAGATTTTATTTTTGAAAAGATAACATATTCCTTTTGTGTATATAGATATCAGAGTAAAAAGTGCATTGGTAACCAAAATGGAGTGACTAAACGAGATTGCCAAAAAAGAGAAACGCAAATAAATTACACAAAATAGCCTTGCTCACCCTACGAGGAACCTAATACATCTATGACTGCCTCAGGTTCATCTATGAATTCAGATTTTCACCTAAAATTTGAAAGAAGAATACAATCATCTTAATTTGTTGTAATTGCTACTTGTATCTTCTAAACACCTTGAGTTGCTCTCCTCCCTTGTTGTCCACCAATTAGTTGATGTTACATTTTTCCATCTGTCTTTGCTACTGTTGCAGTTTCCACCTTTGTTCTAGAATGCTACAACTCAAGGAGTTCTTCGTGGCAATGTCCAACTAAAAACTCCAGGATTGATGAGCAAATCTGTTAAATGTCTTGTAATTCTGCTATGTAAATCAGATGACTTATGTTTCTTCCTCTTGCCCACACAACAAGAAGCATCTTGAACAAAACTGTATCCCCCTCTTTCTAGGTCCATCATGAGTTAGTAACTTTACCTTTATTTTAAAAAAAAGATTACCACGAGTCAGCACAGCCTCTCTTTCAACCAACCAGGAGGAGCAAGCCACCTTAACTTTTCAAATATGTTTTCATTGCCAAAATGTAATCTGGGATTCAACCTGATTCAAATCCTTATAAGCTGAACTAACTGTAGAAATTCCACTTGAACAGTTTTGCCGTCTCAGTGTATCCTACCTCTTGCAGCCCCTTGCTTTACTCCTACATTTTGAAGAATTATGTTACCTTGGCACCTCGCAGTGTGTAATAACCTTAAAAAAAAAGGCTTCCACCCTTGTGGGGACCAGAACTCCTTCAAAGCATGCCCCCCCCCCTCGAAGACTTAAATCATTTAAATCAGGGAATAAAAACTTCAGTTTTCCATTACCCAACCAATTACCTCCCAAAATGTGATTTTTCTGCCATCCTTAACATTAAATCTCAATCTGACTTTGAGATTCAACCTTAAGTTTCTGATAGTTTTCTACTAACTAATTCCATAAATAGTGGGCATCCTTTTAGTCATCCAGAATCCTTCTTTGCTATACTTCGCTTATATCACTGTGCTCCAGATAGCTGCTCTTCTTTTGTGAACCTCCATAACAAATTCATTAGAAAAACACTCGTTTTACTGCTATAAATTCCTGATTCCCAGACCCCTTTCTTTTTTTCTAATAGTCAGATTTTTATTGTTTGGTAAAGTAAATAAATGATATTAGAAAGCATCAATGCGAAGTTACAAAAGCACAGTGTGCAAGAAAGATGCTCCAAACAGAAAAATATGGAGCTAGCTTGGCAAAAACTTGTGAAACAGTCGAAGGGGAACCCTACTACTCTACTGTACTAGAGATAGGGAACTAACATAATCCAAAAGGTTATCCACACTGTTTACATTTGCAAAAAAGTGCCAGCTAAATAAACTAACTAGACATTGGGCTATAAGAGTGCAGAAATAGGTTAATATTCCATTAAAGCATCTGTTGTTTCTCTCTTTCCATATGCTCCAAAAAATGGCTGCTGGGATCATTTCTCCAGATCTTTTTGATGGACTTGTCAACTCTCCACAATATCCAGCTGGCTTTAGCATCCTTCATATTGTAGGGCATTACCCATTGTAGGCCAAGCATAGATTAGAAAAAATACCATAGGCTAACTGCTGCCGGGCAGTGCAAAAAAGGTGATTAACACTCTCATTGGTTTGCTTGCACATGACACATCTGTTGATGAGGATTACCCCTTTTTTTCCTGAGTTTGTCTTGTGTTAGGCATGCTTCCTTCAGGGCTGTTCAGATTTTTCCATTTAAGTAAGTGGAAATCTCTCTTCTCTTTATTTTTTTTGAGACAGAAAAAAAAATCTCTCCTCTTTATTTCCCTGCCATAATAATTTCCTTCTCAAAGCATCCATGCTCTCTTCCACACTTATAGGAAACATAGAGGTAGGAAGAGTTCCTCCCTAGAGGATGGGCATGCCCACACACTCCAAATGGAAAAACAAAAGAGAATTTATACATGCGAGCCAAAGTGAGTGTGAACTGACACAAATTGAGTATTTCCCCAGGAAGAGTTCTGTGACAAGTCTTGTTTCACAAAGGGCTGCTGAAATGTTTAAATAAATTTACCATCCTTGAATGAACTCTTTGAAAGAAATTCCATCCTCTTTTAATGAATTCTTCTCTCTAAATAAATCAAGCTGGTCCTCTTGGTTCTGCAGGTGGAGCTTGAGGTTATGGTTGTCTCCAGACCCCAAGTTCCTCATGTGCAAAACCAGAGAACCAAAGAATAAGCTGCTCCATGCCAATGTAAGAAGTTTTAGCTTGTAAAATAGTCCATATTAAGAGATAAATGAGGTAGTTATCAAAAGAAGAAGAAAAAAGAAGTGATGTTAGCTCATTATAGCCCACTTGACACTTAACAAATTATGAAAGTAAATTAGGCTCTGATTTTCTGCCTTAATAAGTTAATTTCTTAGATTACCATCCTGAAGTATTGTTAGGATAGCCTTTCTTTAGGAAAGACTTCCTCTTATTTTTCTTACTAGAACAATGAGAGTAACTAATATGTACACAGCTTATTGATGTCTTTTTAATTTGTTGTTTCATTGTAGGCAATCAGCAGAGTTGGATGCTTTGCAGCATTTGCTAAAGAAGTACATTTCTTATTTGGCAGCAGATGTTTCACCATTATCTACGCCGAATCTAAGGCCTAGAGTTGAGTTGGATCGAGTTACTGTATGGCTTGGGATCAAAGCATTGTAAGAAGTAGTTGACTTCTATTCCCTTGTGTGCGAGCTATTGTATTCTTCATTTTTATATTTCTCATTGTTACCTTTTCTGTGTCTTGAAGGCTTGGATTCTTGGAGCCTCCTGCTTTTGAAGAAGGCATTTTAGATCGCTATCCCATTTTTCTGAGTGTTGTTCTCAACCATATCAGTGATGATTCACCAGAATTTTCTTATGCTGTTAATTGTCTGAGATTATTGTTTGAGATGCTTGGTATGTTTCCATACATACCTTTTTGGTTTTCTGTTCACTCCTTCCATTAATTCCTGATATATCTCCAATCGCACTTTGTTAAGGATATAAGCTTTGGTTGAAGACTTCATTATCTCCAAGTGTGATGCGCAATACACTATTGGGCCAGTGTTTCCACACTCGAAATGAGAAAAGCCATAAGGAAATCTTTGATCTTTTCCTGCCTTTTCTACAGGCATATTTTTCACTCAGCTATGTAATTTTAATAATGTGTGGTTATCTTCTTTCGATTGATCTATCTGTGGTCCTAGTTATGTTTCCGCTCTCATGTGTAAACCTTGCAGTCTCTTGAAGCTTTACAAGATGGAGAACATGAAAAACAACGGAGAAATCTTCTTTATTTTCTCTTGCATCAAGCTACTGTGAGTAGCAACTTCAGCTTGCTCATGAGAAAAAAAGCTTGCCAGGTTATTATCTTGTCTTCAGCCCAAAGTGTGTTGATGTTGATGTTCTGTCTTATTCATCATGAGATTCAATATATTGCAGATAGCTCTTCTCATAGTTCACCGAGGTTATACTATGAACCCGCCTTCTCCGCCATATGAATGTGCACATATGTGGTATGTACCTAGAGGTCAATTATTCATATGATTGAGTGACTGTTGATTTCGTCCCTTGCATTGGTTACGTTAGATTTGCTTCAGTCACAATGTTCAAAAGAGAAGCAGAAAACGCTTCAAGGTCCTTTGGCCCTGAAGCTCAAAGTGTACTCTTATTTTTTGAAGTGCATCACACACATTACTAGGAGCAGAAAATTCCAAAATATATGATTTTAGTACTATAATAACCAAATAAAATAACTAATTTTAGCATCTGATGTATATTTAAGTCGATATTAATTATCTATTCAAAGTTTGGATTTAAAGAACGGTATGGTTTCCGTTGGGGTCAATTTCTTCTCTAAAGTATCATAGCCCCATGAAACAGCTCTGCTGCAGTGGATAGCAGAGGGTCCGTAGTGGGGAGGATATAGGTTATTTAAGAAGATAGAGTTGTTGGTTCCTTAGTCATTTATGGATCGGAGCGAGGGTCGAAGCGAGCGAATTAGATGTATCTTTCTTTTTTCAAATTCAAAATGTTCATAATTGAGGTGAAGCGATAACCCCTCGTTTCTCATCACTTTATCGCTTCAGGCGATGAAGTAATGCCCTTTCCTGACTTGAGCAAACATGGCCTACATCTTGTTGATATTTTCTTTTTGCACTTACTCCTCCCCTCGCGTTGATTCTTTACGCTGACCTTTTAAAAGTCAAACAAGAATATTTGTCAATTTTTTCTCGATAAAAAATTGTGCAGTATGTTAAAGAGGCGTAGGATAGCAGTTTGTGCTATTTATTCTTGTCATTCAATTGAGCAAAACTGGATGTACCTTAAAAGTGAATCTGAGGAAAGTCTATTTGACCTGTAAGCGAAGCAAAAACATAGGAGTTATGTTGATTGTGTGAAAGAGAGAGACACCCGGAGAAGAAACAACCTTTCGAGATGATTAAAATCATTATATCATTGTTTCCTATATGTGAATTGTTGACCTACTTTAATTAGGTAAGTTACCTTATTTAGTCATAAAAAATAAAATAAGGTAAGTTACCTTATTTAAAGGATACTGTTACTCCCAAGTATATCTGTTAAATTAATGTGCACTATATTATAATTGGACCTATGACCTATATGCTCCAGCTTGAAAAGAAGAATCAAGAATATTCCTAGTAATCATTGCACAAAGTTTGTTCCTTACATGCTATACGCATGGCAATGACTGAGACAACCATTGGCCCATGATTTCGTGTGCCAATACATGGCAGTCAATGTGACAGCGAGTGAGGGTTTGTGCAGTGGCGCTTAGTACTGTTGGGTCAATGTCTGTCTCTCTCAGTGTTGTGAAAAGCGCAAAAAAGCGCGCTTCAAAGCGAAGCGACCCTTGTGCGCTTTTTTATCTTGAGGCGAGGCGATCTGAAAAAAGCTCTCGCTTCAGATGAAGAAGCGAGAAGCGACCCTAAGGCAAAAGCGCAATAAAGCGCGCTTTTTATAAAAAAAGCGACAATTAGGTTTTTTTTTTAAAAAAATTAAGTTTTTTTTTAAAAAAATCTGAAATATAACCTTCTCTCTCCTCGCGACTCTTTCCCTTCTTTCTCTCCTCGCGACTCTTCTTTCACAATACTTCTTTCCCTTCTTTCTCTCCTGACGATCTCGACTGAGGCTGCCTCTCTCTTCAACCTCGACCGCGACTGCAGGTAACTTTTTGTTCATCTCTTTTTTAGCTAATGTTTATTAGTTCATCTCTATGAGTTTCTTTTCTCCTGAAATATACAATCTTCGCCTGTGCTTCATCTCTTCATCTCTTTGAGTTTCGACTACTCTAGTTTTTTCTACTTCTCATCTTTTCTTCATCTCTGCTGCCTGCTCTGTTTCTAATTACTGACTGCTGCCTCCTCTTCTTTTTTTTCAATTCTTTTGCTTTTATTTATTTATTTTGTGATCAGTCTAGCAGCCTTGTTGAAGAATAGGAGTTTGAATCTTTGTGATTTAATTATGTTTTTAATATTTTGCTTTATATGTTATGACTTATGAGTATTTTTGCCTATGTAATTTCTTTCAATCTAAGACTATATTACCTCTATTTAGTTATTTAATATTTTTTTATTTTTATACTAAATGTCGCTTTTTTTAAAAAAAGCGCGCGCTTCGCTTCACGCTTCTCGCTTCTGTGAAGCAAGCCCTCGTCGCTTTTTTCCGCTTCTCGCTTCCCAAAACACTGGTCTCTCTCTGAGACGAAGCTCCTGGTGTAGTTTGTTGGCTTACAGGAGACGGGATTGACACAAACCTTCAAGCAGTTTATAAACCTTTGCTCAAACATGCTGAAAAACTTTTCCGGTGACCATACATTAAAGAAACGAGAACTTTTGTTTCTTTTGGACCAGTTGGACCTTGTCTTTGTAAATGGTTTTGTTTCCTTTTTTATATTAATAAATGGGCTGATGCCTACCTTCAATTCAAAAAAAGAAAAAGAAAAAGAAAAGAAAACTTTTCCCGTCACTATATTGGCCTGGATGCAGACATTATTTCTCTTTGATTCTGAAACCATGTGAAGTTCAATACTGCGTTAAAGAGCGTGAGATATTATTAGTCTTAAACAGTTATCTTAACACAAGTGACATTGTAGTGGTTATTTGCCTATTCTAAGGTAAGTCAACTTATTTGCAGAATTTTGTTAACATGAAATAACCTCTCATTATTACTAACAATATTTTTAATAGTACATCAATCTGGACAATGGGCCTAGGCTATTCTTGAAAGATTGCATACTTGAGTATAGTGTTTTCACGAACCTCTCTTCTACGTCATTGTATTACTTTGTTGAAATTCACATATTTCAATATGCATATATTCTCGACTGCTGTCTCAAAGCAACCATAAATCTACAATTGAATGTGGGATAGTGGCTTCTGATACATACTTCTGCATTGTCCTGCTTAATTCTGTAGGGGACCTTCTCTTGTGTCCTCTCTGAAGGATTCATCACTTCACAGTTCTCTCCGTCAACCTGCATTTGATGCTATTCAAGCTATTATAGTTTCTGATGCTTCTGCTCTGGTAACTTCAATTTTGAAGTATCAACTTGCTACAAGTGGTGAAAGATGCTTGCCGTTACAGCTTGATGAAGAAGAGGACCGAGAAAATTTGTTTGGTTGTGATTTTGAAGAAAATGATGTCAGTTGTTGGAACGAATTTAGTTCTCAAGCTGATATAACATCAGCTTTATGTGGGGATTGGATGTGCATCCCAATGTTGTGGTTTGAGGTTTTGGTTGAAACTGATCCCTTGATTCTTCCAGTATCATTTGCTAAGTCTGTTTTCTGGGCTCTGTCACGTCTTCCTTTTCTTGAATCTGATAATGAGTTTGGTATGACACCTTCAGCCAGTCACTGGTTGAGAAACTGTGGTTCAGATGTCTCTCATGCTTTCAGTTGGAAGGTTCCATCTGGTTCAAATGATGGTGGTGAGGGAGTGGAGTCTAAAAACTCCATTAGGGTCTCAACAAAGTGTATGCCTCTAATTAGGCTTTTCAAGAGGTTTGCAGTTGATCCTATGGCTTAATGCTGTTGATTCTGAGGTTTTGCTAGGGATCAGAAGAATTTCGTGTTCATATAAGCACTTTTCTTGATTATTTTCTGGAGGTTATTACAGGTCGACTGCTCATTTTATCATCAGAATGGAGCAAGGAGAGCTAAGGAAGCAGTGGACATGGGAGCCAATGATGAGTGACAGTTTGATTCTTCTGCTCGTGGATCCCAACGATGTAATAGTTTCATTCCAAAAAGTTACATACAAATGGACAACTGAGTCAATCATTTTATATTTTTGATGAAGGATCTTGCATCTGTGTTAATGCTGTGTCCACCTTATCTGGTTGCTGCAGAATGCGAGACATGTTGGTCGGTGTATTCTTGAACAAGTTTCAAATACACGAGGTCTAACAAGTGGACTGCAGTTTCTTTGCTCTATGCCATCTTCACTCTCAGCTACCACTACAGGGTTAAGACATGCTCTAAAGCTGGTAAGATCTAATAGCGGAATCACTCTTTTTGAGTGTTAGTTAGCATTGGAATTTAGAGCACCCTATATCTTTATTTCCTTGGTGAATTCTTGTGCTGTCTTTTATTTATGTTAGAATAGGAATAAATATATAATCCTACTTAGAATAGGAATAGGAATTAGAATAGGAATAGGAATCCTAATTTGAAAAGGAGTCCAATGTACTGTCTATAAATAGGGTCTCAATGTAATAATGTATATACACAATTTCAATAATATATTTCCCCTATATTTCACACATGGTATGAGAGCAATGGTGAGAAAATAAAATCAGCCGTCACTGCAATTACCGGTGACCTAAATTGCTGCCCTAGAAGATAAAATTTTCTGGCAGTGTTTTTCAGCAATTTTCTTTTTCCAGTAGAATCACCTCTTTAATTCGGAGGCTGACCATATAATTTTTCCCTGATTCCAATGTTTTGGTGATCAGATCTCTTTTTCCGGCAGTCAGATCTATTTCCAACAGTTCCAGATCAGTTTTTGGTAATCAGATCTCTTTTTCCGGCAGTCAGATCTATTTCCGGTAGTTCCAGTTCCGGAAGTCAGCCATTCTAGCAATCAGATTTTGGCCCCAAAATTCCTTTTTTTTTTTTGGGTGAGTGTATTCTAATTTCAGAATATGTCGTTTGGGATTTGATATTCTTGGCTCCAAGAATATAGGAAGTTCAAGTGCTATGATCACTACTGAACCAATTAATGGGAAGCTCAAACTTTTTAGCTTGGGCTTCTTCTGTTGAGTTGTGGTGCAAGGGCCAAGGCATCCAAGATCACTTAACCAACAATGCTTATGTTGTAGATGAAAAGGTAGATGCTAGTGAGGAATATGGTAAAGCCAAAACACTATGGGAGAAGGTTGATGCTCAATTATGTAGTCTCTTATGGCGGTCAATCGCCTCTAACTTAATGCCCTGTTTCTCCTTATATAATAATGATATTTCTCGGTTTTATGATGTGATATCTAGAATGACCAATTTAAAGAAATAAGAATCCAATGTCTATTTAGGTACAAGCAATTATGGAGGAATTTGAAACGTTGATGACAAGTCACTACTAATGTGAACAAACAACAAGAGCACATACAAACATTATTTCTAGTTCTTACACTTGCTGAACTTTCTCCTGACCTTGTTTCGTGCGTGATTAGATTTCAGCTAGTCATGCAGTATCTATAATTGATGAATTATTTTCTTATCTACTTTGTTTAGCCGCGCCTCATAACATCAAAGTAGTTTCAACATCCACCATTGACTCTTTTATTTTGGCATCTCAAATAATAGACTAACGAATATATCATCCTATGGAGAATCGGCGAGAAAGAGGTGGTTTTGGAAGATCTCAATTCAAGTGTAGTTATTGTTATAAGCTTGGACATACTCGTGACATATGTCATATTTTGTATGGTCCACCACCCAGTTATGATCCTACTATTATAAGGAATAGAGTCCTTTCGAAATCGCGCAAGTAAGCAAACATCTCCACAAGTAGCATTTGTTGCTATCGACCACCTAATAATGCTCATATTGCTCATGCAAAATATGATGAGTTCCTTCGGTATCAAGCAAGTAAGCAAATGTCTCCACAAGTACCCTCGGTTACTCAGCTTATTGTTCATGGTGCAGCTAATTCTCATGCTTGTGTTTCACAGTCTAGTACTCTTGGATCATAGGTCATGGACTCGGGCGCTTCTGATCATATTTTTGGTAACATATCACTCCCGTATGATATTGTTTATTCACAATTTCTTCCTGTACACCCCTCAACAACACACCTCAACAGAGTGGTGTGACAGAAATGAAAAATAAACATCTCATTGAAATTGCCCGCACTCTTATTTAATCCCAGGCTTCGTTGCGTTTTTAGGGTGATGCATGTCTTGCATCTTGTTATTTGATTAATAGAATGCCCTCATTTTCGATTAAGAATCAGGTTCCACATTCCATACTATTTCCTCGTGTCTTGGGAGCACTTGCTTTGTTCATAACTAAACCCCGGGTAAAGATAAATTAGCAACTCATTCTCTCACATGTGTCTTTCTTGGTTACTCTCGAGTTCAAAAGAGGGTACCGTTGCTATTCACTTGATATTCGTTGATACCTTATGTTTGCTGATGTCACATTCTTTGAAACCTTATTATACATCTTCTGATCATTTTGATGTCTTTGAGGTCTTACCTATACCTCATATCTTTGCTTGTACCAACTTTTGAGGAATTTACAATTACTTCTACATCTTTTTGACTTATCATCGTCGTCCACCCCCACTAGTCCTAGATTATTCATGTCATGCATCGGACCCTGCTCCTACGGCGGACTTGACTCCTTCTAGTCAACCAATTGCGCTTCCTATTAGAAATGCTAACCCACATTATACTTTCTTGAGTTATCATAGTCTCCCATCACCCCATTATGCCTTTGTACCATCTTTGTCCTCAATTACCATTCCTAAGGCTATTGGTGAAACACTTACTCATTCTGGATGTCGGCAGGCTATGATTGATTAGATGTCTGCTTTACATATGAGTGGTACTTGGAAACTTGTCTCTCTGTCTACGGTTGGTTGTCGTTGGGTTTATGCAGTCAAAATTGGTCCCACGCAGTCAGGTTGATCGGCTTTAGTCTCGCCTTGTTGCCGAAGGGTATACTCAGATATTTAGATTTTAGACTTAATTATAGTGATACTTTCTCTTCTATGGCTAAAATAACATTTGTTTGACTTTTTTTATCTATGACTGCAATTCTTCATTGGCCTCTTCATCAGTTGGACATTGAAAATGCTTTTCCACATGGTGATCTTGCGGAAAGTAGTCTATATTGAGCAACCACCTGGTTTTGTTGCTAAGGGGGAGTCTAGTAGCCTTGTATGCCGTTTGTGTAAGTCATTCTATGGTCTGAAACAGTGTCATCGAGCCTGGTTTGCAAAGTTTAGCACAACGTTTTAAGAGTTCGGCATCACTCGTAATGAAGCTGATCATTTGTGTTTTATCGGCATTCTGCACCAAATTGGTGTATTTTTTTGGTTTATGTTGATGATATTATTGTCACTGGCAATGATCAAGATGATATCACTAATTTGAAGCAAAATTTCTTTAAGCATTTCCAAACTAAATACCTTGGCGGACTGAAGTATCAGGTATTGAGGGCTCAGTTTAGATCAGGTATTGTTATTTCTCAACGCAAGTATGCTTTAGACATTTTTGAGAAGACAAAAATGATGAGATTTAGACCCATTGACACTCTTATGGATCCGAATGTTAAACTCCTTCCAGGACATGAGGAGCCACTCAATAATCCTGAAAGGTATAGACGACTGGTTGGAAAGTTGAATTATCTCACGGTGACTAGATATGACATCTCTTTTTCTGGGAGTGTTGTGAGTCAGTTTATGACTTCCCCTTGTGATAGTCATTGGGAAGCGATTGTCGACATATAAAGTCAGCTCCTGGTAAAGGACTACTCTTTAAGGATCAAGGCCATGAGCATATCACTGGATAAAGACGCTGTTTGGTCAAGATCACCCTCTGATAGACATTCGACATCATGATGTTGTGTATTAGTAGGAGGTAATTTGGTGTCCTCAAAGAGTTAAAAACAAAGTTGGTTGCTCGATCTAGTGCAGAATCAGAATATCGAGCAATGGCTGCAGATTCTTATGAGCTAATTTGGATCAAACAGCTTCCGAGAGAGCTAAAATTTGGCGAAATCGGTCCGATGGAACTTGTCAGTGATAATCAAGTGGCCCTTCATATCGCATCAAATCTAGTGTTTCATGAAAGGACTAAGCACATTGAGATTGACGGTCACTTTGTGATGGAAAAGATACTCATGAGATATTGTTACAAAATTTGTGAAGTCGAATGATCAACTTGCAAATATCTTCCGCAAGTGCCTCACTGGTCCTCGCATGTATTAATTATATTCGTAGCAAGCTAGGTACATATGATTTGCATGCACCAGCTTGAGGGAGAGTGTTAGAATAGGAATAAATATATAAATTCTACTTGGAATAGAAATAGGAATCCTAATTTGAAAAGGAGTCCAATGTAGTGTCTATAAATAGGGCCTCAATCTAATAATGTAGATACACAATTTCAACAATATATTTCTCACAATTTCCCTTTCTTGTGGCTGCATGTCTTCTAATGTTGTATTACTATGAAAATTGTTCTCCAGTTATATTTGTCAGTTTTAATCCTTTTTGCCTCTTTTCCAGGTACAGTTGGACTGCGTTCTATCAGAATTTCAGACTTTGCATCATTTCTTTTTTGTTTTGTGCAAACTACTAAAAGAAGGGAATTCATGTAGCCAACCTTTAGTTAGAAAATCCTCTGAGGACTCTAGTATCTCAAAATTTTCTTCTCAAGGGGGATTCTTAAAGCAGCCAGTGCTTCAAGCTCAAAGTGAGCACATGGACGCACATAAATCAGTTGTCAGCTCCATTTTATGGGAGAAATTTTGTTGCTTACTCTCAGAAATGGCTTGGATCTGTGTTCAGAAGTGCTTGGCAGCTGGGAAGGTTTTTATAGGTCAAAAACCATCTCAGGTATGGATATTAGTGTGTTTACCTACTATCTAGTGATATTTCTTTCTTTCCTGGTTACATGCATTATTCACAACTTTATGGTTCAGGAGTGCATGTTACCTCCTTGTTGCGCAGAGTAGGTTGCGAGTGGCTCTGTTGTTTGAAAACTATGATACTCATAATAAATAGTGAACTTCCAATAGAAAAGAGAAAACCATCGTTTGCTTCCAACTGATGAATATGATAGAATATTCATCACCCTTCTTTTTTTTGGGAATAAGGTAAATAATCTAACTGACCTCTGGGGGGGAAACTCCGTATACAAGAAATGTTCATCAATTCATCCTATTAATTGCAATTTTCATAACAGTATTTTATCTAGTATAGGAGTTGGGTATATGGTAACTTTTCCCTGTATAAAAATCCATATACCCCCTCATTTTCACAGGTTGACTTCCCCTTCTTTCCCAATTTCTCCCTTCTTGCTTCAATATGAAATGAAGACAATTTTGAAATTATCTTCACGACCCAAATTCAAGAGCTTTGGCACTTTTCCCTGATGCATTTGAACACCACTCTTGTTTTTGTACCACGGAACCATTATTCTTCACCTTCAATCTTCTGGCATTTTGACCATCCTTAAAGATATAGTAAACAACCCAGTCAATCACTCCGTACCTGCCTCGCCTGCGTTCTTCCACAAATCCAAGAGATCTCGTCCGGCCTAGTGGCAGTTCCCCTCATTTCATGAATAGCCCCTTCAACCCCCGTAGCATTTATGCACCTACAATACCTAAAATTTCTACGCCTCTCGGAATCTAACTTCCCTAGCATGATATCCCTGCCCCCTTCTTCGTTTAAGAGCTTATGGAATCTTTTGGAAACTGTAAATGATTATTTGTTGATGAAGTAAAAATTACTTCGTCGATTTCAATTTGTTTGTCCTAACTTTTACTCTAATTTAAAAAGAATGCGTCCTTCCATATTTAGCAACTCTTTAATGCCAACTTTCCATGTGACATGTTTAAAACCACAAGATTAAAGGGCATTTTGGTACATTTGACTTCTTTTATTTAACACCACAAAATCCAAAAGTCTTCTTTATTTTCTCAAACTCAGTGCCAAGTCAAAATAGGACAAACAAATTGAAACGGAGGGAGTATTATAAACAAAAGGCATAAAGTAGCCTGTAGACAAGGAGCATACAAAAAGTAGAAAACCTTAAAAAAGAACATGGTTTTCTACGAATGCTACCCAAAAATTTATACAAGTAGGAGCCTCATGGTTGCACCAAAAAGAAATTAAGAGAAACAAGGCTATTTTTCAAGTGTAAAAACTTTTTTCTACACCATCAAAAGCTCGCCTGTTCTCATCTCTCCACATGGTCCTTATCAGTTCCAAGGGAGCCACTTCCTATGCCCTGCATCTCCTCCTCAGTCTTCTAAAAGCCCAGCTAAACATTATTTCTATTACAGTTCTCGGCATCACCCACTCAATACTACATCTCAGCAACTCTACCTCACATTATTAAAGTTGTATACTGGGAGTGATAATTCATTGTTTTCTAGACCACTGGTCAGCTCTTGGCCTTCCCCGAATCCAAAATCATCGGCTTCATACACTTGTTTAGTGCTGAATGTTTTTCTTAATTGTGGGTAGCACTGAAGTATGAATTTTCTTTCACATGTATGGAAATTGTATTGTGCATGTTCTCCTCTTATCCTCCATGTAGTCTGGCATTTAAATTGTCTGTTGAGTTCTGCCAAAGTATTGCTTCAATAACATGAAAATGAGATCTCATTATTCACTAGTCCCAAAAGAAAGATGAAAACGTGTTGTGATTAGTTCTGTTCAGTTGAAGTGCTTAAATGTGGCCTACAGACTTTTGAAAAATTTGCAGTGCATGTATTTGGCCTACAGCTGACCACTTTCTTGGAAAGTGTTAATGCTGAGGATGTGAAGATCATCTTATAATCAAGACCAAAATCTTTGATGCTCAATCAAATGGTTTCTGCAAATTTTATAACAAAGTATGCTTTCTTCTTATTCCAGATGACCTGCATCAGATTATTAGAGACCCTTCCTGTTGTTTTCAGAAGGCTTTGCCGAGTACCAACTACCGTGCTTAATAATGCAGTGACACAATGTCTTCGTGATCTGATAGATTGGGGGTATTCACCACTTGCAGTAGTGGTCAGATATTGGAAAGACGCTTTAATTTCATTGCTGATTCTGATTAAAGCATCATGCAGTGGTGTCCCTGCCTCATTAGCTGCAGATATTGAGAAACTTATTTTATGTGGCGAGTTTAATACTCTGTTTGTCGAGTTATCGTTTACTTCTTGTCTGTTGTGTCATTATGATAATGATCAGTTTTTAAAATAATGTTTTTTTACCATGTTGCTGGATTGCAGATAATATTCCAATGAATGAGTTGACCAAGCAAGTTGCTCGGCTTTCTGTTTCACTTGTGGATGAGAGGTACATTGACTTGAAAAAAACTAGTATTGATTCCAAATGTTTGCCTGGTGAAGAATTTGTTCATACGAAGAACTCTTTAGCTGAAGCAGCCGCACCTTTTAGTAGGCTGGGTAAAGAAATGCATATTCCAGACTTGAAAACATTTGTTGGTGACGAAAGAAGTAATGCGATAGTGCATTCAGGTGATGAAAGAGAAACAGATACTTCTGCTGGTGCAGATATCAATTCTTGTATCAGCTTTGATCCTAAGCTTGTTGGCCATATTGCTGCGAGCGTTGTATATTCTGATCCTGCTAAAAAAATTGACTCCAGGAAAATTTCTCAGCCAATTGATCTTTGTTTGGATCTGGATATCCCAAGACTTCAATTAAATGCACTGCATGCCAGAAAAGATTCGCCTCTTGTCAAATCAAAAGCTATGGAGCCTAAGAACAAGGAAACTGATATCAAGTGCCACTTAAATGATACAAATCTGAATTCCAAAGAAAATAGTCACGTCACCTCTGGGCTTCATTCTGCTCTAGGGAGCTCATCTTATGGAGGCGTGAGTATGAAAGAGAATGAGGGGGAAGCTGTTCAACATGATATGAAACCTAATGATACAGTCTTGAAAGAGCTTGTAAGTGAAACTAGAAGTGATCGGGAGTCGGTTTTTCTCACTTCAGTTAGACGTCAACAATCATTTTCCCTAAAAACAAGTTTCTCTGGTCCGAAAAGGAAAGTCATTCAACTTGGCTTACCAGTTGAAAATAGGTCTAATGCTTTGAGATTGGATGATGGAGTAAAAAGATTTAAGGCTGTGAGGCTTGATGATTGGTATAGACCTATTCTGGAGTGCAATTACTTCTTAACAGTTGGATTGACAACTGCAGGTGAAGGAAAGAATGATACTTTGAGTAAATTAAAGGAGGTTCCTGTTTGTTTCCAATCTGTTGATGAATATGTTGAAATTTTTCGTCCACTTATATTGGAAGAATTTAAAGCACAATTGCAGAGTTCCTTTCAGGAGATAACTTCTCTAGAAGAGATGTCTTGTGGCAGTCTTTCTATAATGTCAGTTGAAAGAATTGATGATTTTCACTTCATTCGCTGTGTTCACGAGGATGTTGATTCATCTGGTTCTAAAAGCTGCTCAGACAATGATCTTATTTTGCTTTCAAGACAACCCCTGAGGGATTCTTGTCCTGATATTCACATGGTTGGAAAGGTGAGTGTACTTTCTGAGTAGAACTTTATTATGCTATGCTAGTTATTGGTTGATGTTTAATTATCTATTCCCGAGGAGATAGGTTGCTTTTGGTATAACCCCTGTTGATTTTTTTCTGTGCATAAAATCTTAGGGCCCATTTGGACATGTGATATGAAATCGATCATATGAAGTTTGTGTTTTGTTTGGACGTGCTATTTGGATTTCTTTAAATGTAATTCTCATAAACATGAAAACCCAACAAGTTTTGAAAACTATGAATTGTTTTTCAATTCTTATACAATCTTATCAAATGAGTAAGCCGTAGTGTTTTTTTTTTAACTTGGTAACTTTGAATTATATCACAAAGCAGTACAGTACCTTATATACAAGTATACTCTTGATTTCACTTCTCTACGTCTAAATTGAGTCTAGCACATCAATAATAGAGAGTGTCATTAGAGTATAATTGATTGCACCAAAAGACTTAAAGTAAAATGCAGTTTAGTTTAACTTTCTGCGCATTGTTCCCTATGCTCTCAAAATATCTGGAATTCCTTTCTTTCCAAACATCCTACCAGACAGCCCCTAGGATAATTCTCTATCTACCTCTGTCCTTAGCATGTGGTATGCCTCAGCCACCTTCCTGGGCATTGTCCAGGAGATGCCTTTGAGGCTTAGGAATATTCTCCATAAATGATGGGTGTACTTGCCATGTAAAAATAGATGGTTAAACAGTCTCAGATGTTTCACCACCACCTGGAACACAAGGTTATCCCTCTATTCTTAACATTGTCCTGTGTAAGGACTGCTACCTTAGCCATTGATCAAACAAAAAAGGAGACTTTGTGAGGATTCTGCTCTTCCATATTTGCTTGAGCACTGTGATCCATCAACTTGTAGGATTTGTTGACTTTGAACATTCCCTTGTCGTCTCCTGTCCACCACAATTGATCCTCTCCTGTCTGTAGTTCATAAACAATATATCTAAATATCCTAAGGCATAAATTGCATATCTCCATGTTCCTTTTGTAAATAAATTTTTACTATTACGAACTTCTAAATACACATAATTTTATAAAGATCCACTAGTCAACAATAGTAGTAACTAGTAATTCTTTAATATTCATCATTGAACATGGTACATACAATCTCTTCACGCCGAGCATGATTATTTTTAATTGTTTTTTTTTTCAAAATTTAAAATGATTTCTGTACAAAATACACCTCGTATGCGTCATATTTCACATCTTAAAAAAGTTGAAATCATGATTTCGAATCCCAAGTTATGCATTTTTTCTTTGAAGAATTTGGGCTTTGAAATCATGATCCCAAATCGCATGTCCAAATGCCGATTTAAAATCATGACTTCATATAGCTTTGCAAGAAAGGAACTTAAGAATTTTTGAAGGAAGAAGTATCTCTTTACAAAAATTTAAGATGAAGTGCTGTCTTCTTTTTCATTTTTGGTATAAAGAACGTTTTGTAGAGGGGGCAATATCCTTAGTAGATCTAATAGGTGCTCTGTAACAGTTAGGTTTTCATAGTTGGATCTGCTTGTCCTTTCTATCTGTATTTATGGTTTTGGCACCATCAAGTGCCTTTTTCTTTTATACTCAAGTTACCATTCTCAAAGAAAATCAGGACTTCATATCACATGTTTAATACAAGCTTTAATATATGTTTTGTCCTTAGGACATCAATGGGTATTTGGTGATCACTAAATTCATTAATGAGTGCGTTAACTCTTTTTATATCCTATCTTTTCCTCTCCATTTTTTTTTCAGTATTCTAAAATTTACCTTTGTTTATCCTCATTTTTTATACCTGTTGTGTTTGAGCCAACCTCGATTGACTTCATGGGCTACCTGCTACCTCCTACAAGCCTGGGTAACTCTGCCAACCAACGTTTAGATAGTGGGATGAAGTCACCTAGTGTTTGTGCCTCTATTTGGATTTTAACATTTGACCTCATGGTTCTTGATCCACTTCGTTGACTACTAGGCTAACCCAAGGGCTGTTAGTTATTCTCATTTAAGAATAATTTATCCAAAAAAATAAGTTAGAGGGACTTCTCGTGATTTTGACAGCAGAGAATCTTAAAAAACAAATGGTTGTCTGCATGACCTAGTGTTTCCTTTGTAAGGAGGTGAGTGAGGAGTGGATCTATTCTATTCCATTGCAATTTAACCATGAGGTTATGGAAGAATATCTTTTAGATGGTTTGGAGTTTCTTGGTTTATGCCAAGAACCATCAAGAAGTGATGTTCTACTGGAGCAGTGGAGCTACTAGAAGAAGGCACAAGCCTTTTTGCTTTGATATGGGTAATTTGGAAAGAGAGGAATAGGAGAATTTGTGAAGGGGTGAAGATGAGCTTTGCTAAAATGAGTAGTCTTTGATCCCTTATTTTCTTTTGGAGCACCCATGTAATTCCTATTTGTATAGAGTATTGGTGTCTTTTTGAGATAACCACATTTGTAGGTTTTCTCCTTTATACATATGTAACACCCGTTTCAACCTTTGTTTTGACTTCTGGTTGTTATTAGTCTGATGACTTCTACTCTGGAGTTTATGTAATCATACTGTCAGAGCTTTTGATTTCTTTGAAAACTGTGTACTATCTATTGGACATTTTGGATGTGATCATATGGATGTCTCGGTGTTCTGATATCGGAGCATCCCGACTGTTTGCAGGTGGAAAAGCGTGAAAGAGATTGTAAGAGGAGATCAAGCATCCTACTCATCAGGTTGTACTTGCAAAATAGACCTCATCTGATGCGAGCTCAAAAGTTTCTTGTTGCGCGAAGCAAATGGTGCATTAGTCGTCTAATGACCATAACTTCTCAACTCAGAGAATTTCAAGCATTGTCGGCTATTAGGGGAATTCCTTTGCTTCCTGTTATCTTGAATCCCACCAGTTACAATCACTGTAAACATTACGGTGAGAGTTTCAATAAACTATCTAGACCTTTACAGCAAGTCCTCAAATCGGCATATAATGACAGTCAACTGCAAGCTATCAGTGCTGCTATTGGACCTTTTGATCCTAAAAAGGATTTTCAATTGTCTCTAATACAAGGTCCTCCAGGTGTGTTATTTTTGTGTCTATTTATTCATTGTACTTGGAAAAATATTATTTTTTTTCTGTTAATTGTTGGACAACTTCTATTAGGTACCGGGAAGACCCGAGTGATTGTGGCCATTGTCAGTTCATTGCTTTCTTTCTCCCAAGTGGACACCAAGAGATCATCAAATGGAGTTCTAAAGTCTACTGGAATGTCTTGCACTGCTTCAAGACAGCGAATCTGTCAAGCTGCAGCTGTTGCTAGGGCATGGCAGGTCGCAGCCTTAGCTAGACAACTTAACGAGGATTTAGAGAATGATAAACCAGTTGGAAACTGCAGTAAAAGAAGAATTCTCATCTGTGCACAATCAAATGCTGCAGTAGATGAACTAGTGTCAAGAATAAGTAGTGAAGGCCTTTATAGCAGTGATGGGACGATGTACAAGCCTTATATCGTTAGAGTAGGTAATACGAAAACAGTTCATCCTAATTCATTGCCATTCTTCATTGATACGCTTGTTGATCACCGCATAGCTGAGGAGAAAATAAATGCAACTGATTCAAAGAATGATGCCAGCGAGGATACTCTGACATTCTTGCGGTCTAATCTTGAGAAGTTGGTTGATACTATCAAATGTTATGAAGCTAAAAGAGCTAGTTTACGGGATGGACATTCTGATTCTAACAGTTTATTGGAAGGAGGGACTGATAAAGCAGATAATGCCAAGGAAATGTCTGATGCAGAAGTAGAAGCAAAGCTTCGAATATTGTATGAAAGAAAGAAATCAATATACATGGATCTCGCTGCTGCTCAGGCACGAGAGAGGAAAGCTAATGAAGAAACAAAAGCTCTTAGACATAAATTACGGAAGGCTATACTAAAAGAGGCTGAGATTGTGGCGACTACACTGAGTGGCTGTGGTGGAGATCTATATGGGGTTTGTGCTGCATCTGTGTCCGGCCAGAGATTTAGCAGTTCATCCGAGGGTGTCCTATTTGATGCAGTTGTGATTGATGAAGCTGCTCAAGTATGAAACCGTTTTTCGTTTGTTCTTTCCTTTTTCCTGGCTTCTCTTTCTCTTTGTCCTTTTGATGTTATGGATCACCATTCAGGCTTTCTAAAAAATTGCGTTTTTGCAACTTTCAGGCTCTGGAGCCTGCTTCCCTCATACCACTTCAACTATTAAAATCAACGGGAACTAGATGTGTGATGGTAAGCTTAGGATGCGTTATTTTGTCGTGAAGGTTAATAATATAACTGAAGTGTAATATTGGTGTTGAAGGTGGGTGATCCAAAGCAGCTTCCAGCCACAGTTCTCTCTAATATTGCCAGCAAATTTTCTTTCCAATGTAGCATGTTTGAACGCTTGCAAAGAGCTGGTTATCCTGTTAACATGCTCACACAGCAGGTAGTTTTCAATCAAACTTTATAGACCTTTTAGTTCCAAAATATATTTCAAGATTTTGAGATGGCTATAGGTTGCATGAGTTCGCAGCCAATAGATGTGAGGTGAAAGTACTGTTGCTGTGTTAGAGCTTCCATTAATTCCATGCTGCAGTTCCCTTGATCAACTCTCAGCTGGCTAGATTATTTGCACTTGGTGCAGTAACCGTTATGTATTGTATCATTTGTCTTCAGAAAAAGGATTTTGTGTCTGAACTTTTGTCAATCTCCAAAGTTTTAACAAACATGATTCTCTTTATGCCCGCCAAATAACAAAAATAAGCAACCAGTCTGGTTGTTGTACAAGTGTTTATATTTTTGCTTTATCAGCACCTATAACCCATCTGTCATCTAATGGTTTCTTTAAATGGCAGTATAGGATGCACCCAGAGATATGCCGTTTTCCTTCTTTCCATTTTTATGATGGTAAGTTGGTTGATGGAGACCAGTTATCCAGCAAAGTTGCATCATTTCATGGGACTAAGGGTCTTGGTCCCTATGTATTCTTTGATATTGTTGATGGGAAGGAGCTCCATGATAAAAAATCTGGCACATTATCCCTCTACAATGAGTGTGAGGCTGATGCTGCAGTTGAAGTGTTGAGATTTTTCAAGAGGAGGTACGTTTCTTTTGATGTCTTGTACTGAAATTCTACTTCAATTGTTTTAAAGCCTTTCTTCTTATGCCATGCTTAGGTTTCCATCTGAGTTTGCTGGTGGAAGAATTGGTATTATAACTCCTTATCGGTGTCAACTTTCTCTGTTACGCTCACGATTTTCAAGTGCATTTGGATCTTCTATCACTGCTGACATGGAGTTTAATACAGTCGATGGTTTTCAAGGTCGAGAAGTTGATATAGTTATACTCTCCACAGTGAGGGCATTCGAGGCATGCTCAAATGCAACACAGGTTAATTCTAGCCGTATTGGTTTTGTGGCTGATGTAAGGCGGATGAATGTTGCTTTGACCAGGGCAAAACTTTCTTTGTGGATCATGGGGAATGCAAGGACATTGCGGACTAACCAAAACTGGGAAGCTCTAGTGAAGGATGCAAAAGAAAGAGAGTTAGTGATGTCACTTAAAAGACCATATAATGCTACTTTTAAATCATCTGATCGGGAGAAACTGTTGACTTCAGAGAAACCAGAAAATTGTTCAAGGAAGTTGAAGCATGTCAGCGGGGTTGAAACCACATGTCAGCATGCTGATAGTCAAAAGAACAATGTAAAGCATGTGACAGAAAGGAAAAGAAAAGACACCAGCCTTGGAGCTCCAATTGACATTCCAATACGTGCTGAGCTGTATGGAAAAAATGTTGAGGGAGAACAAAGATCTAAAGATGAAAGTAGTCTTTTGTTGAAAAAGGATCTCAATAATGATCATTGCAGAAATACCAAGGGTGCGCATATTTTACTCAGGCAAAATCAATCAGAATCGAGTGAAAGTTGCGAAAAGATCAGTAAGAAGCACAGGAAAGAGAGGAAAGCTCATGGGCATTACGGAAAACATTGTGACAGCTTAGAGAGTAACTTGGGGAACTCAAAAAAGTCGAGGAGTGATAACCATAAACATTCTATATCTGTTGCATCTGAAAGATTTCAACTACCTTTAGAACGCGATGATAAATTGCGGAATACGAGAGGTTGGAAGAACCCTGCTAAGACATCTCTTATGCAGAAGGATGTGGAAGATGGGATTGGAGCTTGTAATCAGGTTAAACAGCCTGATCACCTAATATCAGAGAGGAAACAACAACGTGATGCTGTTGATGCTCTTCTTTCTTCAGCACTAATATCTTCGAACAAGTCTAGGTCTTCACTAAAATCTTTGCCTGCCAAAAGGATGAGTTCACCAAATGCTGGATGTCCTCCAATTAGACCACCTAAGCAAAATAAGGTAAAAGTCTTTAAGTTATCGATCAAGTTTGCTGAGATGATTAGAAGTTACATTTTTCTCATTCTATCCCCTAATAAATGTCCTCTTACCAAGTTGGAATAATTAGTCGGTGAAGTTATTTGAAAATATTCTTAGATGTTCATCATTAACTATATGCGAAACCACGAGCTTTTCGAATTTTTCATGTCTTAAAATGTTTAAAATATTCAAAAGAACCCCTAGTTATAACTTATAACTAACTAGGTAAATTACCCATGCTTCGCATGGGATTGAACTATTTTATTAAGCTCATATATGATCATTTGATAATATTCATATTTTCGATATATACACTGCATTATCAAGAACATTTATTTTAAGGCAAAGCGTTCCTCCAAAATCTTAAAGTGCTATATATATATATATATATATATATATATTTATTTATTTTTTTAAATAGAAATTATGAGTCATAGAGAGATTTTGAGTAGAAAAAGAAGTCTAAGAAAATCTCCATAGAAATAGTTGATCATAAGTAAAAGAACAACATCAAACAATAAATAAGAGACCAAAAAGCCTCGAACAACAACACTCCCAAGTAAAGTGGAACATCACGTCCATACAAGAACATAATTAACTAAACTCAAATGGAAGATCTTCGACTCCTTTCTTATGAACCTCAATCAATTTGTTTTTATTATATCATGTATATATTTAAAAATGAGCCTAAAATTGTTTGTACCATAAATGTTTTTCCTCATTGTCTCAGAGTAGTCATTACTATTGCTTATATTTTATATCACAGGCCCCAACTTATTTTGAATTGAACCATAGTTATTTCTATGGTTATACTATGCAATTAGAAAGAATTAATTCAATTATCAACCAAGAAGCAGGTGACATCTGAATGGAACTGTTCACAATAAGATATAAACCAAAATTTTGATACATAACATATTAAAATCAAACAACATAATTTTGTGAGCACTTTAACTCACAAATATCCACAAATAATAATAAAAACAACCTTGCTTTCCTAGCAATCAAGAAGAAAAAGCCATGTTGCTATTCTATCAGGTTGTATCCAAGCTTACAGTTCAAAAAATTAATTGAAATAATCCAAAAAAAAAGAGTTGTTACTTCTTTATTAAAAGAAAAACAGAAAACTTTATCAAAATGAAGAGTTATCACTATAGTAAATATGATATTTAACAATTAATAGTTTAATTATTGGTAAGTATGTATTTTAAGAGGCAATTGGTACTCTTTATAAATGTTCCTAAAGATTATAGCAACATTGAGTCTAATGTCAATTAATTAATGTCGGTAAAGGCTCTAGCACTCTCCGTTAATGTCCATATTTATTATCAATAAAAAATATTTTTGTTATAGTGCATTTTGGACATCTGTTTGTTTCAAGAAAACTTGATTCTTATTATGCCCAAAAAGAAGAGAAGAAGAAATATGGCAAATTACTTAACTTGCGAAAAAAGAAGTGGACTAATTCTGTCTATACTAATATTCTAGGAAGAGTGCAATGACATACTCATTGTTTGTACCTAAAAAAAACAATCAAAATAATATACTAACTGGGGCAAGCAAGACAACAATTTGTTTGGTTCTTTTAACAAAGTTCATCATTGGTTCCGCATCAGTTATCATATATTTGTTGTTGTGTGCTATCAAATATAGTACAACCCACAAGAAACTTTCCAAAAAATTAATGAAAAAACCCGTAGAAAGGGAAAAGAAATGATAAATTTTCAACTTTCCTTACTGGAATTTTAATTTTTGAAAGAGTTAAAAAAAAGTCACCAAAATAGCAAATAAAAAATGCAATACATAGATGAATCACTATGACTTATGGTAAAAGATTAAGCTTCATGAAATATGAGGAATAAATCACTTCATAAGAACTTTAAATAATTTATTTGAATTCGACTTCCCTGTGGAAAAAAAAACCTTAAAAATAATAGTGGCAAAAATAAAATTTGTGTTTACTAAAGAACCAAATGTAATGAATTCAACCATTTCAACATTGTTAAAAGTTGTGGAATGAGAGATGTAAGAGTAGTAATGTCGCATTGCAATCAAAAATCCATTTTATTTGTTTATACGAAGAAACCTGTAGAAAGGGACAACAGAGAAGGTCAATTTTCACTCATCTTTGCTGAAATTTTTAACTGAGCTTAAAAAAAAAGTCACCAAAATAGCAAAATAAATTGTCGTAATTACTGATTTAATGTATTTGAATTCGACTACCCTAGAGCAGAAAAACACCTACAAATATTAGTGGCAGGAAATCCTTCTATTTATAGACAACAAAGGATAGTGTGAATAAATTTTTATTGTGCCTTATTGGAAATTGCACAACTCTTTGGAAAAGTTACAATCTTTCGGAAAGGTACAACCTTTCATAAAAGTCGCAACTCTTCATAAAAAGTCACAACTTTTTACAAAAGTTAAACCTTTTTATGTAAAATCGCAACTCTTCATTAAAGTCACGACTTTTCGTAAAAGTCACAACTTTTTATGAAAAAGGAAGGCTAGTGTTGGAAATAAATAAATTAAAAGGGAAATCTTGTTTGTGGTGACGCCATATATATATATATATATATATATATATATGATTTGTTGTTAAGATATGAGATATGATATATGATTTAAGTTGTATTCTTTAAAGAGAAACGAGCATTCAACATAAGACGGAGGGAGTAATAGTTTTAACTTTTTACCACCACGACCAATGATTACACCTCATATTCAAGCTAGTATGACCAACTATGTATATTCTCCAATTTGTTTCTGTTTGGACCCATTTCATATATTGTCTGACTGCTACTAATCCATTTTACTGCCACACCTTGTATGCCTCCACAGTGATACATTAGACAATTAAGACCAGCAAAAAAGTAAGCATCCAGTTTTGAGGGAGTGATTTGTTGTTAAGATTCCATCAAGACACCTCCTATTCCTTTCATTCCAATTAGTACTTCAGAAGATGGCAGCAGGGATCATTAGCCAGATCCTTTTGATGGTTTCATCAACTATCCTCATGCTCCAGTTCATATGTTCCTCTTTTGTGGTCTCTAGCATGACCTATTTCAACCCAAAAATGAGAATTTCCAAAGATCAGTAGCCACATTGCAGTGCAAAAGCAAATAATACACATCATAGTTGTAGTTTGTACCCCTTTCTCTATCATTGTGCTGGCTTTATGTTTCTCTCTCTGCCCCATGTCGTACAGGTCATCTAGAGTTTTACGTGAGGCGTTGGTAGCAACTTTCTTAGCTCCTCTCTGAACTCAGTCTTCAAAGATTTTATCATCTTTTGCTTTTCATAACTACCTATACGGCTACCCACAAGCTCTTTGTACTTGCTCCATCATAATGATTCTTCTAGTTGATTTTCAAGGCCTTCAGGAACATTATAACTTACCAACATGGTGGCTCTTTTTGTTTGTTATGATGAAGGGATTATGTTACTTTGGAATGTTGATAGAAGTCTTTTCTTTTCTTACAGTCAAGCTGGAAACTCTATTCCTATAATCCTATTAGATGGAGGATGCACTTCAATTTAGCGTTTTGGAATTGTGATAGTATCTATGTCTTTCCAAGTATGGTAGCGTTTTTTGATCCTACCCGTGGATATTCAACATTCAAAAGCATTTCTTAAACCTGATCATCCATTAGCATTCTGACTTTTCTATATTCAACAATTGTGCATATGGCCTAGGCCCAATTTTTTGATACAGTTGAGCTGTTCGGTTGCCGTTCTTGCTTTAACTCTCTGTATAATTATGGTCTGGATTTTCAAAAAGTAGGCAGATGAATGTTGTTTATAGTGTCTGCGAGAGTAGTGTCCTAGGTGCTTTACTTCTTTCTACATCTCATGAAAACATTTTACTTTTATAGAGCTAGCAGCAATTCCTTCTTACGCAAGGACTGGCATATTCATCAAGGTCGTTATTTGAGAGATATCTGCTGGATCCAAAGGGTCTGGTTGACACATTTGAGGTGTGCAAGGTGGAATAGGTTCCTTCTTCAGAGTTCTCATTCAGTGGAGATATAGGAGCTCCTTTTACTTTTTGTTTCAACAAGGTAAAGTGCCCCGTAAGAAATCTTTAACAATTGGAAGTTGGATATTGGAAAATTGTTAAAAAATGATCACCCTGGATGTGCTTCCATTTCATAATTTTTGTTCTTGAGGCAGGTTGTGTGCCCTGAAACTAGCGTCTGTTGGCTTTGATTATTTTCTCTGCAGATGAAGTTCATAGAACTCTGAATCAAAAGGGGGGTGCCCACAAATTACTCTTATTTCTTTGGTACTCAAATGGGCTGAATTGTTATATCATCTTTTCGGAAAATTAACATGGAAGATCCACTTTAAAGATTCAATAATCAAAATACCCAATCTTTTAAAATATTACATATGATGTGAAATTATAACTCTATGTACCTTTTTATAAATAACATTCACGCTTATACTCTGTGAAACAGACTACACTCTTGATTTCCCATTAGATCCCAGTTTACCAAATTATCCTTGTGTAAAGTCCAGGTTGAAGATGGGGTTTAAAGTTATTACATGCCAGTGTCCTCCATTAAATCCTTAGAATGTCTCCTCTCAACTTATTATATTTCTTTTAGATTGAGTACTTCTCCAGTTGCATCAGTTTTGGATCATAATGCTAGAATTCAGCAGGTACTGTTTAGCTTAAAAAAGATGCTGGTCAACATCTAGGAGGCTTGTTTTGGTTCATACTCCCAAGTTTCAACTTTTTGCAATCAGTATTGGGAGAGGAAAGCTAATTATTGGTTGAAGCTTACTGTAATTATAATTTTTGGGTGCAGCAAGCTGTAATATGTTTCTTACGCCTTGGGATTTATGATGCAGGCTAAATGAATATCACTAATCATTTTACGCCTTGTTGTAGGTATGTTTGTATAATATTTCATTTCCTAAAAATGCATTTCTGGTGAATGATTGGAGAGTGATATTGAATAATTGTTCGTATTGATGATTGATAATAACGAAATATGTACCTTTTTAAATTTGTTGTTTTGCTGGGATCTTTTTATGGCTCATAGTTTGTAAACAATGTGTTTGTAAAGACTATATTAGTAAACATAAGTCGTGTTTTTTTTTTTGCTAATACATATTTGGCATGTGAATTGAATAAATACGCAACCCCTTCCATCTAGAGATGGAAGCAAAAAGTTGAAACTTGACGATGTTGGTTAAGGGTTGTTTGGGTGAAATGTTAATGAAACATTTTTGAGTGAGAAGAATGATGTGTAAACGTAGTGCGTATATGGTGTACAATTTGAATGTAGGTATAGTGCAGGGCACATTAACATAATAATGATCACATGGCAGGTGGTGATCATGAGAAGTTGAGGAAATAGTTGTATAAAGTTCCCCAAGAATGAATCACGTTATTTCAGGCTCCCACGTCTTACGCTGCCATATTCGTCTAATAATAATAATCATTATTATTATTATTTGATATCAGATCAGCTTTTGACTTTCTCAAATGAATTAATCATGTTCATGTGCCTAATCATGACATTTTTGCTATCCCGATGCCACTAATTACCCATAAGAAGAAAGGCATAATAGATAAATGTACCTTTTAATTTGACTTCGAATCACATTTATGCCCTTCAATTTTGGGTGTGCACAAGCAGACACTTAAATTTGTATAAAGTTGAACAAATAGACACACATGTCCTACATGTCATTTTTTGTCCTACGTGGTGTCCTACGCGTATTGTGCCATGTAGGATTAATGTGTTTATTTATTTAAAAGTTGGATAGTTAAAGTGTCTGTTTGTGCATTATGAAAGTTGGAGGTCAAAATTAAAATGTGAAGTCAAGTTTAGGATCCAATATATGTATTATGTTTGAGAAGAAAAGTAGTGGCCAGGTTATTTTAATTAGAATACAGGAGATAGATTGCTAATTTCGTACGTCAGTCAGCCAGCCAGCGTAAGAGAAGCTGTGATGAATTAAATGCAACAAGTTACTCTATATATTTTAGTCATGCTTCAATTTCATTCTATAATATAAATTGTACGGAGGAGAGCTAGGGTTAGTTATTTGATAATTGAGATTGGTAAGGTAATAATTATATTGATGAAGGTACCGTACCAGTAGGCCGGCAACACTTGATTATTTTTTAATTAATGGAATCAAATAAGCATATATAAATATATATATATATATATATATANACTATGAATATGGATATTCCATCAAACAATAAGCAGCTTCTTAGGTCTGGAAGTTCTTGTAATAAGATCAGACAAATAGTTAGGCTTCAGCAGCTGCTCAAAAAATGGAAAAAGATTGCAGCTGCATCCCCTTCTTCTACTCACCTTCAACGCAATACTAGTAGTGGTACTAGCATCAATAAGTTCCTCAAGAAAACTCTTTCATTTTCAGACAAGGAAGACGTCAATAATAGTAATAGTAATAATAATAATAATAATGTCCCCAAAGGATGCCTTGCAGTACTATGCGTTGGCAAGGAGGAGGAGAAGAGATTTGTCATCCCAATGGACTACTTGGCCCATCAATCATTTCAAGTCCTCTTGAGAGAAGCTGAAGAAGAGTTTGGTTTCCAACAACAGGGAATCCTCAAGATTCCTTGTCAAATCTCCCTTTTTGACAAGATTTTGAAAACCATACAATCTAATAAACAACAACCAAATGATGATACTACTATTCACAATAATGTCGTCGGCGCCTGCTGCTGCTCTCCAGACAATCACCAACAACAACACAATATCATGCCTCCTCAATTGTGCAGTATATGAATCATCCATTCAGCATACTACTGCTTTTTCTTATTCATTCCCCCCCCCCCCCCCTTTTTTTTTTAATTAATTAATTACTACGTATTTAGTCTTCATGCATGTTGTACATTTCTTGTCGATCAGACATATAACTCACTCCTCCCTCTTCTCGCTTTATCACTTTCTCTTCTAGCAATTTTCTATGCATGGCTTCTTAAGTTTGAAAATGACATACATGTGCCTTTTGTGATCCATTAGTTAGATGAGAGGTTACTTTTGATAAGAAAAACAAACGGACGGTATTATATCTCACTACCCTCTTAGTATTTGAATGACATCGTGGAACACTATCAAATAGTCAAGTTCAAGGATAATTAATACTCTTCCATTTTGTTTGTTTCACCGTTGCTCATCACATCACAAATGCCTTGAGCTCCTTTTGATACATAATACAATCTCTAACTGGTTACATAAAAAAAGTATTAAGCCCGCAACTCATGCAATTTTTGAGTAACATAGTTTCTGCGAGAATCTAAGTTAAACAAATGAGGTAGATTCCACATAATGTTTTTACTTTAATTGATACCGAGTCTTTTCTTTTTTTTGGTGAGAGACTAGTCATTGACCAATTTATGACTGCTTTATCTTAATTCAATCTGATGGTTACATGAGTCAGTTTCCTTCCTTCATCAGAACCCCGCAGGATTTTGGCAGGTTGTCACCAAATTAGCCACTACTGCGTCAATGACGTCAACTTCATGTATCATCTAAGGAGTCTCCTGAGTGCTGACCTCACGTATATTATAGAAAAGCAACTGAGCAAACTGAATACAAACATAGCGTTTTTGACCGACTCGACATGCCACATTATTCAACAGAAATATTATATGTGTACACAATAACTAGTAATGAAACATATGTTGGTAACTGCCATCCACTACTATATACTTCCCAGTAACCAAAGAATCTCACAATTCATAAGTCGCAGGCTACTTAACTTTTCTCTGATGCTGGACAATTAAACCATGTTTGAGCCATCTCAATAGTGTAACAGCCAGGGATATCAAAGGACTATTCAAGGGAAATCATTTTGAATACTTATCAACAAGCGCCTTAGCGTTCTCTGGTGCAAAGAATCTCGCCTGTGACATCAACTGACATGTTAAGAAGATAAGTTATATAAAAATCCAAATTATAATCGGTAAGTCTTACGACATTTCAAAAGATATTGCAGGTGTAATTTTTACGTTAAGAGATAAAATTTTGACAAGTTTGAATACCGTCTCCAATAGCAACCAGCAAGCATGCCGATATCACAGAAATATCACATAAACTTGTAGCATAACTTGAATGTTGAATATCTTGTCATAAAAACACACTGTTCTAGTGTCCGATATCACAGAAAGATCACATAAACTTGTGGCACATCTTAACACTGGTCTAATGTCAGATTCACAAACTGCATTTTTAGAAGATCCAACGTGCGTAGACATTTTGGAGAATTCGAGCAGCATAGGTAGAAACATAGAGGGCCTATAATGACACTGCTGTTTAGGAACCTATTCCTTGTCTATAACTAAGTTGTATATGGGAAAAAGAGCAAAGCTAGCAAAGGGGGTCACAGAAAAACTAAAATATGAAGCATGTGATTTACAGAGATGGCAACAAGATATAGTGACTAAGGCTGGGCACCAGACCGGGTTGTATCGGTACCGTTCCTGTACCATTTCGGTCCATTCCGATAGTCTATGGAACGGAATGGGACAGAGTGAACCGGTACTTGGGACGGAACGTAATCACAATTTAATACCGGTGTACCGGTACAGGTTGATTCCAGTATATTCCGGTTCCGGTTAATTATTTTTTATTAATTAATTTATATTTTATGATTGCGAAAAAGGACGGAGTTACGTATGAACTTTAATAAATGGTACGTATATGCCTTCTATTATACATTGCATCCACATAAGCCCCTGCCGTTCAATGCTAGGTACACATATACCCCTCTCACTAAGACTCCTAATTTTCTACACGTGTCTTAATCCTATTGAACTACCCGTTTAACCCCTCTTTTTAACCTAAAACCTAACTATTCGACCCATAACCCAATATCCACCAAATTTCCTCTAAAAGGAATCCTAATTAGAACACCCAAATTGCTCACTTTTAAATACTTGAAGGATGTTTTCTGCTAAGAATGATACTTTAAGGATGTAGCTTAAGTTTGAGATATTGTTGAAGGATGTTTTTGGCCAAAACCTCATATCCTTGATGTCCGCCCCTTGCGTGACAAAACATATCCAGTCCATCACCTTGCAGCTAACAGTTGATATTCTTATCATCCTTCGACTCCTCTCCACCCATTCATACCAAACAGATCCATCTGAGCTCCATCTGCTAATGTCAAATGATTTGAATCCTGCATTGAAATATATTCTATTTCCCCCCATATCTGTTGGAGAGAGAGAAGAGAAAATAAAAGGAAGTAGACTATGGCAGGAGATAGCTGTGAAAGAAGAAGAGAGATGGTAGTTCTCAGGCGACCTAAACGGAATGAGGGTTCTCTCTAGGAGAGAGTTTTTGGGATATGTGCTGAGAGCACAGTATTTATGTTATGAGGAACTTGTGGTCAAATGCCTTTTTGATGTCTAATTTGCACATCACCCCTGGTGCTGAGCCTTTCAATTTAGTGTCTACACACTTACTTGCCACTGAAGCTGCATCCGTGCCTTCCTTCAACATCATGGTCATTTGATGAGGGTTTTTTAGCTTATCTATCACTCTTTTGCAATGAACTTGCACATTCCAGTGATGAGACAGACTTATTGGTCTGAAGTTTCTCATCTCAGTTGCCCCCACCTTCTTTGGGGTAAGAGCTACAAATGTGGCATTGAAGCTCTCCTCAAAAACCTATTGCCAATGGAAATTCTGTAGGTAAGTAGTATATGAAGAATGACATCGGGAATTCATCAGGGCCTCGGGCCTTGTCAATGGCAGAACTGTTTAAGCCCCTCTAATATTTCATCCTCTTCAAGTAGTCTTTCCAGCCACTCCTGTTCTTCAGTGGAGATCTTGGTGTTCCATTGGAGTGTGAAATCAGGTCTCCAATTCTCAGACTCCTTGTAGAGTTCCTGATAAAAGCTCGCTATGAAATTTTTCATTTCTTCAGGAATAGTAACTTCAGCCCCCTTGATTTTGAGGATGTCAATGGAGTTGGATCTTCTGTGCATTGGCCATTCTGTGGAAATACAGTTTGTTTTTGTCACCATTTTTGATCCATTGTTCCCTGGATCTGTCTCCGGGCAATTTCCTCATTTCTGGACACCTCTTCAGACTCTATAGCCAGTTGAATTTACTGCAGTTGTTCATCATCTGTCAAAAGTCTGAGATCCTGGAATGGATTCCAGATTTCCCACTTGTGATGAATCAGATCTTTCCTTTCCTTCCAGTTGTTCTTGTTGGCTTTGCTCCATTCTTTGAGCTTGACTTTCAATCGACAAAGCTTGGAAGCTAATTGAGAATCAGGTCTGCCAGTTGCATTGGAGCTGCTCCATCGTTCTTTTACCTTGTCTATGAATCCTTCCTCCTTAAGCCACCAATTTTCAAATTTGAACTATGATTTCCTATGTTTCCAATCACCACAGGATAGTAGGATGTGTTATGGTCCAAGCCAAGTTCTGGGAGAACACTTTTGGCTGATTTCGGAGAAATTCTCATCCCATTGGAAGAGAATAAGATCTATCTATTCTTGTCGCACTAATGTGATTTTGACCTCTCCTCCATGTATTCTCCGGAAAGAGGAGGATCCAGAAACTCAAGATCATTTATGCATTGGTTGAAATCAGCCATGATTCTGGTTATTCTATTACAGTTTGTCCTTTCAGATGGAAATCTGGATACACTAAAGTCCCCACAGATCACCCAAGTCCCTTCACATCTAGCCCATATTATTGAGATTAAGTTGTTTGACTTTCACGGCCCTTTCGTGAGTTCATATAGGCAGAAGTAGATCTTGGTGGCTGTTGACTGTGTGTCAAAATGGGTGGAGGCAGTAGCGCTCCCAAACAATTAAGGAAAGAGTGTCACCGCTTTCTTGAAAAAGAACATCTTCAGCGGGTCTGATACTCCACGAGCTATTATAAGTGAAAGGGGGTTGCAGTTCTGCAGCCGGCTGTTTAGTTTGTTGCTTGAGAAGTACGGACACAAGGTTGTTACTCCCTATCATCCGCAAACAAGTGGAAGTTTCCAATCATGAGATCAAGAGCATCCTGTCCGAAACAGTGAACGCAAACAGGGTAGTTTAGTCCCAGAAGCTAGATGATGCACTATAGGTGTACAAGACTGCATATAAGACTCCAATAGGGATGTCTCTTTATCAATTGGTATTTGGGAAAGCATGTCATCATCGGTGGAGCTTGAGCACAAATCTCTTTGGGCACTGAAAAAGCGGAACTTGAATTGGGAAGAAGCCTGTAACTAAAGGTTAGAATAGATAAATGAATTGCATGAGTTCAGATTGAGAGCTTAAGAGATCTCGTCGCTCTGCAAAGCCTGGATGAAGCACTATCACGACAAGCAGACACTCCAAAGGGAGTTCAGATATGGAGATATAGTCTTGTTGTTCAACTCAAGACTATTGCTTCCTGGAAAGTTGAGGTCCAAGTGATCTGGACCATTTCAAGTTACTCTAGTATTCCGTCAAACGGAGCCATTGAACTTGAATACCAAGATGGTAAAAGGTTAAAGTAAATGGCCAGAGGATAAAACATTATCTAAGGTACTTGAGGAAGTGAAGTTGATAGAGGTGATTTACCTCGATGAGGTATGAAGTAACATGTCGTAACTTGTACGCACCAACTAGAGGAGAATGTTAGAATAATAGCTTGTTTGGATTGGCTTAAAAGTTGGTCAAACCAATTTTTTAGTCATTTTTAGCTTTTGGGAGTGTTTGATAAAGTTAAAAATAACTTAAAATAGATTTAAAATAACTTAAAAAATGATTAAAGTTACAAGTTGGTACTTCCCTGCTTCCCATTTTGTTTGATTTTTTCAAAAACTACTTTTAAAAAGCTATTTTTTTGAAGTTAAGCCAAACAGACTCTAATAATAGGAATAGAATTGTATATAGTGTCTGTGAGAAATATAAGTGAAGAATATTGTTGAATTGTTGTTGTGTCTATATTGTTAAATTGAGACCCTATCCATAGACGCTAGAATACAATCCTCTACCAAGTAGGATACTATTTAGTATTCCTATTCCTATTCTAATACTCCCCCTCAAGCTAATGCATACAATTCATGTACCTAGCTTGTTACAAATGTTATTAACACGAGGACTGATGAGGGGCTTGGTGAGATATCTATAAGTTGATCATTCGACTTCACAAAATTGACAATTAATCTCAATGTGCTTGTCTTCTCATTAAATATTGGATTTGATGCATAATGTTGGATTTCATGCATAATGTCAGTAAACATAGAGATAAAATTCCAGTGTCGAACTTCCCAAACCAAACCTGCAAAGACTGCTTCAGACCATAGCGTGACTTACATAATCGACATACAAGGCTACTAAACCCCCCCCCCCCCCCC
>NC_028639.1:75356481-75373189 GCF_001406875.1 Solanum pennellii
CCCCCCCCCCCCCCCCGAGCAATAAAGTGCTCAAACCTAGTATGAAGTATATGGATCATGTTGGAATCAATAGATGAGTTGATATTAAATAAGAAAGTCACCAAAAAATTGATCGGAACATGCTCATATGCCGGAGTATTAGATTTGATGGCTAAAAGTGGTCATAATCTAAGAAATAATATTATATGGGTATGGTCAGAATGATGTCACGACCCAACTAGTAAATAGAAATTATATAGGATAATTCGAATTGATGGAACGACTCCATTGAAAAAAAGAAATAATATGAGTAGGGTTGGAATGATGGCATAATCCTATGCAAATCAGATTTGAAGAGTCACCGGAAAGACGAATGGGACTATACAAATCAAATCTAAGTCACTTGAAAGAAACATGATGTTATGCAACTCAGATATGAGAAAATAGATCAGAAAAATCCACGGTACTACACAAATTAAATATGAAAAGTAATTCGGGAGATACACGGTGCTACACAAATCAGATATGCAAAAAAAAGGGTAGTCACCGAAAAGATGGCACGGCGCTACACAAATTATATATGAAAAAGTAGTCACTGGAATGATGACACAGTGCTACACAAATTAAATATGAAAAAAGTAGTCACCGAAATGATTGCACGGTGCTATAAAAATTAAATATGAAAAAGTAGTCACCTGAATGATGGCACGGTGCTACACTAATTAGATATAAGAAAGTAGTTACCGCAAAGATACATGGTGATCCAACTTTTGCTAACATAATCATTAGCCAGATGGACGACATATATAGATGATAATAGCTGCCCACCGGCAGCGGAAGCTCTTTGATTGTTTACCAAGATTTTAGAGGCTCTGATACCATGTGAGAAATATAAGGGAAGAATATTATTGAATTGTTGTTGTGTCTACATTATTACATTGAGACCCTATGTTTATAGACGCTAGAATACAATACTTTACCAATTAGGATACTATTTAGTATTCCTATTCCTATTCTAATAGTCCTACGTGAAAAAGAATTGTAATAAATGCAAAACCAAAAAGCTTCACAATAAGAAGGGTAAACCATTTATCATATCTGGGAAGTAATAATTGTACCATAATAATGAACAATTAAATGAAAGGAAGCATTTATCATGGTGTCAACTTATGGAAAAGGTTCCCGAGACTATCCATAAATATGTTCATATACTCACTTGTATAAACATCCGCTCAGCATCACCAACATTTCCGTTCTCTTTCAAAATGATACCCTGCACAAATCGAGATGAAGAAATCTATAAACCTACAATAGAAACATCAAAATTCAAAATGTCATGATTTTCTTCCTATTCTACAAGATATTATACTATCATGATTTTCTTCCTATTCTACAAGATATTATAGTATTTATTAACTAATATATTCATTTACACTACTTTGATATATTATGAGAAACAACAATTTATTCCTTTCACAAGGTAGGGGTAAGACTACATACACACTACCCTTCCACAGATCCCACTTGTGGGATTACACTAGGTGTGTATTTATTGTTTTTGCCACACTTCACACTATTCTTTGAATCTTATCTCTACTATCTCTTCTAGGGGTGTCAAATGGGCGGATTGGGTTGAAATTAGATATATTACAATGGGTTGAAAAAAAATTGGGTTGGGTTATGACCCGCACAAGTTTACTTTGGGCTCAAATGGGCTAAAAATCGGGTTGGATCATAAGCCGCCAAGTTTGATCCGCTTAATGTCTATAATTTTAACATGTTGTTATTTAACTTTTATAACCACAATTTGAGTTTCAACTCAAGAAAAAAGAATCACAAATGGACGAATAAATCCTAGAATATATAAAAATAGATATTAATCATACCTTGAATATAGAAACATACATTACATCAATGAAAATAAAGAGTCTTAAAACGAGTTGGTATTGGATATTAAATTGAGCTCAATTGAGGATTCTTTTAAAATGGGTCAAGGCTTGAATGGATTGAACCTAATTTAAACTATTTTGAGCCCTAACACCCATAAAATTCTGAGCAGGTTGGGCAATTTACTTATATTTGGGCTCATTTTGACACCCTAATCTCCACATTAAAACTAAGGTTTGCAAGATTAGGAATTCTCATATTTCTTTTGTAGTTAAACTTAAAAAACTACACAATATTACTAATAAGATTAATAATTGCACTAAACACAATTTTTGGATTGTCCAAAATGGTTTCCAAAATTTAATAGACCATCCATCTAATGCGCAAACTTTAAGCGGATAAAAATACAAATAACTGTTGCAGGTAAAATATGGACCAAATTGAAAGAACCTTCGCTAAGTAACCCCTAAAGTCGTCAGGATAGGTAGAAATGAGTTGATTATATACAGACACGGCATCACTGATATGGCCCCATTCTGAGTATGCTTTTCCCAGAAGCAGGTCAACCTGAAAAGGGAGTAGAAAAGGAATAAAAGGTAACCGTGCAATGAGTGTATTCATTCAAGCAAGAGAGTGCAACAATCCTTGCCTTTGATAATGGTTCCTCAAATGAGTGAAAGATACATTGCACAATTTCCCTCAAAAGCAGGTAAACACTAAGGAAAATAGATGTTTTATTTGTTTTTCTTAACCAATTTAACTATAAAAACTAGTATTTGTTAAAACGGAGAACACAATTTTGCATTAGGAGACTAGTTTCATGCTTGTTGAGTAATAACATTGAGATTCTCAATAGCTTGCTAATGATTGCTAGGATTTGTGAAGTTATGGATTTAGACAGCCTCTTTGGCTTCCAGAAGAAGATGCCATGCATTTGACGAGAAATAAAAAGGAACATTGAATATTCGAGTGGCTGAAACTGAACTGTACAAAAGAAAAGTTCCAAATTGTCAATTTATTAATCAACCTCATTTTCTTGAGTAAGATTTCAAAATTACATCTAACATTTACAGAACGATACAACATAAGAGAGCGAGATTGGAAACTTTATTTCATACTTCTACAAGGGTTTTAGATAAAGTTACCATCTACCTCTGTTTGTGCTATGCATAGAAGAAAAAAGAGACAACTTAGAATATCATGTGCCAAGAAGTTAATTCTGATTGAGAGCACACTGCAATATTCACTCATATCAACCAACAATACCTAAAACATTTCAACAACTTTACAGTTGAACAAAGTGAAGGAACTGTAGGAATTGTCAACAGCTTTGCACATGATATTTTGGTAGGTCTAGTCATCTAAAGCTAAGAACTTCTTCTCCATCGTTAACTATAGTTTTACTCTTGCTTTTAATCTTTGCTGTTTCTTTCATTCTCTTACATTTGCTCCTTTGTTCAGATCCATGCGTTTATCCTTTTATTAATGCAGGAAGTTTTACAGGCTACCAGATGAGTTAGTGGAAACGTGATACAGCCTAACAATTATTTCCTACAGGTGTTCAGTGTAGAAGTGTCAACTCATCTAAGTTACCAAGCGAAGTTATATTTTGAAATAAAATTTTACATGTTTAAATTAGTTAAAAATTACTACTAGTTATAGTTTAAAGTTACAAATATTTAAGAACTGTTTGAAAAATTATTTACTCTCCAAATAATAATTGTACCAAACAAATCAAAACCGAGGGAGTATCACAATTGACATGCTAAACTTACTTGAATTGGGTCTACCTCTGACTTTGATTTCGCTGCACTGTTCTTGGTTCCATCACTGCTACCACTAGTTTTTTCTTCTTTCAGACTTTTGCGTGATGCCAAAAGCATTTGAACAGCCTAAAAAAGTAAGATACCCATATCAAGTCCACGTATTGAAATGCCACAAAAAGGAAATCAATTTTAATTATGTTTTTATAGCAACAAAGATGATAGATGACCATTTTCTTATCATGCTTGCAGAAGGTTTCTTTGCAATCTTAGACACAACTGAATGGTAGAGAAACTCAATACAAGAAGATAATCTGGAATGATGGTGTTATCACCTTTTATGTCAACAAGTTATCTGAATATGAACCAATGCAAGAGATACCAACATTGCAGATATATCAACC
Organism: Solanum pennellii; assembly: GCF_001406875.1. Taxonomy (NCBI): domain Eukaryota; kingdom Viridiplantae; phylum Streptophyta; class Magnoliopsida; order Solanales; family Solanaceae; genus Solanum; species Solanum pennellii. The sequence goes on from NC_028639.1 coordinate 75,360,515, forward strand.
CTGTTTGAACTTTGCTGGAATGACTGAATGCTTGCAAGGTTCTAAACATTTCATTCAGGGTGGGTGATGGGGGTGAGCTTTTGAGGACAGGTGGTGTGGATACAAGACTTTGAGACTCACATGTCTACATATCTATAAAATTTCATGATGGCAATCCAACGTTTGTGGAGACCACAAGGAGAACTGTAGCGGATTTGAGGTTTAGGAGTGGTGAAAGAATTTCAGTATTTGCTTTGCAATCAACAGATTTCACATGATAGTCATGATGCATGGAGATGGGAGGATAAGGAATACTTTTCTGTTAAGTTCTATTATGAAAAGCTTTTAGTTAAGGAGGAGCCAGCCTTTCCAGACATTTCGTTATGGATCCCTAGCGTACCGACTACCAAGAGAAGCCTATTTTTTCACTTGGTTAGCTTTGAAAGAGGTGATTTTGATAGCAGAGAATTTGAGAAAGATTACCCATGTTAGTTGGTGCTCGTGTAAAGACTCAGTGAAAGATGTGAATCACCTCCTATTACGGACATCTTATTTGTGGTGGTAATTATTAACGTCGTTTGGTCTTGAGTGGGTGATGTTGAGCACTGTGAAAAAAACTATGTTTAGTTGCGCTTTCAGAAGACCAAGAAGAAGATGAAGGGAATGGGATGTTCCACCTCTACTATTAATGTGGATTATTTGGAAGATAGGAACATGAGAGCTTTTGATGGAATAGAAAGATCTTGTTCACTTGAGGAGTAGCCTCTTTTCTCTTATTTACTTCCAGTGCACCCATAAGGTTCCTTTATGTATAGAATATTGGATGTGTTTCGTAGAAAACAATGTCTTTTGTAAGGTTGACTACTTTTTGGTGTACCACTTGTATACGGCTAAGTTGCTCAGACTTGAGCGCCCAACGTAGATCTATTTAATTATTTAATTTGTCCCAATTTATGTGACACTATTTTTCTATGCACGGAATCTAAGAAAGAAATGAATACTTTTGAAACTTGTGGTTTAAAACAATTCTTAGACGTTTGTGTGATTTATTAGTTATCTCATTAAGGGTAAAATAATAATAGTTTCATCGTTATATAGTTTCTAAATATAGAAAGGCGACATTCTCTTTGGGACATACTAAAAAGAAAAGTGCGCCACATAAATTGGGAGAGCGGGAGTATTAAGTTACAACAGCGTTGAGTAACATCCAACATCTTTACCGTTCTCAATGAATCTATTCCACATCCGATTTTACTCTATGTTAAAAAAATTCAGTGAATGTTATTCTGATATAAGTCACCTTATTCTTTGTCAATGAATGTTAGCTAGTAAAGTGAAATCCCTAGTCGACATACACAAATCAATAGGATAACTGAGTAGGCTTAGCACTGAAAATACTATTTAAAGCAACCTACTCTAACAACTAAAGAACAGTTTATATAATCAGATTAAAAAGTGAGCAACTGGCATTGTGAAACCAATAGATTTTACTTAGCTTTAAACATCAAACTAATTACAAATTGAGAGAAATGGGGTGGGGGGAGAGTTGAATTCTCAAGATTGGAACTTCAAAATGCAATAACATGTTCCACATATTCCCAATAAGCTCCAAATATAGTACTCCATATTAAGTATCATTCTTTCGCCCTTTCACGCATTATAAGTTGCAGAAATTTGGTCAGTTTTAAGAGATCACACCAATCCTCTTAACTGATTTCAGGTGCCTAATGTTAAATGGATCCAATACAGATAAATATAATTTGTTGTATATTTTGAAGGATCCATGAGAAGCACCAAATATATATGTCATATCCAATTTCAACAAGGTGCAGCAAGAGAAATGAAGGGTCCGGTGCAACGGACCAGTGCTAAAAAAGGTGCATCAAGACAAATAAAGAGTCCATGAAAGAGAGCAGGTGCCAGAGGAGAAAAACATTTAGATCATACCCTTGGCGAAAGGCTAAAGTACCTAAAGCAGTTCACATATTCAATTTCACATAAATCTTGAAAACAAATGAACCATACACATTTTGACAGTGTTTACTCAATCTCAGAGCATAATATTCACTTCTCTACTTACGAACTGTGGTTACGATGGTAAATATAGATACTCTTTTCTACTTCAGTTCCACCAAAGACGACATCTTCATATTTTTATCAGAGCTCACAAATTATTAAGCTGTCAAAAAAGTGATTAACTGGAACAAAGAAACTGAGAATCATTTCCTGTCTAGAAGTGCAGGCAATGGAGCAATGTGTTTGACCGACCAACCTCATCTGGCTTCCTCGCGGCAATTAGTGCATTTGTAAGGCCACGTTGAACTTCAAAATCAATAGTTCCGGATACCTGTAAGATCATCCTAACAGGTTATTCGAGTTTGGCTAAGTGCTGAGAAAACTTTTCTATGAACAAGAGGTGAAGAATCTCTAATAAACATTTTATTTGTGGGATTTGGTATGGTCTACTAACATGACAAACCTGATGAATATAAATCAGTTAACTTTTAGGCTAGGTAGATGTTTAGATAGAATAAATAAAATAAGGAGACTTCTTTCGAAAACCTTACAACCAACGAACATTTCAAAAGGTTCAAGTCTAGAGAGGTACTACAGGTAGGCACCATAAACAATGATAACTGATTAAAGTAACAAGGTATACCAGAATAGACATATTATCCAGCTAATAAGCTACTGACCATGGCAGACATTCTAAAAGCAGCAGCACTCCCTTCATAATCCATCAGTCCATATTTGACTTCTCCAAGCAAACGGTAAACATCTGGGTCACTTGGTTTTTTCTGCATTCGCGAACAGGTGATTTCGTTTTATTCATATGGACATAGAACAATCTCTTGATAAGCAAAAAATAAGTCAGCTGAAGAAAACCTTAATCAATTCTTCAAGAAGGGAAGAGGCTCGATTGTACTCCCCCAGTTCTGATAAGGTCACAGCAGCTCCCTGAAAACCATTAAAAAAAACTTACACAGTTGCAGAGTGAAAATTAAAAAGAGGTGGTTTTGGATTGGATGACATCAAAAAAAGAAATTGCATACAATAATTCTAACATAAAATATAAAGGAAAATCCTTACAAGACACAGGGCACTATGAGCCCGTTTAGACTAGCTGATTATAAATAGCTGCTAAGCATTTTCAAATGTTGATCATGATTTAATAATGGGCAGTCGTGTTTGATAGAAGTACTAAAATTGCTAATAAGTGGTAAAGAAGTGTTGATAAGCTGTTCTTTTTTTAGAAATACTAAAATACCTTTAAACGTTTTACAAGAAGCTATAAATTTCACAGTATCGTTGTAAAAAAAAGGAGGCACAAGTGAAGAAGTTAAATGTTCTGTTTTGGTAAAGAGTGTACACATTCTCACCCCTACCTTAGGAAGTTAGAGAAATTGTTTCTGGTATGCCCTTGTCTCAAGTAAAACATATCAAAAGACAAGTATGGAAAAGAAATGCAACAGTAAAAAAAGTTAAAAACCATGCTAAAAATAAAGGAGAAGGAACAATAGCAACAACAGGTAATACAGTAGCTGAATCAAAGGAAACAGAAGGAGCTGAGACCCAATCCACTTGATTGTTGTTGGAATAAAGGGAAAGAGAAGGAGCTGAGACATTAAGCCCAGGTTTTTCTGGAATAAGCCTTGTAGAAATTTGATTCCTCCTTTCACTTGACTATCCACCCAACTGTCATCATTTTTGTCAAGGTTGACTGGGACAAGATTACGGGGTTTTTGAGGACAAGGGGACCACAGGTTTCCATGATAGGCAAGGAAAAAGATGGTTAGGGCCAGTATAGTAGTTGCACACCAGAAAAAAGTTGCCATAACTTTAGTGTTATCGAACTGGGAAATTGCTTGATCAATTCAAGTTGAATGCCTCATAAGAGAATGTTAGAATAAGAACATGAATAGTATATAGTATCAGTGTTATCAAAGGCGAAAAGCACAAAAAAGCTCTAAGGTCCGTCGAAGTGCAAATAAAGTGTTATTAATGAAAAAAGGCGTAAAGGGAGGAATATATATATATATATATATATATATATATATATATATATATAAGACTGAAATCTTTCTCTTTCCTCCCAGGCACGAATCCCAATGTAATTTTAAAATCAACTCCCAACCTTTAACCCCACCGCTAATCCTTTTGATCACCGGAATCCTCCCTCCCTCTTCCTTTTCTGACAATCTCCTTCCACCAAAGCCTCTAAAACACACCCGCGACTCAAGCCCAAAAAGACTCATCACCAGAAAGTCTCCCACGCGCCTGCACGCGCCACCACTTCTGCTCAGATCTCGACGTCACTCGCGACACGCGCCGGCGCGTGAGTCGACAAAAATCAGAATTTTTTCTTTTTCTTGGTTTGATCCAGGCCACAAGGGCTTTCACCTCCCACTCTGCTTTAGTTTAAAGCACTTAATTTTCTTTTCTTCGAATTTCTGGACAGAGATGGATAACAGAATCTTTTTCAAATTATGGGTTAAGTCTTACGACTTAACTGATACTAAGCTAGCTTCAGATTCTAGGTTTGAATGGGTGGAGAGTGTTGGACGGTATGTGAGAAGAATGGAGTTGAGTAGAGTAGCTCTACAGTGGCTATGCAGAAATTTTAACGAAGCTTCAGAATTCAAAGGAAAATCCTTCAAAACTTGGAGATGCAGAGATTTAACTACTCCTATTTATTGCTCTTTGAAGTACAAATGCATGGTGCTACACAAATCAGATATGAAAATGCATGGTGCTACACAAATCAGATCTTTGAAGTACAAATGCATGGTGCAAAATCAGATATGAGAAAATAGTCACTAGGAAAATGCATGGTGCTACACAAATCAGATATGAAGAAGTAGTCACCGAAAAGATGCATAGTAGTCATAGTGCTTCATTCTGATGACTACTTTCTCAAATATGATTTTGCATAGCACCGTGCATCTACCCTATGGTTACTTTATCATATACGATTTGGGTAGCACTATGCATCTTTTCGGTGACTACTTTTTCATATCTGATTTGTGTAGCACCATGCATTTTCCTGGTGACTATTTTCTTATATCTGATTTGCGTGGCACCGTACATCTTCCAGTGACTATTCTCTCAAATCTGATTTTGTGTGGCACCTCCGGTGACTGCCTTTTTATATTTGATTTGTGTAGCACCGTGCATCTTTCTGGTGACTACTTTCTCATATCTGATTTGTGTAGCACCATGCATCTTTTCGAACTACTTTTTTATATCTAAGTTGTGTAGCACCGTGCGTCTTTTTAGTGACACATCTGATCTGCATAATTTCGTGTGTCTTCCGGTGACTCCTCAAATATTACTTACATAGTCTCACTTTTCGCCAGTGTTGTGCAAAAATCAACACCACCAAAACGTACAGTATCTCCTTGCGTTTAAACCACAACTGACACTACAACGGATAAAACTCCCACGTGCCTCCATGCGCCACCAAAGATATCAGCACCTTTGACTAGATCGTACCACGTATTGATGCGTGAGCCTCTTCCAACCAATTATTTGGCAACTTTCTTGTTCAATATTAACTCGTCTCTTGATTCCGAGACAATCCATATGTTTTATACCAGATTTTAAGCACTTTCCAACAACAAATACACTGTTTCCAACAAATCTAAGTTTTCCAATATTATTCTCCATTTCAAATGCACTTTTGCCAAAAGGGTATACTCCGATTCTATCTGTGGTTGTCATTTCCATTTGTCTTTTAATTAGTTAGACATTAATAATGTTTTTTTCCATAGTGATCTCGAGGAAGAAGTCTATATGGAGCAACCACCTGATTTTGTGCTTGCGAGAAGTCTAGTAGCCTTGTATGTCGGTTGCGCAGGTCACTCTATGATCTGAAATAGTCTTCTCAAGCTTGGTTTGGAAAGTTCAACACAATAATTCAGGAGCTTGGCATAACTTGTAATGGAGCTGATCATTTTGTGTTTTATCAAATATTCTGCATCAAATCCAGTATTTCATGAGAGAACTAAGCAAATTGGGATACTATTATAAAATTAGTGAAGTTGAAGGATCAACTTGCAAATATCTTCATCAAGTCCCTCATCGGTCTCGTATCACTTGTATGCACTCGCTTGAGGGGAAGCGTTTGACAGGAAAAGGATTGTAATATAGAGTCTACAGATAGGGTCGCAATGTAATAATGTAGATACACGATTTAATAATATTTTTCTCCTATACTTCTCACAAAGAAAAAATGGGTTGATGCTTATCAACAAACCTGCCAGAAACAATTAGAGGCAATGAACCACCGTCTAAAGTGAAGGGGACTAACCTAGAGGTTGCAAAGTCTAATAAAAGCTAACGTACTTGCATTTCATATCGCTACTCAATCTTAAAGTAAAGAGAACAATGGTATTAATGGGTGAGGTATGTTTAACTTGCAAAAATTTTTTGCCTCCTTATGCGATAAGATTAATTTCTAGACCCCGAGCATAAGTATATACAACTCTTAGGAGGCTAAACTAAAGTAGGTATGCTCTTAGAGAATGGGAAGTTCTGACACTGTAAGCATACAAAATAAACAAAGAAATCTTAAATTACATCATAGATAACAACTCACTTCAAGCGAGATGGGATCCTCTGGTGATGAAGCCAGTGTAGCCTCAAATTGCTGAAGTGTCTTCTGCAAAAGCATCAAATCTGATGAACGACACATTGCTAAACATATTTACGAATTCTTCAATTATACAAAATTGAGTGAATTTATCATATTGCTAAACAATTTTCTATTCTAAGGAGCTTCTATATGTAGAAATTACTAATATTGCACATTTTATATCCTAAATATTCATTTAACTCCATATGAACCTGTTTCATACTTTCATATCAGAGAGAAGTTGGTCATACTGACTAGCAATGATAACTACATATGCAAGCCCATTATAGATAAAGAGATGGTAGGCATTAGCAATAGGTGCTTCTCACCAATCTTTCTTCTTTCTGCAGCAACTTTCAACTGAACTCAAAAGCATGTCTTACCTTCCTTATAGTTGCACACTAGAAAATTATAAATTTCAGTGCGACGGAAAACAATTTACCAGGAGGTTAGCTCTCTCATCTTCAGCAATTCTCTTACCCTTGCTGGCAATCTCCTCAGTGGGACTAACACTGGACCAATGGCCTCATTAAGATACATTCAAAATAAAAAAGGGGGGAAATAAAAAGAAATAAGAACCAAATAAATCATGAGACGTGGAAACCTCTGGATAGAGTAGAAAAGAAAAATAGGACGGAAACGATGAGATCTATTTGATAACAAATAGCCAGCATAATTGGAAGCACCAGAATCTACCTTCCAGAGGGAAGAAAGTCACCAAGTGCAAACAAGAGTCCAAATACAATAACAGCCGCTCCGACTCCTATCTATTAAATTTGGAATATATCTATTAGTATCCGTATGAAGAAATGAATTAAAAGGGATCAATAGGCGGATGTGTCAGCTAGATTATAGTACCACCTTGGTACCCAGTCCGATTGTAGTACTTCTGGACTCAACCGGAGCATCATAGTCAATTGCTCCATATGCTTTCTCTTCCTCTGTTTTTTTCTGCTGAAGCGCCGACCTAACATATTTTAATCGATGAAGAAAGAAAGAGGAAAAAAGGATAATGTCATCAACACATTGCCCACATAGCCCACAAAGATGGATCAAGAAGTCCAAGAAGTAAGAAACTAGACATCAAAAGTTGACACAACATAGATTTAACATGCCTACATTGTCGAAGCAGAGCTTACTTTATCCAAGAACTAAAAACATCCCAAAACAGTCTAGATTATAAACTCAGAAGTTGAAATTGCACAAATTTTGCCTTTGCAACCAGAAGTTTGATAATTGATCAAGCACTTGTCACTAGTTGAAATTGCACAAATTTTGCCTTTGCAACCAGAAGTTCAATAATTGATCACAGCACTTGTCACCAGTGATTATTCATTCAATCCCTTGTTTGGAATGCAAAACGTTGGTGACACATCTAGTAAGCATGATCAAGTAGTTCCAAGATTATTTTCATACTAGGTCATTGAAAAGTGATGGCCACTACCAGCTGATGGATTGACCAGGACAGCTGACAGAATTTCTCCTAATCTATGTATAAATGTATTACTTCCTCCTTTTTATTCAAATGGTTGGGGAGAGAAGTCTCTATTTAAATCACATTGACATGACCCTAGATGACAAGATATGGAAGTCGAGGATTAGGGTAGGGTAGTAGGTAGCAGAGTGTTAAAGTACTTTTACGTGGGAGAGGCAGGGGTGTCGTCTCATCCTTCTCCTCAATTACTAATCTTATCTAGTATTGCATAGTATCTTATTCTTTGTTTTACCCACTACTTTTTCCTTCATTTGCTTTGTTTATCTTGCTATTTTTGGGATCGTTAATTCCTTTCTATTATGTTTTGATTACACTTCTTTTGAGCCGATGGTCTATACGAAACATCTCTCTACCCCACACAAGTAGGGGTAAGGTCTGCGTACATCAAATCATCCCCAGACCCTCACAAGGTACGCTGATAAGTAGTTATTGTTGTGACTATCCACATACAAGATGATATGATGAAGCATAGATACGAAGGCTACTTGCATATATGTGAAGTCTAATGAGTACACCACATAAAATGATGAAAAATAATCTCTTTCATCTGCTTTTGTGAGTCATCAAATTTTGGACTCCAATACAATATGAACAGATAATTGGCTCAAAAGGAAAATTTACAATGACAAGTTAGTGCAATAATACAACAAAAATTAATTTTATAAGACAGCTACTGCAGGTAAGCATAAATGTAAAACCAGCAGGAAAGAAACCATTCTAAATACTAGTAGCACCTTTTTACTACTTCCAACCGTTCCTCAAACTGAAGATCTGACCCCACACTTTTTGACTTTCTGACATCATTCGTAGAGTTCAAACGAGGTGCCTCTGCACAATAATGAGCCTTAGATTGTATATTCTACAACACCTATAACTCAGACCTCACCTTAAACAAGATATAACAGGGGAAAACCCTTTAAGAGACCACTTAGTATGAAACCAGAATTATGTGTTCACACATTTTGAATTAGAAATAAGCTTCCAAAGCATAAGTATTTTAGCCAGAAGAATCAACTTTACAATCCAGAAGAATGTGTGGTGTCAAATAGTTTTGACAAGTGAGGACAAGGCAAGGAATCAAAAGATAAATTCGGAAGGGAAAGCCAGAAAATAGAAACAAACTCAGATCATACAACACTATGAAACCGCTACGCATCAGAGCTCTTGTACACATAAAACATCAAATTGTGACGTTGATAACATAACTAGCAAGAAACACATCAGAATACTTTCCAAACAGTAATCTATCAACACATTCAGGGGTTCAAAGAGTATTTCCAGAAGATTCAACCAAGTGTTGGAAACACTTCAAGCAACCATGTACTCGAGCAATATATCACACCTTAAACCATAATGATTGTTTTTCTTTGTATTGTTAGTTTCATGAACAAAAAAATTACCCATGGTTCAAAAACAATTTACCAGAACATCGGAGCCACAAATGACCTACTTTAACTAGCATGGAGATGACATGAAAAAAATCAAAGATACTACTTTTTTCTAGAAAGGAAATTCATTAATAGGAGAATCCTTTAGGCCACAAGACTACAAATATTTTTCACAAAGGCTATAGGGGGTCGACCCTTGACTACCTTCCTCCCGAGAGCATACGGCTCTACGACTTGTCTCCCAACATTTTGTGTCTCTTTTCTAAGAACATGTTTGGTCTTCTCCAAAGTCCTATCAGGGATAGAGTGTTACATCGATATTCCATCAGATCATCAACTATGTGAAAAATGTTTCTCACGATGTGATTCAAACTCCATGTATCATTTATAGAATAGATCGAGAAAGTAAAATGATAAATCTAAGGTATACATCCTCCGTCTCAATACATACCTAGTTCTATTCTTATTTTTTCAAATAGAGTTTTGGCATGCCTTATTTTAGGTTAAAAAGTTCCCAATGTATAATATCTGTTTAATGCTAAATATTTTCGATGCATCATAATTTATACATCTAATCAAACAAACTTTTCTATTTTCTTTTAAATTATTAATCGGTAAACCACAAGTACAAACAAAATGATACCGAACTACACACTACACAAATGCAAGGTAGGGTGGTTTACTAACGATTAAGGAGGTCGTCTGACTGTCGGGTAGATGAATTCCTGCAAGAGTAAACAACAGCTTTAGAATAACTACAATAAACTCAGCGCTATTTACATCAACATGCAATTCTAGACAACATAGGTACAAGTTTAGAGAATAATACACACAATTTCTAAAGCAGTAGGAGATGAGAGAAGTGCATTCTAATTAAATTAATATCTCCCACTTCAAATGACCGTTCTATATCGCCTCTTAAGTTAAGTCTTCATGTACATACTGTTGTATATTTGAATAATCCACCTTATAAGTCTCAACATATCCTTCCTTTTGTCACAAGTTTTGCCTTAAATTTTGTCAAAGAGCCTTCATGATTGTCTTTGACTAAGAAAACTTACTTGCATCCACTATTTTCTTTCTTTTGGTAAATCCACCAAATTTCAAGTTTTGTTTTCATCTTAAGCATGTATCTGCTCAAGTATTGCATCTTCAAAGGTCTCCTTTGGGTACCAAGAGGCAATTGAAGTAATAAACACAGTATATTAGCAATGGAGTATGTGGATTTACACAAATTGTAATTTTACAAGTGTAATAGGAAGGTCAAGGTTTTCTACAAGATTTCTTAGGATGAAGAAGTTGGTACGAGTCATGGAGAAATTCTTCTTCCGAAAACAAGAGAAGACACATATTGGACGAGGAAGAGAATTTTGAGAAAAGAAGGAAATATTTGCTGCAAAAGTCAAAATTCTTTCAAAATGCAAGACCAATTGTAATTTTTATTTTAACTAGATAAGAGTAGTTATTGGTGGTTACCAAGTTAAGACAACTTCTAGTATTATTATTTATAAATTGAATTGTAACAAGAAGTTCCACAGAGAAGCATACCTTTGCGGCCGCACTGTGCCCTTGGCCTGCCTTCTGGCGGTTGCAGAATTCTTACCCTGAATTTAAGTAGCAAGAAGAGTATCGAAATTATCCATTACAAAATTAAAAGGGTGAAGCAATACCTTGTTAGTGTTGCCGTCACTCGGACCGAAACCACGACTTGAATTTGAATCAGTAGAGCAGCATATACAATTCAGAACCCCATACTTGGACTTGGTATGGTACTGAAACTGGAACTGATGATTGCTCCGGCTTTTACCACTAGGGAAAGAGAATGTTCGACTATAAATACTGCAAGACTTAGGAGCTAACAACACTTGCGGCTGCTGAACAACAGTAAAGTGAGTCCCTGCAACGGCCATTAGATAAGGTATGCCGTTTCTCTCTAACATATAAATAAATATATCTTGAGAAAATTAAATGATAGTTAATTTTTTTATTTTTTTATTTTTGCACGTTGCAATGCATCCTAAATGTTTCAAGGGAAAAGGACACGTAAATTTTGTCATATAACTTTCTTAATTATTTTTAATAAGAAACTCAAAGAAGTCAAAAAAATAATTTATGTATGAAAAAAAATAAATTAAAAAATATTTTGAACTTCACTAGAAAGATCAAATATACAATTACATGAATTTTTTTAAAAGTAAAAATAAAAAATATAAATTTAAAACTAATTTTTTAACTTTCATTGATGGATACTTGAGTCACTTTTATAACAATAGATATACCGTATATCATATCCTTTTCCGATGTTTTAATGTTTCATCAGTGTTGTTTTTATTGAAATGGCTTTGATCGAACTTGAAATGTTTTGTATCATCTCCTAATTTATCCAGCTTTCATTGCATGTTTGACCTATACAACTAGGATTCAAACTAACAGTGACGAAGATGAGAAAGTTATAATGACTAGATTTATTAATCGTCTCAATAGAGAAAAAATGGATACAAAAGAATTTAAATATGCCAGTAGAGTTGATTGCAAAAAATAAAATTTACTTACAAAAAAATCGCCTAAATACTACAAGACTGAGCTAAAATAAATTTTTTCATCATTTGATCAATAATTTATCAAGATTTGAATTTGTCAACTATAAAGATGAGTTACTTTTTCTTTTCTCTTACGGTCCTTTTCTTATATTTCTACCCTCCTTCCAAATAACAAAGTATTATCAAGGAAAAAATTTGAGTTAATATAATTTTTCACATGATTCCAAAAGCTTTATTCCTATGTATAATAGCCATCCACGTCACAAGATTTGTCTTTTTCGTAATTTAAACATTTAAAATCACTGTTTAAAAGATAGGCCAAACACAATCTATTTTATTTATAATAAATATAAAAAATAAGTATTTTTAGTGGAACATAATTTCTTTCTTTTCTTTAGAATGCTGAAAAGCTATTTATAGAGTTAGTCAAAATGGACTTGACCCGCGAGGTCAGTCCAATCCAACTATTGAATTAAGCGGAGTTATACCTAATTTTTTTGGCTCATTTAGGAACAAAGCTTTTTAGCTCAACCTCACTTGACCAGCTAGCCTCGTAGACTCAAACTGCAAACCTCCAAGGCCAGCCCATGGGCTATGAATATTTTTTTAAAAAATAATATATATATATATATATATATA
>NC_028639.1:75377582-75407994 GCF_001406875.1 Solanum pennellii
AATTTAAGATATTATATATTATAGAATTAGAGATTAGAGATAGAGAGTAGAGAGTTGAGAGAGTAGAAGATGAATAGATGATATTGTGATTTAAAAGAATGAAATTTAGGGGTATTTATAAGTAAAAAAATGGGTTAAAGTGTAATTTTTAAAACTTTAGGGTATTAAAAAAGTTAGGGGTGGGGTAAGGGCTTTATTGGATGAATTTTTCTTCAACTAGCCGTTGGGGGGGCCCACTAGCCGTTACCCAACGGCTAGTAACGGCTCTATTTAAAAAAAAAAATTAAACCGGACCAGACCGGACCGGACCGGGACCGGACCGGTAATTACCGAAACCGGTAAAAACAGGATATTCCTTAATTCCGTCTCGGTTCCTGTCCCGGAACCGGAAAAACCATACCCTAACAGGTACTAACCGGTACCAAACCGGTACCGAACCGGACCGGGACGGACCGGACCGGGAACCGGTAGGTACCGGTTCCGCTGCCACTCTTAGTATAGATGTCGTGTTCATAGACGTCAACATTGAATACTCCTGGATACTCCTTCTAAGAGAGTAATATCTTCATTTTTTGATTGAAGGGTCTACCCGTCCCAACCCATGGCCCGCTTAGGGCTGGATTGAACCGCTATTTTATTGATCATTTAATTAAAAGAGTCAGTCTGTCCCAACCCATTTAACTCTCTAACCCGTTAGGGTTGATTCATTTTGACGGCTCTAGCTATTTATAACAAAATAAAACAACTTAACTAAATACTCCTTCCCAACTCGTGTTACTATTATTTTAATTTCAGATGTTCTTCACATGAAAAATATCTCTCAAAAGTCAAGACCCGTCATTCAGTATATTGTTTCTTAAGAAAGAATCAATGATTCTTACAGCACTTCATTACTGTCTGTATGGTTTAGAGTAGGAAAACACAAGAAAAAAATTACTCCGACCACTCATGGTGTAGAAAAATTATGAAGGAGAAGTGATTTGTCAACATCATTGAATATTTGGATCGGACCCACAAAACAGGTAACTATTGCCCATATCCAAATCCAAATATTATGTGTTGCAAGATGTGTATTTTAGTTTAAGTAGTAATAAAACAGGTGTTACAGATATAGTATATACTAATACCAATAATATTATTTTTAAATGGAACACTGTTTATGATCCACCTTTGAATCTAAAGTCAAAAGATAAAGAGACAATGTTGAGCTTCATTTATAGTTAGTTAAGCACGTAAGAATAATCTCTCTGTATTGAAACTCCGTGATCTGAATTTATTCACAAGAAAAAACACCGAGTCACCTGTGCACATGCACCAGTCCACCACACCAGCCATCAATTGATTCGTGCATCTACTTTAAAAAATGTATTAAAACAACACTGGCGACTGGCGAGTAATGTTCCAGAATTAAAGTGGGGGGACAAGCATCTTCCCCTTTCCAAACTCTGCAGCAAATTCTTCATCATTTTTACCCAACATACTTTTCAAGCTGCATTCCAAGTTTCTATCATTGAGCACCCAATATCTAGGTTTTATCTTCTTCTCTAAAGAATAGCTGAAATATCTTGGGTATTCAACTACATCACTTATTGGTTTTCCCATTGAATTCATCAGAAATTCTACCTTAGGCTTGAGAACTTCGTCTATGCTGTAGCCAAGCAATGGAGAGAACCTGCAAACCATTAGTGCTACTTCCCTCTTCGAAAGCCCAACATGCATCAAGTACATCATTCTGCTCAAAATGATAATTAGAAAAGCATTGTCATAACACAAGGTATCATACTTGCACAAGGAATTTATAATTGTGCTTGGCAAAGCTGTAAAAACATATATTTGTATGTTATCTAATAATTGTATGCCCAGCAAAATGTAAAACTAGATTGAAATCACAACATTGTGAAATGTTGCTATTTTGTCCCAAATTGATAGTACTATTCTGCTAGGTTACACTTATACCCATTTCTGGATTTTAATTGGACTTGGGCTAAGTTCTCTTTGCAAAATAAATTTAAACATTCATATGGATCAATAAACTGCGTTTCAATTTCCAAAATACTCAGGGTACCTACTGCATCCCACCAACACAAATACCAAATAATTCTGTCCACTTGGCTTAAGGCTTAGGCAGATAGGAAGAAATCACCTAGTGTTATGTGTCTCCATTGGGATTTAAACTTGACACTTCATATTTCTCTTCCTACTTCATTGACCACTAGGTCACACCCTTGAGTGCCATTTAATTGAACAACTTAAGCATATACCAGAGAGTATGATATTTGTACCTTGGACGTAAAGCTCTGTGGATATCACATACAAAAAACTCGGGATATTTCCTGATAATCCTGGGAAGATGACTTCTGGAAACTCCAATACCCATTAGGAAGTTGAGTTTTCTCTTAAGAGTTCTCCCGATGCTCGATGCAAAAATTTCAGGACAGCGACCAAGAATCCTACCAATAATATCATCATCCAGGCCTAGATCCCTTAAGAAGCACACTATCTGGAGATAATGAATTATTACTCCCACGAAAAACAGAAATTATATAACAGGTGCTGAGATAATTATACTACTCGCATTCACCCCAAAAAAAAAGTATCTCCTATAATCAGCAAAGAAGATGTTCAAGCATCATCATAAAATCTTACTCTGATAGGGTTAACAACCAGTTAAAAAACAATCTCTCTCATCATCATAAAATCTTAGTAACAACCAATTAAAAAGCCCTCCCTCCCTGAAATAAAAATGAAAGCATGCCAAAATCAAGATGAAGAGGGAGAGAATGCATTCATCTGAAATATCAAGCTAGAAGGAGAAATACATGTAGCCAAGACAGATACAGTAGAGATTTGTTTACAGCCATGCCATATAGATAATCCTCAAACAATTGGTTAAAACCCAAGCAAAGAATCACCATTATCAAGGTTAAAGCACACCACACCCAGTTTACGTGCACATCAGTAATTTATCTTAGGCTTAAGTCATACACAGCCACTTAAAGTTGTCCATAGATTTCACTTAGACACCTCAATTTATCCTTGTACCTATTGAACACTTTATATATTCAAAAGTGATTCCAATTAGACACAAACCGCTGATATGGCAAAAAAATGTGTGCAACACTCTCCTTAAGCGTGTGGAACAATAAAAAATGATATTTTTTCTTTCTCTTTTTCCAACTTATACACCTAAATTATATTAATAAATAATAATAATAATATATAAGTAAATTTTTTTTAAAAAAAAAACATCTTCTCCCTCCAACTGTTCTTCCACTTTTTTCCCTTTTTTATTTTTTTTATGTAGATCTAATTAAGGTCTTAAATATTCCGACAAAGCTCCATTGTTTCGGATGAAAATAATATTCCAGCAAAATTATTGATTATTTTTTCCAATAAAAGTTCATTATTTTTTCATGTAATTGTGATAATGATAACTAGTGAAAGAAGATGAAGACCATGAATGAAAGGTTCAATGCCATTAGAATGAAAGGTATTGAAGGGTTAGTTTGGATTGATATATAGCAATGGTGTATTATTGACGCCGGTGAAAGGGATAAGATTCGATGGAGAAGAAGAAATGGATGGAGGCTATGGTTCAGTGGCAGTTGAGGTGCGTCTCAATGATTAGGAATTAAGATTTGATGACATTGGAAATGAAAATAAGTAGCGGTCGAGGTGCAGCGACACTGTGGAATTGGAAATAAGTTTCAATGGAGAAGAAGAAGAAGGATGGGCTGGGGGTGGGTTAATTTCAATATTCTTTTTTTTTCTTCTTGAAGTTCCTTTTGAATTATTTTAATTAAATAGAGATTTTTTAAAAAACTTAATCCAATCGACATGTGCATTGTTTCATTGGTCCATTTGGTATGCATAAGGTTTGAGATGCACGAGTGTTTTATCTTTTTAATTAGGGACAATGCCCAAGTACCCCCTCAACCTATGCCTGAAATCTCAGAGACACACTTATACTATACTAAGGTCCTATTACCCCCCTGAACTTATTTTATTAATAATTTTTTACCCCTTTTTAGCCTACGTGGCACTATCTTGTCGGCCCAACCATGGTTGACTTTTTATTTCAAACTAGTGCCACGTAAGCTAAAAAGGGGTAGAAAATTACTTATAAAATAAGTTCAGGGGGGTAATAGGACCTTAGTATAGTATAAGTGTGTCTCTGGAATTTCGGGCATAGGTTGAGAGGGTACTTGTGCATTTTCCCTTTTAATTATTATTATTTTGTGTCAAATAGATATAAATTTGTTAAAATTCAAGTGTTCAATGGGTACAAGGTTTTATTCAGGTGTCTAAGTGAAAAATGTGGACAACTTTAAGGGGCCGCATATGACTTAACCCTTTATCTTTCATCTTATGTATGTGAGAATCATGCTTTTGTATGAAATTCTCTCCATATACATTCTACTTAGTTCACGAAATTGGGTGTTCTTCGTATAAAGTCATATTTTCATCTCTACCCTTTGTATTAGGGGTGGCAAAATGGTTAAAATTTATGGTCTCGATCCAACTCATTTCAAATGGTTGATTTCCAATCATTTTAAAGTGGGTTAAATATGAATCAACGCATATTATCCATTATAAAATAGAGATACTTTCTCATATAACCACTCAAAAATAACCTAATTACTCTCCATAGCTATAGTTTGATAATTACAATTCGTAACTACATGTTATAGGGAGGAGAGAGGAGAGCGACATTGGGAGAGAGAGGAGAGAGGGGGAAAAGAGTGGGAGAAAGGTGAATTGTATATTTATATCAGTTAGATAATTGTATATTATACATATGTATTTGTATATATAGCAAGCGAGATAGGGAGAGGGGGGAGAGAGGCGAGCGAGATTGGGAGAGGGAGGAGAGAGGCGAGCGAGAGGGAAGAGAGATGAATTGTATAGGTATAATGGTTAGATAATTGTATATTATACATATGCATTTGTATATATGGCAAGCGAGATTGGGAGAGGGAGGAGAGAGTTGAGCGAGAGAGGGTAGAGAGTGGGAGAGAGGTGAATTGTATATTTATATAGGTTAGATAATTGTATATTATACATATGTATTTGTATATTCTGACAAATTATACAAACTCGAAGTCAGTCCACGTAATTAATGTATAATATTAGTCGCGAGTGGTAATTATAGCAAACTATAGCTATGATGAGTAATTAAGTAGTATAAGTTTGTTTAACCGCGTAATTTTCTCTATAAAATATGGATAACTCATGGGTATCCACCAAATGAACTCCCCTTAAAGTATCAAGTATGTAAGGGTGAAGGACCTTTAAAAAGTACACTTATTAAAGGTGTTTTGGTATTAAGAAAAAAAAAATTCAATTTTCTCATGTTTGGTTGGTTTAAATGTTTTGAAAAATGTTTTTCAAATAGACTTATTTTCCCTTTGATTGGAAGGGAGCCTTGGAGTAATCGGTAAAGTTCTCATCATGTGACCAAGAGAGTCATGGGTTCAAGCTTTGGAGTAACCGATAAAGTTGTTGTCATGTCAAGGGTTCAAGCCATGCAAACAACCTCTGGCAAAAATGCAAGGTAAGACTGCGTATAATAGGCCTTTGTGATCAGGCCCTTTCCCGGACCCTGCACATAGCGGGAGCTTTAGTGCACCGGGAAGCCCTTTTCATTTTCCTTTGATTAAAGAAAAAAATTTCGTACATAAAATAAGAAAATTAGAAAATTCAAAACTTACCTTAAATCATAAAAATATTATTCAAAAGTTTCTTGACCTTCCGACCTCGATTCCAAAGCACTTACTTTCAAGAAAAATATTTTCTAGGAAAATATGAAATATTTTACCATCATGCCAAATATACACCCTAAAAGGTGAAAAAGATTAGCAAAAAAAATCTTGTAATGTGCAAGTACTTGTTTCTTTACATAATAAGAAGCAATAAATATCCATATTATCCATTGAGTTTACCCATTTTTATACATATCAAATATGGATAGGATCGGTATTTTATCCGTTTTCACCTGTTTGACCTGCCCAAATGTCACCCCTACTTTATATCCATCTTGTATGCTAGAACTATCCTCATTAATAGATATAGTTAAATTTATCAAAAAATCTGATAAAGGTTTGAGGGGTCATATTCTCAAGCTGACTCTAATTAAGGTACACGCTCGACTAGATGGTTACTACTCTTGGAATCTTTTCCAATTTTAGATTATTCTACGAGCATGGAAAGATTGTGATGATTTTTTTTCTTCTTATAAGTAAAAATGTTTACTGAAATGCTTATGTTTCAAAAGAAATATATTTAATTGACATAAAGTGGGGATACCCCAAAACGAGCATACGTGTTTCTCAGTTTCAACACCCTTCAATCATCAATAAAATATTTTATTGCTATAAAGGTGAATACTTCAAAGAAAGCAATACCCCTATAACTAACAATTCTCAATTCAAACAACCTTCAATCATCAATAAATATTTTAAATGTTATAAAGTGTGGATACCTCAAAGACAAGCAAGACCCTAAAATCATCTATATGAGTAGAACTGATGTGACCTGTTTCCATATATGGGAAAGTTTCTCATGTCCACATGTTTAAACTAATGACAAACTAACAGTCTACTACTCCAGAAACAAAAAGATTTGAAGTCATTTCTAAGATCACTATCACATTTATGATGGACCTTAAATCAGGAATGTGAAGCTTTTAGAACCAAAGAATTGTGTAATCATCTCAATACAAGATTTGTGAAGATTTATTTTATTTTATTTTATTTTGAAAGGGGAAGAAACATCTGCACCAACCTAGTATTATGAAAGATTTACTAAAATAAAGATGAAGGTGTTTGCACCAACTAAATTGGAAGCTTAATTTGAAAGACGAGACTAGGCTCGAGGAGGATCAAAAGACTGACTCTCAGTCCCTAAAGTTGCAAGCTGGTTAGACTGCAATATATGCCTATGGAAAGAAAAGTCATGAAAAGCAATCCATGTATCATAAAGGAAGGCTTGCCTATACGTCTTTCTAGCATACGTGTGGTTCCTTTCGATTGGAATTTGGAGCATGTTGCTACCTGGATCAACCAGCCTAGTTGTACAACTACCATCACTAAATAATTCCAAAATCTCATACTGAAGCTCCAGTGTCAATCTGAACTAATGCACAATCTTGCATACTTTTGTGCTGATGTTAGTAATTTGATAGGTGAACACCATAATTTTGACTCTCACCTGATGGAATTCCTGAGGCTTCTGTAGTAATAACTGAGGACTTGTAGCAATCACCTTACCCAACTTCTGGTTTCGAATGCCGAAGTCACGCAACTGTTCCACCACCAATTTCAGCTTGTTAACTGACAACCCCAAAAGGAGCGGGCAGCTTTTAATTGCCTGAGCTACACTAATTTTTGGCACCTGCCCAAAACATAAAATAGCAAAATGACATCTATATTACACTCTAACTTACTGCAGCACAAGGCATATAGTGATACAGAAACTAAATCCACTGTTTCTGTACAGTGGATAACAACAACCTACACAGTGGATACACCACTGAATTAGAGACCACAAGTCAAGGTAATTAAATACAGAGGATTAAGGGACTCCTAGAAAGTTGCAATGACTTTACACAGAAGACCCATTAGAATCAACCAGACATATTTCATAGCAAAAACTAACTGCTCAAATGAGAAAATTGGCCTCATGTGCAAAATAGGGTAACCAGGATTTATACCTTCTCGTCATCAAAGAAAATCAGAATGTTCTCGTAGTTTTGCAGAATGCTCCTTGAAAGAATCCATGGATATTTCAGCAACATCTGCCCAAAATCTTTAGCCTCCAGACCATCCTTGCAATAAATGAACAACAATCACACCATCCTAAAAATGAAAGCTCCTAGATTGTCCAACTTTTTCACAAATAAATAAATTTCCAACTTAAATAGTATGTTAACAATTTCATACCTACACTAATATTTCTACAGAACTCTAAAACTATAATTCAGTTCTCCTCGGCAGAGTTATAAAAAATTATGTTTGCTACATCAGTTCAAGGCTGAAAACTGTCTCCTTTCTTAGTCCCAAAATACTGGGACATTGTTCAAAATCGTCTGTAAGTACATCCTCACAAACAGGTTTCGGTGCAGAACTTCCACACATACCAAAAGAAGAGACTGACGGAGAGAGAGAGGAAGAGAGAGAGAGAGAGAGAGAGAGAGATGATAAAGATCTAAATGACCTTTGTCTCGCACTAGTCATATTAACAGAAGCCAATAGAGCATATTGCTATCATATTTATGTGATAAACATGAGTCGCTAAACTTGAGGCCGAGTTGGAGATAAGTAAGGAAGGAAAACTATTAAGATCAGATATAAATAAATAATGTGATACCTTAAGGATCGCCTGCAGTCTTGGTCTAACATCCTTTTCAATGTCATAGAAAATAATAGGCGGAAATAAAAGAAGAATTTGTCTCTTACATCCTTCCACCACTCCAATATCATCAAGAAATACCATCAGGCGCTTCATATGACTCTCCTTAGGTAGCAAAAGAAGTCGTGGAAATGACTCAATAAGATGTCGGAAAGATGCATCTTGAGAACCTAACAAATGTAGACCTCCACGTCTTGCTTGGATCTACAAAAAGTACAATCACATTATGAAGTTGCTTGCAGGATGTATTATTCTGACTCGTTTTAGTTGCCTTAAGTGGACTGTGAACTATGATGGAGAGTGAGGGATTGACTGGATGTTTAGACTAATATGTTAAGACTAGGTGGAACTGGGTGAATTTTAGAGAAACAGTCATGTAAAGGCTATGACATAAAGTAGTGGTTGACCATAAGTTATTTCAAGGGTCTGTAGATGACAGACTGTGCCCTTTAGGAAAAATAGTCATAAAAGGAGATGAGGGAGTATATCAAGATATAGTTGTAATAACTTTGTTCCACAAACTTTAGGGTAGGTGTAGCTCAATGAAAGTGAACAGACATCAGTGCCACAAACTCCAAGACAGGCACAGTAAATAAGCCCCATTAACCATCCTGATTCAAGGAGGCAACTGACCTTCTCAAAAAATGACAAGGTCTGCTGGACATCCTCATCAATACTGATGGACAAGTGCATCATCATTTGCCGGGCATTTCTAGCAATATGTCCTCCATCATCACTGTTTGCGAAGAATATTTTCTTCACATACTTAACCTATGAGCAAGTAGAAGAGGGATCAGCACATTAAGAAAAAACTGAAAAAGGGTTCAAACTTCTTATCTCAAGAAAGTGACAACTTTATGGCCACTCGTGATCCTTTTCAACTCCCTTAACCATGGAATGAATAAAATTTATATACGCAATTTATAGATCTTAATCAATAACTATATGTCACCTATACTTGGCCTTATTCTTTGAACCAGAGGAAACCTTAGCAATTATTTAAAAGATTCCAGCGAGTATATTACTTTCTTATCTAGCCACACTAAATCAAGACTTTTCATCCTCCTGTGATATTTCAATGCCTGCAGAGATGACAGAACTCTCCCACAGAGCTCATGAGATTTTCATAGAATGAGCCAACAACACTAGGAAAGATGAATAACATAACAACAATTTGACATTAACAAAAGGTCTTCCGTAATTAGTGTTATTCTGTTTAAAGAAAAAATACACAGACAGGAGTTTAGTGTTATTCTGTTTAGAGAAAAAGATATACAGACAGGAGTTCAGTGTTATTCTGTTTAAAGAAAAGATACACAGACAGGAGTAAGGAAAACAAAATCAAGAGAAAAATACAGCAGAAGAAATGAGTAGGCGTACCTTATTGATAAGGGTAGGTAGTGTCTGAAACAGAGAATTAGAGGAAAGGTAGCGAGCTAAGTGTGTTGCGGAAGAGAGAGTGAGGCCAATGCTCTCCAAGAAGGGAAGCATACCCTTATCACCTTTTTGTTTTGCCATCAGGTAGACCTTGCTCTTGAAAGGTGGAATTGCAGGAACCGGGTCATATGCTTTTTCAAAATCAGTGGAATTCCATAAGGAAAACTCATCCAGTTCACGGACGCTATCTATCAGCATGCTAACGTAATTAGGTGAGTTGAGGGCTACTTCGATGGATTCCTTATGAGAAACACCAAGTTCTTGTAGGTAATAGCTGACAGCCTCCCTAGCTTCAGCGATTACTTCTTCCGTGTCTTCTGTTCGTTTTGACGACGAAGACCTAGCAGCAAGAGGTACAAGTGGCGCATAACTCCTCAATTTATGACAGACTTGCTCTGGACGTATAAGATTGCAGTAGAAAAAGGTATTGCAATGGCAAGAGAAAGGAATAGGGAAAAGTTGAGGTTTTGAGTTGGGGACGGCGAATGACAAATTACTTAAAAGGCAATGTGAAGACATTTGTATGCAACGTATCCTAATCTGTAAATTAAATTCTCATTTCTACAGCTCTTCCTTATGCTTACCCTATTCCTGTTTACACAATATTATATTTGGGCGAGAAAACCTGTCTTGAACTAGGGGTGTTTTGTTTCCACAATATGCGACAAAGATTATCAATGTAGAATGGAGGTAACATTTTTTATAAATATATTTTTGATTATTGTTGTGTTTGCATAGAAAAAAAAAAATTAGGACTATCCAAATAGGGATACACAATTCTACGGATTTAAATAAATTAATTAAATTTAAATAAAAGATCACTCATAATATTTGAGAAATATATTTCATTCATATTAATACTTTCATATTTACTCAATATCACTATTTTCATGTTCACATAAAAAAAATTATGTAAATAACGCAAAATACCTACTATAGAAAGTGTTATTATAAAAGATAAAAATTTGATGCAAAATTTAAATTATTAAATGAGACTTGGCTTGAATACTATAATTTTTTCTAATATTTAAAAATTTAAATTATATACTAAAAATATTTATCAAATAATAACAAATTATTTGAACAAATGCATTTTTCCCTTTCAAGCTCTCAAAGAACAAAACAACTCAACCTCTTCTTCTCCAACGAAGAACAACCTCCAAAAGCTCCGACCCATCATCAGAACGACCCCGTTCCTTCAAATCTTCATATGAATCCATACATATCAGCATGCTCGGCACAAGTCCGCATGCCAGTGAGGCATTTCTTGTTATTAATTTGTACTTATAAGGTTAGTCAAAAACGAAAATAGAAATAAGATGAAGTAGACAGAAAACAAAATAATCCGAGTTCATAGAAACTATTGTGTCTCCTTAAGAAATTTAATCTTTTCACTGTAAACGAGGTTACGAATTAATTTCTCCCAAGATAAAATGGATTAATCTTGTTAAAGATTTAGCGGTACCTCAAGCTTCTTTAACTTCAACGAACTTAAGAATAGCAACAAGTCACACATACTTAATCGATCGACACTTTGGTTTTGAGAGAAAATATATGCAGAGAAAAAAATTTAGTGTTTGAAAAAATGAAAAATGACTTCTTTTTATAGCCATTTTCAGCAAGTAACATATCAAGAAATCTGTTCAGACTCTTTTTATCCAGAAAGCTGCGTCTTTTGAAAAAAATAACAATTTTTTGTAAAATGTGTCTTTTGGGAAACGCGAATTAATTCTGTTAATTAACTAATTAATTAACGTCCTGAATTAATTTATAAGAGATAAGATTAACAGGATTTATTTGATTAACAAAAATTGATCAAATAAATTTTGTCCAAAAAATTTATCAATCAACCACATCATTTGCCGATATCGAAGCCGAGCGACGATGATGGCGCGAGGGGGCACCTTTTTCTTAGCTCTTTAAAAAGTAAAGAAAGTGTTTCCTTATATAAGGACAACAATTTCTCTTTCTTTTGCCGATATGGGAGAAATGACTTTTCATTTGCACTTTGCAAAAAAAAGACTTTTCATTTTCCCTCCAAATTGGTTCGCTCACTTTTTCATATTCTCTCTTTTAATTTCCCGTTCACACTTTGCTAAACCCAACATTTCGTAGCTTCCAGGAAATTCTCCAACGATAATATTCCTTTTCCTTTTTTCCGTTTTCGTTCTACATCTTACAAATCAGCGAACTTTAACCTTATCCTCTAAGATTTTGAATTTTGAGTGCTCCCACATCATTTTTGGTCAGGAAATCCCCTCAAATCTTTCCCTATAAGTAGGCCTCTCTGATCATTCTCACGATTTTGGGTGCTATTCTTGTTTTCATATCTAAAATCTTTTTGTTCCATGGTAATTTTTGAGTGGTGGAAACAGCTTCTCAACCGGTTGTTTTAGTTCACTGAGATAAATTCTTTCTTAGGCATGTTTAAATCGTAGTTATTCTATGTGTTTTTAGCTTTGTTTTAGTCTCTTTGTTTAATGTTTCTTTCGTTCTTATGGTTAATATTTTACTGAAAAATATCAAATGCATTCTCTGTTTACAGCTACTATTCCCTAAAGTTATTTTTATATATTTTTAGTATTTTCTTCTTTGACATGATGGATGAATCCTTAGGGGAGATTGTTTTTTCACTATTTTGTTGCACTCATTTTTAAATATTTAATGTTATAAATCCATTAAACTAAGTAGATGATCCATTTATTCATGAACTTATCCTTTTCAAGGATGGATATGTACTCCCAAGATTTATCCTTATCTTGGATATGTATGTTTCCAAGGTAACATGAATCTTTATGGGATAATGATGTATCTATTAATTTGACATTCATCAAAGTGGCTTTTGAGATGATTTCTCTACTTATAAATAGAGATATCATTCTCAATGTATGATACACTTGAATAAGAAGAAAAGTTCTCTCCTTCATCTTATACTTCTTGTCTTCTTTTTGTCTTTATACTTATATTGCTTTGAGCTTGATCTTATAATACGTTATCAGCATGAGACTCTAGCCAATTGAGAGTGTGTTTAGTTTTTCTTTAGCTCATGATTTGGTTGATCTCGTTATGAGAATCAAGATATTATTTGCATAAAATCATATATGTATTTTCTGAAATATTTTTATGATTTAGAATATAATAATATTTAATCACTAACAGTTATCAGGAACCAAAGGCATATACTACTATTGGTTGAATATGACATGCTATACATAACTTCTTAAATGGAAGAAGGTATAAAATTTTAATAGCATGAGTTTGAATATTATTTTGATTGTTTTGAAAGACTCAAAAGGTGAGTCATGTTGTATTTCGGTCTTGGTTAAGGTTAAGACGGTGGATTCAAGTCTCATCACCCAAAAGGGTAAGACATCAGGTTAAAGTCCTGATGCATCATAATGAAAAAGTATTTGAGGGTAAGACGGTAGATTCAAGTTCTATCGAACCAAGAGGGTAAGACATTAATTTGAATTTTGATGCACCATGAAAATAAGGATTGGGTTCAAGTCCCATAGAATTTGACCTAACACGCCTTATATGGATAGAACATTGAGTTTGAGTCAATGCACCATAGTGATGATATAATGATGACTAAGGCTTTGATGAAAAGCCTTGAAATTCGTCCTATTGAATTTGCTTCATTTCTTAAAAAGAATGTGATAGCAACATATGATAACTTTAATATCGCATGTTGACTTTCTCCATTCTATTGTATGAATGTGGTAGCACAAAATAATTAATCTAAAAGATGACAAATGATTAACAATATGAAAAAGGGCGTGAAGGGACAGAATAATAATAGTCATCATTGTGGTAATTATAAAAGAAAGAACACTACGAGTTCTCCAAATAGTCCTTCAAAATGTGAAGGCAATTTTTATTATAAAAATGGTATGAAAGGTCATTGGACTTGTGAATGTTGTAGACCCAATAATTTGACAAGTTTATAAATCCTCCATCAAAAGACAAGAAGATAAAGTGATGGTACACTTGATCTTTCAAAGTGATGTTGAGGTGTGTCATGGAAATATGCTGAATTTTAAAACCATGACAATGTACTAATAATGCAAATTTATGAAGTACATGTAAATGATTAGTCCATTCTTTGAGAGAATGTGACTTGTGATGATTATCGTGAATGCTCGACCATTCTATAAGAGAATGGGTCAAGATGTGATAAAATCATTATGGGTTGGATATATACCACAACTCACCTCTATGAGAGGTTTGAGAAAAAAAAAGATATACGCCACAACTCATCTCTACGGGAGGTTTGAGAGAAATAAATAAATTTATTTGGCAAGAATGGTCAATGGTCGTGTACGTTTACACGTAATTATGACATGTTTATTGTGAAGTACCGAAAATGCAAAAGAAAGAAATAATTCTTGCCTGCAAAGATTGTGTCCATGACCAAAATAATATTATTGTGTGGTAATACAAATTTGTTATTGGTTGTATATCTATGGTACAACAAAAGTAAAGCAAGAAACATGTCTTTCTCATAATATTTTGACCATGACAATAATAATATAATTTCTCCTTGATGAGATGTTCACCATATGGATAGTGTCATGGAATATATGATAGTACACAAAATTAATTACAAGCTCTAACAAGTTATGTTATTATTAGATGAATAATGTTGGGGTTGTAGTATTCTTTTATTAGAGGATTGTTTGAACTCCTGTTCGATTCTAGCTTATTTATTTCAAGGTTTTCTTTCCAAAAAAATATCTTTTTAAATAGTTTTTTAATTTTTCTAAATTACTTGGCAACTCTTATTAATTATTTTCAAATTAACAGCTATGAAATGTTTTTAATTTTAGTTTTAAAAACAGAACGTAACATAAACTTTATTAATGAATTAACATTATAACTTAAACTGATATTTGTAAAAGGAAAAAAAAATCAATTCATTTTTTGTGTGGATGATGGTGGCGGAGCCAGAAGTTTTTCAAAGGATGTCCAAAAATAGCAAATTGTTATATTAAGAATGTTCAAAATAGGTAATTTAATATGTATGCTATTTTTTTCCCGAAATTGAACACCCTTGATAGTATGTGGCTACGCCACTGGTGGATGAAATATTATTTTTAACATTCTTTTGTGAGAAACAGCAAATGTGAATAGTCATTAGTCACCGGCGAAAGCATCTCGCTTACAATTGTTTTCTGACTACCAGCCTCCACGATAAGAACTAGTAACAACAACACCAGAAAACACCACAAACACCACCAGGACCTCCATAAAACCCATCTCCTCTTTTCACAGTCAATTCATCACAAAAAATACATTTACATTAGTTGCTTTATAATTTAATAAATTTGATTTTTTTTCTTTCTAAATAGGCATTAACAATATGAAGAAAAATATTTTAATTAGATTTTAAAAGCTTATCGTCTCATTTGATAGAAGGGATAATTAGTTCTGAATTTTTTTTTAGGATAAGTTCATCCCATATTTATTGGACTAAGATTGTGGTTATTTTTAATGATATGATAACGATAATCTCGAGACTAAGCGGCTATTGATAGTTTCAGCGCGTCTGGTACGCCACTTTGACCCGTGCGAGTACAGTCTACTAAAGTGCCCAACTCAACCCAATGCTCCAGCTTTATGTGGGTCGTTCCGGCACAAGCAAAAATGGGGCCACTTGTTCGTTAGTCACCCTTATATTAAGTTATTCCTCGCATCTCGGTCACTTTTTCTTTTTCTAAGAATTGAGTAGTAAGTATAAGAAGAACTACATAATATGTTTCGCCGAAGGCGTCTTTTGCCGTGATAGTCAAGGGTCGCCACTAATAAATATGTCCAAACGACCGCATAACCCATTAAAGTTTAAACCAGAAAATTTTAGAGCTAAACGAAGTACATATATACTTATGACCGATCGATTGGCATGCATGTCTATTTACACCTTGAGTCATTTAGATAAGTACTATACAATGAAAGTGTGTACAAACATGAGATTATGTGTAATGCACATATAAATATAGAGAGGGGAATTAACTAATGGTGTTGAGTGTATACATGTATTTGATCGATGTTAAAATTAAACTCCATCATCAACTTGATCGTCCTTGTCATTTAAGGCTTGTATACTTTCAGTAGCTTCCTTGAGATCCCACCTTGTATCCAAATCTTCTTGACAGCAAGCCACTCCAATGTTGAAGAGCTTTTGGATCTGTCCTTGATGCGTGAGCTGGTCCATCTCTTTGTCAAAAGCCGATTCATTATCTTTAATGATGGTGTCAATCCAGGTAGCCAGTTCGGTGCCATAGCCAGTGCTGAGAGCAAGATAGTTTGTTGGGAATTTACCGGTGAGGGTCTCTAGTATTAGAATCCCAAGGCTCCAAACATCAGTCTTCCTTGTGATGCGGCCTTGTTGTGCATACTCAGGGGCTTTGTAAGCCACTAAAAGATGTTGGACTTGGGAAAGATTCACCAGGGGCGCCAATGTGTAATCCATCAACAACGGATTAGAATATTTGTCCAGAAGTACATTTGATGACTTGAGGTGACCGTGCGGAAGTGCTAGGCTTGGCAGCTCGTTGTGAAGGTAGGCCAACGCCTTTGCAACTCCTTTTATGACTTTCAAGCGGCTTGACCAGTCCAGCCTAGAGTGATTGCCTACACATAGCCGAGTAATTAATAATTAATTTAAACACTAATCATTATACATATACATATATACATATACATACCATGGAGGTGACTGGCCAAGCTACCATTGGAGGCATAGTCATAAACAAGCAGCTTCTCTTCTTTCCTATAATAATAGGCGACAAGGGGGAGTAAGTTTGGGTGGCTTAGTCTGCCCAACCTCCTCATGTGCTCGTGGAAGTCTTCTTTAGCGACATGGTTCATTTGCTTAAACCTCTTCACCACAACGGCTTGGCCATCCATAAGTAGTGCCTTGTAAGAGGACCCCAGGTTCCCACTGCCAAGCACCTCCGCGGATGCTCTTAGCAAGTCCTGTAGATCAAATCTTGTCCGGTCATCTCTAACGAAGGATAACTTACCCACCACTGTTGCGCCTGGTGCTGGTGGTGCCTCTGCTGATGCCTTGTTATTGTCATCGTGTCTTGCATTATAAGTTGGATTGCCACTCATGGTCGTATCAGGAAGGGCTGCTGCTGATGAAAAGGTCATGTTTTGATCCCCATCAACATTACTTGACTCAACTGCAGCCCGGCTGGTGAGTTGTGGATTATTTTGGCTGCGGCGGCGGAGAATGATAAGAATTAAGACAATCACGAGACATAAGACCACCAAACAAACTGCAACGATCAACATCACTCTACTCAGGAGAGAGGGCGACTTGTTATCTATATCACCAGATTGGGTGGTGTTGATGGTAGAGTTGAGAGTGTTAGGCGGAGTAGTAGTATTTGCTTCTGGAATTGGGGAGTTGCAAACTGATTCCAAAGGCTTCCCACACATGCCTTTGTTCCCTGTGTATATGTATGCAATGATTAAATGATCGATATGTAATGCAATGCAATGCAATGATATATTTAATTAGGTACCTGCGAATGCTGTTGGATCCATTAATGAAAGAGAAGGAGGGATTGGACCGTCGAGTTGGTTGTTGGATACATTGAGGAGTTTGAGAACACCACCGCGGAAATCAGGTATAGAGCCAGTGAATTTGTTGTTTTGGAGGGTCAAGTCGAAGAGCCTGGGGCAGGAGGTAGCGAGGGAGGTGGGAATGTTACCTGTGAATTGGTTGTTGGCCAAATAAAGTTTCTTGAGATAAATCATACCCTTGAAGGCATCATCGGGGATCTGACCAGAGAAGTTATTATTGGACAAGTACAATGACTTGAGGGCAAAAAGTTTGTTCCAATCAGGCATTGGCCCCTTGAAGTTGTTGTTCATGAAGCTTAGGGTCCGGAGGAAATGCAAAGGAAGCAATGAATCTATATCAATTTCACCTGAGAGGTCCAAGTTTTCTAGTTGCAAACCCCATACATCCCCTTCCAAACAAATGACTCCCAACCAATTCGCATTGTCCCCGGTACAGGGACTTGTCGATGGAACCCAAGACCCGAGTACCTCTTTTCCTTTACCTGAAGATGTAGATAGGGAGCTTTTAAAGTTGAAGAGGGCCTCCGAAGAGCTCTTTGCATCGGGAACATAATGATGATCATCGTCATCGTCCGGTTGAGACGATACAAATGTGATCAAAGATACAACAACAAGGAAAATGATCAATAATGATCTTCTTCTTGATGATGATGATGATGATGAAGAACATGCAAACGTAACTGGTGACAGGCCGGCATCCTCCACCTCCGTCATCATCCTTCCTTTGCCTAACCACAACAAAACACCATCAATTTGAGGCATAACCACTGCACACCTCTCTAACCAGAGATTTTTACGGATTTTCTTTTGGTTTTCATTACATGAATTACTTTTTTCAATGTCTTCCATCCAAATAAATAAATATTAATTGTCATCTTTCTTTATGTTCAGGAATTTTAATTAGAAATTAAGGAATATTAAGTCAAAAGTTCAGCTACTTTTTTTAATTATTATTTAGTCAAAATTTTGTTTGATTAAGCATTTCATTAGTTTATTTGAAATTAAATGTTTTCATTTCACGAAACATAATTTCATTCAACTGTAAAAGTTCATTTTAAATTATTTATAACCACAAATATCTATTACTTATTTTAAAGAGCAAACTATATAATATTAATTCCTCCGTTTTAAAAAATATGATCTGATTTGACTTGACACGAAATTTAAGAAAATAAAGAAGACTTTTGAATCTTGTTGTCCTAAATTAAAAGTTATGTGAAATGAACAAAACTGCTATTTGATGTTGTGACCTTAAACATGTCACGTGGAAAGTTGAAATTAAACTGTTAATCCAAAAAAAAAGTCATTCTTTTTTAAACAGACCAAAAAAGAAATGAGGTCATTCTTTTTTAAATGGAAGAAATATTAGTTTAGATTCTAATTATTAAGATTTCTCGTAATTTCAAATATTACTTTCTCTACCATATTTTGTGCTTAGGATACATGAGTATGAATACGTGAAATACATCTATCTGTCAAATTTTTAAAATGAGATACATATTTTAATTGTTTAAATTAATTGGTTGTAACAGATTTCATTAATTACATGAGTAATTGCAAAAATCAAGAAGTGTACTATTTTTAATTAATTTTATTTATTATTCTTTGAAATAATAAAATCATTAATACTAATAATAAAAGACAAAAATAAGTATATTTTGTTCATGTAATTTGATTTATTTTATTTTTTATTAATGTGTCCAATAAACTAAACATTTAGATACATGAGTATCATACAATTACATTTATATGTACCATAGAATATCTCGTACTTCCTTCGTTTCACAAAGAATTGTCTAGTTTGACTTGACACGAAGTTTAAGAAAATAAAAAAGATATTTGATCATGTGATACTAAATTAAAGTTATGTCAAATGCACAAATTGCCCTTTAATCTTGTGGCCTTAAACATGCCACGTGGAAAGTTTGTTACCAAAAAAGGAAAGATGTCATTCTTTTTGAAACAAACTAAAGGAAAATGAGGTCATTCTTTTTTAAACGGAGGGAGTACTAATTTCATGTATTTGTTATCTGTATCAAGTATTAATTTCATGTATTTGTTATTTGTATCTAATTTTAATTTCATGTATCTATTTATATGATCTAATATTATTTCATGTATATTTATATGTATAATTTAATGTATGAAGTATTAATTTCAGATGTTATATCCAAAAACATGCATTTCGGATAAATATGAAAATCGTCAGATACATTATAATAACATAACAAATATATATAATCATATTAAGATACAAGATAAAAGACAAATACATATGACAACTATATCCATTGTCTATATGCGCGGGAGGCGGCTTCACTTGTGAGAAAAGTTATGGGTACTTGGGGAATTTGTTTGAGAGTGAGAAATCAAAGGCTAGGAGTTTGATGTATGTTGACAAGCCGTAGAACATCTATTTTGATGCAGTAGCTCTTCTCACTAACAACTGATCAAGAGAGGAGAAAGAGGAAGAGAGTTTTACCCTAACTCATATTCCTTGAGAGATAAATATTATTTTTAATTAAAATATTAATTTTAAAGTTTAAATGTAAAGATAATTAATCAATTCTAATTTTGAGGGAGCTGAGTATTTAATTGTATCGTTAATAATGTATGATATAAAATATTAAAAATGGTAATATATGTTATGTTAGTGCTGTATGACTAATAAAGTAGTTTATTCTATTTTAAACTACTTCCTCCGTTTTATAAAGAATGATCTAATTTGACTTGACACGAAGTTTAAGAAAATAAAGAATTTTTTGATCAAGTGGTCCTAAATTAAAGTTATGTCAATATACAAAATTGTCCTTTCATCTTGTGTGTCACGTGGAAAATTGTTACCAAAAGAAGAAAAAGAACATTCTTTTTTAAACAGACTAAAAAGAAAAAAATGTTATTCTTTTTTAAACAAAGGAAGTACAAAATTCAAAATCATCCTTTATTTTTAAAACCGTGTCAAATCAAACAAATGGCAAAGGCCACTCTCAAACCTTAATTATGCATTTCAAAATATACATTATTTTTTACATAACCACTTTAAATTAAAAAATTATCAATCCTAACATAACATTAAGATACTAACTAAACATTATTTTTCGTTTTTATCCTTTTTAATTATTTTGAAATTATTCTTTAAAGTAAATTTTTGTTATAGCTATAGTGGGTTATTATTCTTTGAAATTATTCTTTAAAGTAAATTATGCATTTCAAAATATACATTATTTTTTACATAACCACTTTAAATTAAAAAATTATCAATCCTAACATAACATTAAGACATTAACTAAACATTATTTTTCGTTTTTATCCTTTTTAATTATTTTGAAATTATTCTTTAAAGTAAATTTTTATTACTTGTCAGTCTTTTCAAATGGGTATTTTAGAGTGTCAAACGCTTTGCTCAAAATTCCATCGACATGAGTCTTTAGGTATGTAAGCTCGTACTCAACTCCTTCGACAATTCTTATCTGTTTGTGCTCGTGTAGTTTTACTATATTGATAGCAGAGTATGTTCGGTAGGCGGTGATTGTTGAGTTTGTAAGTAACTAGTGTGTCATGCCATGCAGGATCTTACGATTGCAAATTATATGGTAAACAAATCAAATGACAAACAAAAGTATACTAAAGACATATTGTTAGTATTTGGTCTAGCGACCTACATATGATAAAACTAGTATTGAATAATATAAATATGTTTAGGAGAAAATCTCCTCATAGACAAAATTCTTTTAATAACTACATTGTAAATATTATTGTTTTATACTATGAGAATAAAAATCTTCAATTTATAGATCTCCAAATTTTTCCTCTAAAGGAAAGAACAATCCTGATATGGAAGAAAAATATATTTTCCTTTCGTGAAAAGTAAAAATATTTATGGTAATATTTTGTCTTTTATTTTAGCAAAAAATAAATTTCAAATAAGATAATAAAATCAGGGCAAAACCCCAAGATATCTCCCCTTTTGGCTGGATTTCTTGGCAAAACTTGATTTGTCTTGTTCATATGCTTGATAATCTCGTTCTTCATGTATCACTGCTACTTACCATGATTTAAAATTGATATGGGTTAAAAATTGGAAGACTATATTAAAAGTTGTGAACATGGTTGAAAGTGAATCTCATGTGTTAAAAGTAATATGCATGAGTTGACAGTAGAACTCATGCGTTAAAAGTAAGATGAATGAGTTAAAAGTGGAGCTCATGCGTTAAAAGTAAAGATACATGAGTTAAAAGTGAAGCTCGAACATTAAAGTTTGCAGGTGTTGGATGTTGGAGCCCATGCTCTAAAGTACGCATGAGTTGAAAATTAATTTTGTTTTAAAGGATGGAACAACAATATATTGTTAAAAATATATTTGAAAAATCTCTTCACATGTAGTAGCACAAAAAATTTCATTATTATCACGTTGATTGCAAATTGATTTGGAATCACTTGAACATATCTTCAATCTTGATTAAACTGAGTCATTGAACCATTAGATCTTTGAACCATGTGTTCTGAAACCACTTGTCGAATTCGCAAGTGATTAGGATGTCGTGCGGAAACTTACAATTGTATTGGTTAACAAATCAGACGACAAATAAAAGTACACTAAAAAACATATTATTAATATAGTTTAGTTCAACGACCTACATATTAAAAAGTTAATATTGATAAACATAGAAGAAAATCTCCCCATAAACAAAATTCTTAGTGTACTTTTATTTGTTGATGATGGCAATTTCTTATACTACTTCATAACTTATGAATCTTGCATTAGGGGATATTTCCATATGAAAAAGATTATGGTCGTTGATGACGCATTTTTATATGGCAAATATGAGGATGTCTTATTGTTTATTGTTGTGTAGTAGGATACTAAAAATAATATTTATCTAATTGCACTTATGTGGTGAACAAAGTGTGTGATGCATGTTGGATCTACTTCTTCAAGAAGATAAAGTCTATAATGATTGATGAACCAGAATTGTAACTCATCTAATATGCATATGAGCATAGCCTAGGATATTTTTAAGCTTTATCAGCAAGCTCCTCATGAACTTTGCATAAGGCATCTTGGTGAAAACCTCCAACCAAAAAGAAAACCGCCACATCGAAATCGAATGCACCAAAATGATATTTTGCTCTTCTTTTTATATTACAATATCACTTGGTCATAGCTACCACTCACAAATGTTAGTAAAAGATTTAAAATTCACACACAATGTATACATTTATGATACTAAAAAATTTTATATTAAATCCAACATTATAATTTTAGCATAATAGAGCATAGTTAATCATCCAATAAAATGACATAACACTTATAATTAAATGACACTGGCTTAAAAGCTTCCGATAACAATGAAGATTAGAGCGATAGAATCGTCCAATCCACATTCATGGTTCAATAGCGGAAAGGGGTAATTGGAGAAATTTTTTTTTTTTAAAAATAACTAACATATGTTTCTTGAAACCACATAAACATGCACAGCTGCGTTCCTACTCAAGAGGTGACACTTGAGTAGTCGCACTGAAGCTCATCTTCACTTATCATCGTACATTCTTCGCGTGTCTGAACCTCTATCTGGCTAAATCTCTGTAAGTTTTTGCTTCTCATGCCATTGAGTTTCACAAGCTTACTCAGGATACATGCCATGGCAACCTTTGATCCCAAGTTAGAGAGCCCTCTAGACATGCAGATTGCACCACCCAGGAGCATTAGCATATTTGGCACCAGATTGCTTGATGGCTCATTTCTCTGTTCCCTAGCATTGCATTCACGTGACACTCCACCGCAATAGTCACTACTTGTGCAGATTTCTGGATTGATTAGTCCCCTTGTGTGGTCTAAGGTGTCTAACCCAAGTGGAACCTTCATTTGAAGAGGGTGGGAAAGGGAAGATCAAAAAATTGTGTCAAGCAGCACGTTATACACTTTCAACTCATATTTGGAAGGCTAATTAATCCATGTAGGCAATAGTAGTAGCACCTTATCCTTGTACTTGCTTATCATTTTAGGAGGGAGGGAGGGAGGCCATTAAAGTAAAAAGGGAGAAAATGACTTCCAGAAGGAAAATGCTTCTGTTACGGTCACTGCCAGATTTGTGTCTTTTATCATCTATTTTACTTAACTTTTCATTTCCTAACAAAAAGAATAGTGGAAGTCCCACAATTAAGAACTTTAAAAGAAGCATAGCTCCCACCTTTTGAATTAACGTGACGGCAGTCACACCTGAAGTCAATTGAGAATGGTGGTCAACTGCTTTGTATTGGCGAAGTGCATCATCCATTTTACAAACATAGCTCCATATGCCTTTTGCAAAGGCTAGTTTTGCCATTTCAACGTTAAGACCAGCATCTTCTTGGTGTACCATTTGAATCTCACAGGCATTCCTACCAGAAACTGAAGGAAAAATTCACAATGAAACCAACTCAGTACTGCACCATCCTACATTCCTAAAAGTACTACAGAAGGTGAAACCAAGAATGCTATACAAAATGACAGAACAAATCAAAAACCTACTTTTCTTGATTCTCCAACCAGATCTAAAGAGCCTAACCCTGACATACTTCTTCTTTCTTTGTGCCAAAGGATATTCACATTCCTACTAGC
Organism: Solanum pennellii; assembly: GCF_001406875.1. Classification (NCBI taxonomy): domain Eukaryota; kingdom Viridiplantae; phylum Streptophyta; class Magnoliopsida; order Solanales; family Solanaceae; genus Solanum; species Solanum pennellii. The sequence goes on from NC_028639.1 coordinate 75,401,623, forward strand.
AGTAAAACGCCAAAAATTTAGCATACATAAACTAAGATATGTAACAGGAAAAATTGAAACAAGAATAGATACAATTATAGTTGGGACACATGAATGATGGAAACTTGTGTGAGAACACCAAACAATTCTTCCTTCTTATTTCTTTTACTTTTTTTAGGTTTGTGTGGGGGCGGGGCGGGGCGAGAGTGGGGTAGGGGGTACCATCCAATTGAAAGAACTAAACAAGTTCTAACTGCAATATTTATTTAACAGAAGACACTGCACCATTGAGAAAGATATCTCTCTAGAGTTAAGTTGGGAGAGTCAGTTCTATGAGAGCTTGATGTCCTCTCAATGTCAAACTTTATTAAGTACTACCTTGGTAAAACAGTAGAAGGATCCGTCATTGCCTTCCCACACTCTCCAAGCTAATATGTACTCTCTGGGAGTCAATAGTGGAAACTTCTTTATCATGAGTCCAATTTCAGTTCCGCTGCTTGAATCCACCTGCAACTGCTTATGCTCAATCAAGGTTTTGTCCCAAATTTTCCGGAAATCATTGTCCATGTAAAAATCTCTTAGCATCTCAACAGAGCAATTTTCAAATACAGTGACACTTAGATATTTAAGAGGCTCATCCTGCAGAACAGAAGAGACGAAACATGGGTATCATCACCTCATTACTGATACAGATAGTAGTAACTTTTTTCGGTAAGTTAGACAACGATAAGAATTGCTAAATAAATACATTTAAAATAAGGCAATCCAGATACTTTGCATCACTTCGCCTAATAAAAATAGCATTAAACAGTAGGTGAAACCAAGAATCATTTATTGCACAGCCCATTCAGTCACTTTAGATCCTTTATAAGTATCAATGGGAGCACTGCCTACAGTTGGTTACTCCATTTTCTTTTAAGAGCTTCAAAGGTACATAAGTACATTAACAAAAGGTGAAAGAAGTCACTTTTGTGATTAATAGTTAGCCTAATGGACACACTTCTTCTGTTTCTTAATGAGCCCAGCTTATTGATAGGTTCAGCCATGAGGCATAAATTTGCTATTCTGAATTCTGAGAAAATAGGCAATTCAGCAAGTCCCTAAGAGATAAAAGCAGAGACCGCTATAATATTAAAAACACAGTACATAAAGAGATAATCTGAGCAAGCACCTTCAGTTTACAACACCGTGCACAGTAGGAAAAACGATCTGTTCTCCGGTTAATGACATCTTCCCATTTCTCATTAGCTTGAAATTTATTATTTACGACGTCAATCAAATTCTTCAGATCTAGATCAGATACCACTGCAGTGATCCTGAGAATAATAAATGAGATATTAGGATGCTTAAGACTAATAAATACAGCCACATTTGCAAGTTAAAAGCAATTGAAGACAAGGCTCACATAGGAGAACCATATCTACTACTAGAGCATGGAAATTCTTCATATACTGCAATAGTGAGCCCAACTCACAAGGAGTCCTACCAATACGTCGCTCTTCAAGACGAGAGATCTAATCATCTATTTCAAGTTCGAAGAGCCTAGGTACACCTGACAATAAACAAAAAAATAAAATGCTAAATATTTAGTTGAAAGAAATCTTTATTTCCTCAAAAGGATAATACAAATTATTTTCATAACCATGAACCCTGCAACCTGAACTGATCCTTGGTGCAACCCCAGCTCAATTGGGAAGTGCTCTAAGTCTTTTCTCATCATTCTAACCCGAGTTTTGGCTCCATCATACACGTCCTTTATCGCCCTAATGTGAGCCACTGGTACACCTCTGCTTCCAAGCATCTCCATATGACTTCTCTCCAGGAATTGTCATAAGCCTTTTCAAAATCAATGAATACCGCATGTAAGTCACTCTTCCTTTCCTGATTTTTCTTCACCAATCTCCTCACAAGATGGAAGGCTTTTGTAGTCGATAGCCTCAGCAAGAATACAATCTGGTTCTCGAAAATTGACACGTCTCGCCTCACCCTCATCTGCTCGACTCTTTCCCAGACTTTTTTAGTTTAGCTGGCAACTTGGTACCCATGTAATTGTTACTACTTGGATATCACTCTTGTTTTTGTACAACAGAACCATTTACTCCACCTCCACTCCTCGGGCATTTTTGTTATCTTAAAAATGACATCAAACAAACTATTTAACCACATCATACTTGTCATGTCTATGTTTTTCCAAAACTCCATCGGACTCTCATCTAGTCTAGTCGCTCTCCCCCTGCACTAACTACTATAAGCGCGCTTCACCTCCTCAACCTTAATACACTCACAGTACACAAAATCTCGATATCTCTCTGAGTGCTCCAAATCACCTAGCACAATGTCTCTATTCCCTTCTTCGTTCAATAGTTTGTAGAAGTAAGCTTATCATCTTTGTTTAATGAGGATCTCTTCTACCAACACCATGTCTTCTTCATCCTTGATACACTTCACTTGATTTAGGTCTCGGGCCTCCTCTCTCGCCTTCGCGAGCCTTTACAGTTTCTTATCTCCGCCTTTGTCTCCTAGTTTATCATATAGTCGTTCGAAAACTGTCGTTTTGCTATTGTAGCCACTAACTTAGCCTCCGTTTTCGTTGCCTTATAGATTTCCTTATGCGTTCGTATTTCCTCCTCGTCCTTCATTTTACCAACTTTGCGAAAGCAATCTTATGCTTCTACTTAGCCTTGAACTTTCTCGACCACCAAAGTTACCCCTCAACACCCTGGTACCTCTCTAGTTCCTTCCTTAATGCAACTAGTTGTCTTATCCCCATGTTATACACATCTCCAGTACTCCTACAAGCTCCCATCGTCATCAACTTCTCTCTCATTTACGTAGAGAGGGCAGGGGTCAAGCTACCTCATATTTACTTAGTCGAAAATTAATCTTTTTCCTACTTGCTCGCTCAATCCAAGTCCATCACCAAAAGTTTATGTCCGGTAGTAAGATTCTCACTTGGGATAATCTTACGTCCTTACAAAGGCCTCTATTACCCTTTCTCAAGAGTAAGTAATTTATCTGAGTTTTAGCTAGAAGGAAAAGACAAATGGTAGAAAGAAATCATCCTTTGTTCTGCCAAATAAATAGGCCAAACTTTTGGTTCTTCTTTCTTCCTGAAGATGAAAAAGAAACCATTCGTACTCTCATGACTTAATGGACACAACTTTCAAACGGTTCAAAGGAAACTTTTGTATGAGTCTGCATTATCTCGAATGTTATCAACTCTGGTACATAGACCAAATAATACATTACAAGTAAAAGTTCTAACATTCATAGAGTCCTTGGACTCGTTTAGAAATCATCCTTGGTTCTAGGCCTATTAATACTACAAGATGCTCTTAGCTGATCTTCATAGGCAAAAATGAACAACTTTCAAACGGTTCAAAGGAAAATTTTGTACGAGTCTGTATAATCTCAAATGTTATCAATTATGGTAAATTGACCAAATAATACAATGCAAGCAAAAGTTCCAACATTCATAGAGTCCTTAGACTCGTTTAGAAATCATCCTTTATTCTAGGCCTATTAGAACCAGAAGATGCTCTTAGCTGATCTTCATAGGCAAAAATGGACAACTTTCAAACAGTTCAAAGAAAAATATTGTTTGAGTCTGCATAATCTCGAATGTTATAGACCAAATAATATAATGCAAGCAAAAGTTCCAACAATCGTTGAGTCCTTGGACTCGTTAGAAATCATCATTTGTTCTAGGCCTATTTGAACTAGAAGATGCTCTTAGTTGATCTTCATAGGCAAAAAAAAAAGAAAAGCTAAGCTACTTAACTGATGCCCAGGTCTAATTATTCTTTAGAAAATTTATCTAGTTTGCAATCCAACTTGAATTGTTCACCAGACAGGTGTCATAGTTGTACTTGTAAGAATATACAAGATTTGATTGAACAAGTGGCAAGCGTAGAGAAGACTACAATCAACCATTGAGTCGGTTGGTGATGAATTTTTGATATAATACTTACCAATGAACATCAAATTGAATCCGAATATGACATGGTACAGGCTACTACGTCTTTCTTTATCCAAACAATAAGAAGAAATTATTTCACCTTTTCACTATGGAGCTTCTTGTGCACAAACCTACCTATATTAGAAGAAAAAAATACCTTACTTCAGAAGGAGCAGAGGGAGAGACATCAGGATCACCATTGGATTCGGCATGTGGATTCGCAGCAGATCGTTCTCTAAATCCGAAGAGGACGGATAGGAAAGACAAGGCAAATGGAAGGCGAGAGTTCAGCAAATGACATGTCAGTATGATCACTATGACCGCCAGGGTATACCCGTAAGTACACGAAGACAGCGACCATCCGTTTCCTCCTCGGTCCATCTTCTCTTTCGAAAGTTCTAACACTAATGATGAAGACCAAATCGCAGTGCACGTTCTCTGTGTTTGCTATATGCAACTGGTCAGCCTATAAATTTCCGTCCTCCTTGGATTTGGAATCCAGCACTCCTAGGATTTCTTCAGCATCGCCCTTCCACAACGACCGTTCTATCGCAAGGGGTTCGCAAAGTTTGGCCTTCACCCTACAAACTAGATAAACCCATCCTCACGGTGATCCATACATAGTCACCCCTTTTGTTTTGGGGGAACTTTTTGTTTATTTTTGATTCCCTCATTTTCAATTGAGATAATTGGAGCCTGCTAAGTCCGGAGCCCAATTTTCTTATTAATTTCCGAAAATTATGTCAAAATTCTTTAAACTATACTATCAACTAGGGGTGTTTCATGGTTGGATTGAGATTGATTATTAGTTAAAGCTAGGGATTTTGTTCGCGCTTTGCGTAATCTTTAAAATAAATATTAAAGGATTATCTTTTTTCAATCAATTATATAGTTCTATTTATTTCCAAACGTAACATTATCACTTCATTTTTTTTACTTATATATTAATTATAAAGATCGTTTTGAGATGACGATTGAAATAAAACTTAACAAATTTAACATCTATAATCTATTAAATGAGGGATAGTACATTATTAATCAATATATATTTTCTTAGTAACTTTTTTGTTTGGACAGGTAGTTAATATGTCACTTTTTACATTTTATTGGAATATCAATGAGTTTGAATCTTTATATTACAACATACTCCGATGTACTTTTTTTCTTGAGTATATAAGAATTATATTATAAAGCAACTGAAAGATACTAATGAAATACATCTACACGTCTTATTATTCTTTTTCATATTGATATGATAAAACTCCTTTGAATATTTCGTTTTTCAATCATTTTTGTTCCTTTTTCAAATATACAATTTAAATTTGTATGATTTTTGCATGAATCACATCTATTGGCATTTTAGATTCTTTAGTCGCATTTATATCAAAGATAATTGTTATCATTTGTCAAATTTATTTTTTAAGAATGTTATCCACTATTATTAAGTTTCAATATATAAAAACCTCGAATGAGAATATATTTTTTAAAAAAATTATTAACTCGTTTACTATATTTTAATTTATATCTTTTATATGAAATATAAAAATAATTAGATTCATATAAACTACGTAAAAATATTTGATAGATAATAAACCTCTTCACATATTATGTGTATAGAATAATAAAATTCAAAAGTTAATTAAATTGAATACTCTGATAATATGCTTTCATTTCAAATATACTTCTTGCATTCTCAAATCAACGATTGCACCTCTTTCTATATGAAACTAATACATGGACACCCTATTAAAATAATTTAAAATTTTAATCATAATTTTGTGTTTATTTAATCATATACTCATATGAAAAAAATTTATGTTCAAAATTTTGTGTTTTATTTTAATAAAATATATTAAAAATCAAATCAACTTATTTAGTCATTTGTATTCATCTTTTATCTAAAATTTTCAAAAGATACATATTTAACAAAAATAAATTAATTTATCAAATGCATGAATAAATTTTTTTGGCATATATGTTTGTCCTATTTTTAAATTTCATAAAATATATATTAAGTATTTATATTTACTATTTTATTTATTTTGATCTATATTTAATTATACTTCAAAAGAGTTACAAAAATATGATTTCCGTAGTATATAAAATACAAGTATTTAATATACAAAATATTTTCGTGGAGCGCAATTAACATTTAAGTAAACCAAAGCAAAAAGAGAATAGTTTTGACTAAAAAATTAACAAAATCTTCAATAATGGGATCAATATTTTCATTTATTAGATTTTGTTTTTCAATTACTTCTTCCAATTCATATAAAATAAAACGTGAAATAAAAAATAGATAAACTAAAGTGGGATAAAAAAACAATAATAAAATAAGAAAACATGGTTCATCAAATTATACTTTTTTTTTTCAATTGTTATTTTTTATTTTGGCAAATAAATTAAATATCTCTATCATAGTTCATATATATATA
>NC_028639.1:75408462-75414019 GCF_001406875.1 Solanum pennellii
ATATATATATATTAGAATTAAATTAGATCTTTTTGGTTTATTTCGATTAGAAAGTAATTAGTTTATTGAAGACATACGCATCTCAATAGATAAAAATACTTAATATATAAATAATTCACAAATAAGCTATTACACGAACAAAGTGATTCATTCAATCTACCAAGTTGTAGAAACTAAAAAAATTCATTGTCATTAGCATAAAGTTGGTTCAATATTCTGAAGATCTCAACATCTTGTCAATCGACTTTTCAATAAAATTACATATTAAATATTGAGAAATTACTTCTAAAAAAAAACCAATACCAGTTATTAGTCAAAACCAAAACCAAATTAACTTAAATCAGTTTTTAAATTTTTAACATCAAATCAAATCAAAAAAATAATCATCAATTTGGTTAGATATTTTGTTTTTTTTTGGTCGAAAGTAATAAGTTTATTGAAGATATACACATCTCGATAGATAAAAATATTTAGTATATGAATAATGTTGAACGAAGCTTATGGAACATGTCAAAGGAACAAGTTCGATGAAGTTGTCTGACGAGTTAGAGTTCGAGTTATACTAGGACTAGACTACTAAATCCTAATTTATATACAAGTCTATATTTTGTACGACTAAAGCTAATGTAGTCGACTAGGATAAGGTGTAAATAATATATTTGTGTTGTATTAAGATTCTTAGTGTAGCTAGTATAAGACTCTTTTCCTATATAAGGAGTATATAACTCAATCATTTAATTATCAATACAATCCTTGATTTCTCCACATATACCTGAGAATTCTACATGGTATCAGAGCAATAAAGTTTTTCTGCTCTTTAACATATTAGATCAAAACTAAAAACAACCTAATTATCAAACTGTAACGGCCCCTTCTACCAACACTCTTTCGACCTCTTCACTTCATCATCTTATTTTGTCCTGATCCATTAAAATTAAGCCAACAAATTATCTTATATGGAGGACACAAATGACTAAATTAATTCATGTGATGAGATTAACCTATCTCATCACAAACGTAAAGAGACCTGTTCCTCTGGACAGACTACAGAGAAAGCTATAGCATGCGAGAAAGATGTAGAAGACAACAACATTGTTGATGACTAGGAGGAGAAAGATGTGTTACTAAATGCTCAGGAAAAAATCTACAACCATTTGAAGTTTCACGAAATGTGACTTTTTTAAAGGGGTACTTGTGAAAATTTGAACTTCAAACGAAAAGAAAACGTGCATCCAATGTCCGATCGAGCCGATTTTTTTCCAAACTAATTATTTTTTTGATATCTATGCGAAAAAACACCACGCACTGTCATAGGACTTATAATTTTACGTTTATCAGGTTTTTGACCATATATAGGGCAAAATTATAAGGAAAAAACAAAAGTCAAATCGGTCAAAAGGATTCAGTCTCCGCGTAGATCTCTAAAAAATAAGAAAGTTTAAAAAAAGAATCGACTCCAAAAGATGCTCGAGGAACAATCTACGACTATTTGAAGTTTCACAAAATGTGGCTTTAAAGGGGTACTTGTGAAAATTTGAACTTCAAACGAACATAAAACACGCATCCGATGTCCGATCGAGCTGATTTTTTCTACGCGAAAAAATACCACGCACTGCCATAGGACTTATAGTTTTACGTTTATCGATTTTTGACCATATATAAGTCAAAATTATAAGGAAAAAACGAAAGTCAAATTGGTCAAAGGAATCGGGTCTAAAGCGTAGATCTCAAAAAGTTAAGCAAGTTTCAAAAAAGAATCGCCCCCAAAAGATGCTTGAGGAAAAATCTACAGCCATTTGAAGTTTCACGAAATGTGACTTTAAAGGGGTACTTATGAAAATGTGAACTTCAAACGGACATAAAACGCGCATCCGATGTCCGATTGAACCGATTTTTTTCCAACCTGATTATTTTTTCTATATCTATGCAAATAAACACCACGCACTGCCATAGGACTTATAGTTTTACGTAAATCTACGGTCATTTGAAGTTTCACGAAAAGTGACTTTAAAGGGGTACTTGTGAAAATTTGAACTTCAAACGGATATAAAACGCGCATCCGATGTCCGATAAAGCCAATTTTTTTTCGAACCTGATTATTTTTTCGATATCTACGCAAAAAAATACCACGCAGTGCCGTAGGACTTATAGTTTTACGTTTATCGATTTTTAACCATATATATGGTAAAATTATAAGGAAAAAACGAAAGTCAAATCGTTCAAAGATATGGGATGTAACGCATAGATCTCGAAAAAATAAGCAAGTTTAAAAAAAGAATCGCTCCCAAAAGATGCTCGAGGAAAAATCTACGGTCATTTGAAGTTTCACGAAAAGTGACTTTAAAGGGGTACTTGTGAAAATTTGAACTTCAAACGGATATAAAACGCGCATACGATGTCCGATCGAGCCGATTTTTCTTTCGAACCTGCTTATTTTTTCGATATCTACGCGAAAAAGTACCACGCACTTCCGTAGGACCTATAGTTTTACGTTTATCGGGTTTTAACCATATATAGGGTAAAACTATAAGGAAAAAATGTAAGTCAAATCGGTCAAAGAGATTTGATGTACCGCACAGATCTCAAAAAAATAAGCAAGTTTAAAAAAAGAATCGCTCCCAAAAGATGCTCGAGGAAAAATCTACGGTCATTTGAAGTTTCAGGAAAAGTGACTTTAAAGGGGTACTTGTGAAAATTTGAACTTCAAACGGATATAAAACGTGCATCCGATGTACGATCGAGCCGATTTTTCTTTCGAACCTGATTATTTTTTCGATATCTATGCGAAAAAGTACCACGCACTGCTGAGGACTTATAGTTTTTCGTTTATCGGTTTTTAACCATATATAGGGTAAAATTATAAGGAAAAAACAAAAGTCAAATCGGTCAAAGAGATTGGATGTACCGCATAGATCTAGAAAAAATAAGCAAGTTTAGAAAAAGAATCGCTCCCAAAAGATGCTCGAGGAAAAATCTACGGGCATTCGAAGTTTCACGAAAAGGGACTTTAAAGGGGGACTTGTGAAAATTTGAACTTCAAACGGATATAAAACGTGCATCCGATGTACGATCGAGCCGATTTTTCTTTCGAACCTGATTATTTTTTCGATATCTATGCGAAAAAGTACCACGCACTGCTGAGGACTTATAGTTTTTCGTTTATCGGTTTTTAACCATATATAGGGTAAAATTATAAGGAAAAAACAAAAGTCAAATCGGTCAAAGAGATTGGATGTACCGCATAGATCTAGAAAAAATAAGCAAGTTTAGAAAAAGAATCGCTCCCAAAAGATGCTCGAGGAAAAATCTACGGGCATTCGAAGTTTCACGAAAAGGGACTTTAAAGGGGGACTTGTGAAAATTTGAACTTCAAACGGATATAAAACGTGCATCCGATGTACGATCGAGCCGATTTTTCTTTCGAACCTGATTATTTTTTCGATATCTATGCGAAAAAGTACCACGCACTGCTGAGGACTTATAGTTTTTCGTTTATCGGTTTTTAACCATATATAGGGTAAAATTATAAGGAAAAAACAAAAGTCAAATCGGTCAAAGAGATTGGATGTACCGCATAGATCTAGAAAAAATAAGCAAGTTTAGAAAAAGAATCGCTCCCAAAAGATGCTCGAGGAAAAATCTACGGGCATTCGAAGTTTCACGAAAAGGGACTTTAAAGGGGGACTTGTGAAAATTTGAACTTCAAACGGATATAAAACGTGCATCCGATGTACGATCGAGCCGATTTTTCTTTCGAACCTGATTATTTTTTCGATATCTATGCGAAAAAGTACCACGCACTGCTGAGGACTTATAGTTTTTCGTTTATCGGTTTTTAACCATATATAGGGTAAAATTATAAGGAAAAAACAAAAGTCAAATCGGTCAAAGAGATTGGATGTACCGCATAGATCTAGAAAAAATAAGCAAGTTTAGAAAAAGAATCGCTCCCAAAAGATGCTCGAGGAAAAATCTACGGGCATTCGAAGTTTCACGAAAAGGGACTTTAAAGGGGGACTTGTGAAAATTTGAACTTCAAACGGATATAAAACGTGCATCCGATGTACGATCGAGCCGATTTTTCTTTCGAACCTGATTATTTTTTCGATATCTATGCGAAAAAGTACCACGCACTGCTGAGGACTTATAGTTTTTCGTTTATCGGTTTTTAACCATATATAGGGTAAAATTATAAGGAAAAAACAAAAGTCAAATCGGTCAAAGAGATTGGATGTACCGCATAGATCTAGAAAAAATAAGCAAGTTTAGAAAAAGAATCGCTCCCAAAAGATGCTCGAGGAAAAATCTACGGGCATTCGAAGTTTCACGAAAAGGGACTTTAAAGGGGGACTTGTGAAAATTTGAACTTCAAACGGATATAAAACGTGCATCCGATGTACGATCGAGCCGATTTTTCTTTCGAACCTGATTATTTTTTCGATATCTATGCGAAAAAGTACCACGCACTGCTGAGGACTTATAGTTTTTCGTTTATCGGTTTTTAACCATATATAGGGTAAAATTATAAGGAAAAAACAAAAGTCAAATCGGTCAAAGAGATTGGATGTACCGCATAGATCTAGAAAAAATAAGCAAGTTTAGAAAAAGAATCGCTCCCAAAAGATGCTCGAGGAAAAATCTACGGGCATTCGAAGTTTCACGAAAAGTGACTTTAAAGGGGTACTTGTGAAAATTTGAACTTCAAACGGATATAAAACGTGCATCCGATGTACGATCGAGCCGATTTTTCTTTCGAACCTGATTATTTTTTCGATATCTATGCGAAAAAGTACCACGCACTGCTGAGGACTTATAGTTTTTCGTTTATCGGTTTTTAACCATATATAGGGTAAAATTATAAGGAAAAAACAAAAGTCAAATCGGTCAAAGAGATTGGATGTACCGCATAGATCTAGAAAAAATAAGCAAGTTTAGAAAAAGAATCGCTCCCAAAAGATGCTCGAGGAAAAATCTACGGTCATTTGAAGTTTCACGAAAAGTGACTTTAAAGGGGTACTTGTGAAAATTTGAACTTCAAACGGATATAAAACGCGCATACGATGTCCGATCGAGCCGATTTTTCTTTCGAACCTGCTTATTTTTTTGATATCTACGTGAAAAAATACCATGCACTGCCGTAGGACTTATAGTTTTACGTTTATCGGTTTTTAACCATATATAGGAAAAAATTATAAGGAAAAAACGAAAGTCAAATCGGTCAAAGAGATTGGATGTACCGCATAGATCTCAAAAAAATAAGCAAGTTTAAAAAAAGAATCGCTCCCAAAAGATGCTCGAGGAAAAATCTACGGTCATTTGAAGTTTCACGAAAAGTGACTTAGAACACGAAAATTGTCGAAATGAGGGGTATGCTCGCTTCGGGGCTCGTTTGACCTTCCAAATGGGTCGGACGGGCCGTGATGGCCAACCGGATTCATAGACAAGGTCTTGAAGGACGACCACGAAAAATTTTTGCATTTTTGAAGACGGAATTCGGATCACCCAAAAAATGGTTTGCTTTAGCACACGAAAATCGTCGAAATGAGGGGTATGCTCG
>NC_028640.1:0-212 GCF_001406875.1 Solanum pennellii
GTCCGTCAAGACCTTGTCTATGCATCCGGTTGGCCACCACGTCCCGTCCTACCCATTTAGAAGGTGAAACGAGCCCCGAAACGAGCATACCCCTTATTTCGCAATTTTCGTGTGCTATAGCAAACCATTTTTTGGGTGATCCGGATTCCGACGTCAAAAATGCCAAATGTTTTCATGGACGTCCGTCAAGACCTTGTCTATGCATACGGTTG
>NC_028640.1:3150-38484 GCF_001406875.1 Solanum pennellii
AAATTTTTTCGTGGACGTCCGTCAAGACCTTGTCTATGCATCCGATTGGCCATCACGGCCTGTCCGAGCCATTTGGAAGGTCAAACAAACCCCGAAGCGAGCATACCCCTCATTTCAACGATTTTCTTGTGCTATAGCAAACCATTTTTTGGGTAATCCGGATTCCGACGTCAAAAAAGCCCTTCGTGGACGTCCGTCAAGACCTTGTCTATGCATCCGGTTGGCCATCACGGCCCATCCGACCCATTTGGAAGGTCAAACGAGCCCCGAAGCGAGCATACCCCTCATTTCGACGATTTTCGTGTGCTATAGCACACCATTTTTTGGGTGATCGGGATTCCGACGTCAAAAATGCCAATTTTTTTCGTGGACGTCCGTCAAGACCTTGTCTATGCATCCGGTTGGCCATCACGGCCCGTCCGACCCATTTGGAAGGTCAAACGAGCCCCGAAGCGAGCATACCCCTCATTTCGACGATTTTCGTGTGCTATAGCACACCATTTTTTGGGTGATCGGGATTCCGACGTCAAAAATGCCAATTTTTTTCGTGGACGTCCGTCAAGACCTTGTCTATGCATCCGGTTGGCCATCACGGCCCGTCCGACCCATTTGGAAGGTCAAACGAGCCCCGAAGCGAGCATACCCCTCATTTCGACGATTTTCGTGTGCTATAGCACACCATTTTTTGGGTGATCGGGATTCCGACGTCAAAAATGCCAATTTTTTTCGTGGACGTCCGTCAAGACCTTGTCTATGCATCCGGTTGGCCATCACGGCCCGTCCGACCCATTTGGAAGGTCAAACGAGCCCCGAAGCGAGCATACCCCTCATTTCGACGATTTTCGTGTGCTATAGCACACCATTTTTTGGGTGATCGGGATTCCGACGTCAAAAATGCCAATTTTTTTCGTGGACGTCCGTCAAGACCTTGTCTATGCATCCGGTTGGCCATCACGGCCCGTCCGACCCATTTGGAAGGTCAAACGAGCCCCGAAGCGAGCATACCCCTCATTTCGACGATTTTCGTGTGCTATAGCACACCATTTTTTGGGTGATCGGGATTCCGACGTCAAAAATGCCAATTTTTTTCGTGGACGTCCGTCAAGACCTTGTCTATGCATCCGGTTGGCCATCACGGCCCGTCCGACCCATTTGGAAGGTCAAACGAGCCCCGAAGCGAGCATACCCCTCATTTCGACGATTTTCGTGTGCTATAGCACACCATTTTTTGGGTGATCGGGATTCCGACGTCAAAAATGCCAATTTTTTTCGTGGACGTCCGTCAAGACCTTGTCTATGCATCCGGTTGGCCATCACGGCCCGTCCGACCCATTTGGAAGGTCAAACGAGCCCCGAAGCGAGCATACCCCTCATTTCGACGATTTTCGTGTGCTATAGCACACCATTTTTTGGGTGATCGGGATTCCGACGTCAAAAATGCCAATTTTTTTCGTGGACGTCCGTCAAGACCTTGTCTATGCATCCGGTTGGCCATCACGGCCCGTCCGACCCATTTGGAAGGTCAAACGAGCCCCGAAGCGAGCATACCCCTCATTTCGACGATTTTCGTGTGCTATAGCACACCATTTTTTGGGTGATCGGGATTCCGACGTCAAAAATGCCAATTTTTTTCGTGGACGTCCGTCAAGACCTTGTCTATGCATCCGGTTGGCCATCACGGCCCGTCCGACCCATTTGGAAGGTCAAACGAGCCCCGAAGCGAGCATACCCCTCATTTCGACGATTTTCGTGTGCTATAGCACACCATTTTTTGGGTGATCGGGATTCCGACGTCAAAAATGCCAATTTTTTTCGTGGACGTCCGTCAAGACCTTGTCTATGCATCCGGTTGGCCATCACGGCCCGTCCGACCCATTTGGAAGGTCAAACGAGCCCCGAAGCGAGCATACCCCTCATTTCGACGATTTTCGTGTGCTATAGCACACCATTTTTTGGGTGATCGGGATTCCGACGTCAAAAATGCCAATTTTTTTCGTGGACGTCCGTCAAGACCTTGTCTATGCATCCGGTTGGCCATCACGGCCCGTCCGACCCATTTGGAAGGTCAAACGAGCCCCGAAGCGAGCATACCCCTCATTTCGACGATTTTCGTGTGCTATAGCACACCATTTTTTGGGTGATCGGGATTCCGACGTCAAAAATGCCAATTTTTTTCGTGGACGTCCGTCAAGACCTTGTCTATGCATCCGGTTGGCCATCACGGCCCGTCCGACCCATTTGGAAGGTCAAACGAGCCCCGAAGCGAGCATACCCCTCATTTCGACGATTTTCGTGTGCTATAGCACACCATTTTTTGGGTGATCGGGATTCCGACGTCAAAAATGCCAAATTTTTTCGTGGACGTCCCTCAATACCTTGTCTATGCATCCAGTTGGCCATCACGTCCCTTCCTACCCATTTGGAAGGTGAAACGAGCCCCAAAACGACCATACCCCTCATTTCGACGATTTTCGTGTGCTATAGCAAACCATTTTTTGGGTGATCCGGATTCCGACGTCAAAACGGCCAAATTTTTTTGTGGACGTCCGTCAAGACCTTGTCTATGCAGCCGGTTGGCCCTCACGGCCAGTCCGACCCATTTTGAAGGTCAAACGAGCCCCAAAGCGAGCATACCCCCCATTTCGACGATTTTTGTGTGCTATAGCAAACCATTTTTTTGGTGATCCGGATTAAGACGTCAAAAACTCCAAATACTTTTGTGGACGTCTGTCAATACCATGGCTATGCAAACAGTTGGTCATCACAGCCAATCCGACCCATTTTATAGGTCAAACAAGCCCCGAAGCGCGCATACCCCCATCTCGATGATTTTCGTGTGTTATATAGCAAACCATTTTTTGGGTGATCCGGATTCCGACGTCAAAAATGCCAAATTTTTTCGTGGACGTCCGTCAAGACCTTGTCTATGCATCCGGTTGGCCATCACGGCCCGTCCGACCCATTTGGAAGGTCAAACGAGCCCCGAAGCGAGCATACCCCTCATTTCGACGATTTTCGTGTGCTATAGCAAACCGTTTTTTGGGTGATCCGGATTCCGATGTCAAAAATGCCAAATTTTTTCGTGGACGTCCGTCAAGACCTTGTCTATGCATCCGGTTGGCCATCACGGCTTGTACGACCCATTTTCAAGGTCAAACGAGCCCCGAAGCACGCATACCCCCTATTTAGACGATTTTCGTGTGCTATATCAAACCATTTTTAGGGTGATCCGGATTCCGACGTCAAAAATCTTTTTTGTGGACGTGCGTCAAGACCTTGGCTATGCATCCAGTTGGACCTCACGGCCAGTCCGACCAATTTTCAAGGTCAAACGAGCCTCGAAGCGTGCATACCCCCCATTTCGACGATTTTCGTGTGCTATAGCAAATCATTTTTTGGATGATCCGAATTAAGACGTCAAAAATTCCAAAAAATTTTGTTGACGTCCGTCAATACCTTGGCTATGCATACAGTGTGCCATCACAGCCAATCCAACTCATTTTCAAGGTCAAACGAGCCTCGAAGCGCGCATACCCCCCATTTCGACAATATTCGTGTGCTATAGCAAACCATTTTTTGGGTTATCCGGATTCCGACGTCAAAAATGCCAAATTTTTTTGTGGACGTCTGTCAAGACCTTGTCTATGCAGCTGGTTGGCCCTCACGGTCATTTCGACCAATTTTTAAAGTCAAACGAGCTCTGAAGCGAGCATACCCCTCATTTCGACGATTTTCGTGTAACTATAGCAAACCATTTTTTGGGTGATCCGGATTAAGACGTCAAAAATTCCAAAATTTTTTGTGGACGTCCATCAATACCTTGGCTATGCAGCCAGTTGTCCATCACGGCCAATCCAACTAATTTTGAAGGTCAAACGAGCCCCGAAGCGAGCATACCCCTCATTTCGACGATTTTCGTGTGCAATAGCAAATCATTTTTTGGGTGATCCGGATTAAGACGTCAAAAATTCCAAAAATTTTTTGTGGACGTCCGTCAATACCTTTTCTATGCAGCCAGTTGTCCATCACGGCCAATCCAACTCATTTTCAAGGTCAAACGAGCCTTGAAGCGCGCATACCCCCCATTTCGACGATTTTTGTGTGCTATAGCAAACCATTTTTTGGGTTATCCGGATTCCGACGTCAAAAATGCCAAATTTTTTTGTGGACGTCCGTCAGGACCTTGGCTATGCAGACGGTCTGATCTCACGGACATTCCGGCCCATTTTGAAGGTCAAACGAGCCCCGAAGCGAGCATACACCTAATTTCAACGATTTTCGTGTGCTATAGCAAACCATTTTTTGGGTTATCCGGATTAAGACGTCAAAAATTCCAAATTTTTTGTGGACGTTCGTCAATACCTTGGCTATGCATCCTGGTTGCCATCACGGCCAATCCAACTCATTTTCAAGGTCAAACGAGCCCCGAAGCGCGCATACCCCCTATTTCGACGATTTTCGTAAGCAATAGCATACCATTTTTTAGATGATTCGGATTCCGACGTCAAAAATGCCAAAAAATTTTGTGGACGTCCGTTAAGACCTTGTCTATGCATCTGGTTGTCCCTCATGGCCAGTCCGACCCATTTTGAAGGTCAAATGAGCCCCGAAGCGCATACCCTCCATTTCAACGATTTTCTTGTGCTATAGCAAACCATTTTTTGGGTGATCCGGATTCCGACGTTAAAAATGCCATATTTTTTTGTGGCCGTCTGTCAAGACCTTGGCTATGCATCCGATTTGCCTTCATGGACATTCCAACCCATTTTCAAGGTCAAACGAGCCCCGAAGTGTGCATACCCCCCCCCCCATTTCGATGATTTTTGTGTGCTATAGCAAACCATTTTTTGGGTGATCCGGATTCCGACGTTAAAAATGCCATATTTTTTTGTGGACGTCTGTCAAGACCTTGGCTATGCATCCGATTTGCCTTCATGGACATTCCAACCCATTTTCAAGGTCAAACGAGCCCCGAAGTGTGCATACCCCCCCCCCCATTTCGATGATTTTTGTGTGCTATAGCAAAATCATTTTCTGGGTGATCCGGATTCCGACGTCAAAAATGCCAAAATATTTTGTGGACGTCCTTCAATACCTTGGCTATGCATCCGGTTGGCCCTCACGGCAATTCCGACCTATTTTCAAGGTCAAACGAGCCCCGGAGCGCACATTCACATTTTGTCGATTTTCGTGTGCTATATCAAACTATTATTTGGGTGATCCGGATTCTGACTTTACAAGGGCAAATTATTGATCATAATCTAAAGAGTCCACACATTTTTATATTATTATGCTATATTTTTAAATTGAATGATTGACATATTATTACATGTATAATTATTTACTATTTTACAAAAATATGTGTGAATACATGGTTCGAGCTAAGGTCAAATAAGGCATTGAAGAAACGAAAAAATATATTAAAGAGACATAATGTTTAACATCGTTTAGACAATTGACATATATATGACAAAACTAATATAACATATAACATAAAAGTTATTGACATAATATTTTTTTTCTCTCAAACTAAAACTCTTTAGTGATTATGTTATTAATGTTATTGGGTCTAAAAGAAAAATCTTTACTTTATAAAAGTCAAAAAAAAAAAAAAAAACTCCAAGAAATTGGTTACCCAAATATAAAAGATTTATATCTTTCTTTTGTGGAAAGAGTAAAAAAATAATTACGATAAGTTCTCCGTCAATTGAAATAAGATAAGAAAATCAAAACAAATTAAAACCAAACAAACATAATAGAGAATTAGAGATAATCTCAACAAGTTAGAAGGAAATTCTAATTTTATTAGTATAGTTAATTAGTTTGAAGTCGTGGCACATATTATATATAGCTAAATATATTATCTAGGGAAAAAAGAATTTAGTGAGCTGCATGGATTGGAAAAAGTCCAAGTAAAGCTTAGAACAGTTATTATTGTATGATTAGATGATATCGACTGGTTTTAAAATATTTGATATTAAGTTGAGACTTGAAAATAAATATATATTATTAGGAATAGAAAAAAGATTTGTTTCAAATTGAGCTGATTTCCTTAATTCATTCTACTGGCACATGTATTAAATAAAATATTCGTACTCCGTTTATGTATTTTCGAACTATCTAATGAAAATTTTTTTGTTAATACTTTCTCTATTTTAAATATTTGATATTAAATTGAGACTTGAAAATAAATATGTATTATTGGAATAGAAAAAAGATTTGTTTCAAATTGAGCTGATTTCCTTATCCCATTCTACTGGCACATGTATTAAATAAAATATTCGTACTCCGTTTACGTATTTTCGAACTATCTAATGAAAATATTTTTTGTTAATATTTTCTCTATTTCAAAATAAGTGAATTGTTAAGTATTTCAAAATAAGTAAATTGTTACGACATTTTTATAGTTCAAATTAGTTGAATTGTTCAATCTTCAAGAATAATTTTAGAGAACTCGGCATCTTTTACCCTTCATTTGAATTTGCAATATGGTGAGTTCAAAAAGGCTTTAATTGCTTGGTTAGTCATTGTAAGGAGTAATTTGACAACAATTGAAAAGAGTAAAAATGGAAAGTAATGTCTTAAATATTGTTTTTTAAAAGGTATATACTGTCCTCAACAATTCACTTATTTTGAAATGGAGAGTAATAATTTAAAATTTGATCAGAATCGTTACGATAAAAGTTAAAAAATTGTCCCTTAAGTCTTTTTGCAAATTTTTGATTATACAAGCAAGAGTTATTCACCAACAACTATTTTATTTGATCAAAGGTAGATGACTCTTGCAATTTTACAATGACACAACACACCTCCTATGTCATAACACAGAAAAAGAAAAACAGTAAACAGTGCAATCTCAAGTTAATGAAAAACTGGCTTAAACCTTGTCGACGAAAAAGAAGAAAAAAAGGAAAGGAAGGATGGTAATGAGTGCCAATGGAGAAGAGTTAACATAAGCCAAATTAGTAGATGGTGAAGGGCCACCAGCCATGCCAGGCATATACGGCATGTCAGTAGTGCTGCCGGGATCATCACCATATTGGGCTACCACAACAACAATTAAAATTCCCAAACAGCCAACAAACATAGCAGTTAGAGCCATTGTATATAATCAAACCTGTAAATTTCTTGCTTTTGCTTGAACATTATGACATCTTAGCTATGTGTATTTATATTGTATGGAGAACCTAGAGGATGTTTTCTTGTCGATGTTTGTTAAAAAAATTTAACTTGTGTGTTGTATACAGCTAGCTAGGAAGAAGATTAAACGGGGAATCCAATGTGAAATGTGAAAAAGAACCCTCTCATCACTAAGATTTCAAAGCCAACGATTAATCCCACCCCTAATTAAATTTTTAAAAGTTGTCAATTCCAATAACATTAATCCATTAAACAATATTAGTATAATAGGCGCAATGCACCGTCTTCATAGGCATAATCCTTTAAGGTTGTTGGCATTGGCAAAAAATAGAAAAACTTCACCCTGAGAAAATACCAATCTTAGAGGCTGGCACGTTCGTCTGTACCATTGCTACATTTTTCAGCCATGGAGTCGTTTTCAAGTGCCCTTTTGTCATTTCTCTATCTCCTCCTGGATTTGACCATCTGCATTAACACATGAAGTTAGATAAAACATTGATGATGACACGAAATGAGTCTAGCCCTTCAACAAAGTTTTAAACCTCACCAGCAAGTTCAACAGCAATGTTCGCCTGAGCATCTGCATCAGAGTTTGACTCCTGCGAAAAGAGAGTTTGCAATGGGTTAAAACCTCAAAACCAGCAAAGGTAATTCCAAAAGAATAATGAGGCAGGTTTTATGTTGTTTGGGGTTTTTATTTGGCATAATATATATATTGGACCCTAAACTTAGATTCAAAGTTTAACTTTGACCTCCAACTTTCATAATGCACAAACAAGCACTTTAACAATCCAACTTTTAAATAAATAAACACATGAGTCCTACATGGTACAATACACGTAGGACACCACGTAGGACAAAAAATGACATGTAGGACATGTGTGTCTATTTGTTCAACTTTATACAAGTTTAAGCGTCTACTTGTGCACACCCAAAGTTGAAGAGCATAAATGTGATTCGAAGCCAAGTTAAAGGGCATATTTATGAATTATGTCTTTTTATTTATATAGAAAGCATGTCATGTACAGATGGACAAGAATGTAAAATGAAAATTATGCATACCAAGACCAAATAATAGAGATGATTTACAGATATACCCGAAGGACATGAATGATCCGGAAAGAAAGAAATCTGTCTTTCAGTTGTTTTGCCTGCTCATACAATGAGGAGATGTTTTGATTTTTAACCTTCCATAGGCCCTGGATCTATTTGACAAACAACACTTAACAAATTCAAATATCAAAGGGATTAATAAAAGAGAGAATGAGACTAAGAAATCATACTGCTTAGTATAAACAAGTAATTAGGACAACTAATTTGTAAAGTAATAATCATAACTGCTTTGAAGTAACTAACCATGCAAAAACAATATAGCATCAGATCAACTTTATGATGTGCAGTATGGCATATCAAGGGAAAGATGACAAGCTCATCCAACATTTCACAGGGACCATACAAAGATGAATCATGAATACATGCTCATTTATTCCCTAGCAAGAGAATTCTTCGTTATGTAAGAAACCTTTTGGCCAACTTCATCCCTATTTGCCTTCTATTTATCTTTTACCAGTCATGAGAATTTTTCCTATATGTAAGAGAACATATCGTCCACTTCTTCTTCTGCCTTCTCTTTACCATTTTTTGTAGCAGGAGTCTCTCTCTTCTAGGTTTCTCCGACTTTTCCATGTACATCATTCTTCGATTGGCTTTGTCACTAAAAGGATGCAGTAATTAACAAAAAATACTAGTTAAGATTTCCTCATTGCTTCAAAATGCTCTGAACAGGATTGTCCACAACTAGTTAACAGACCTTTCATTAAATAGGGGGACCTGATTATCATCAATTAAGAGACTCCATCGTTTCTTTCTCCTACACTGTTATTTGTTTGATTGTAAGGTTCTAGTATTACTTATGCCAGAGGTGAGAAGTGCTCTTTCGTAGAACAAAACGATTAAGCAGAAATGATCAGAAGGGCATAATATTGTGACTACCTCAACGAGTAATGAACAAGCGATTAAGAAAATGTCAAGAGCGGCCTGTAGAAATGCTACCTGCTAGACCTTTATAATGCAACAGGGGTTCCATGCATGCTTATGAGCCCCTTCCCCCAAAAAAGGTGAATTCCATTGATTCTATTATATGATGAAAAGAGTAACTTAGCTTAAGCATAATATCATGTTAAGAGACGGAAATTTGAGAAGTTTCATAGTATGTCAAAGGACAAGACCCCGCTCAAGCACACAGAAGAAGAGATAAGACTCCAAATACATAGATCTGAAAAACTAACCTGCATACAAACAAGTTTGGAGTCCCCCTGAACCCGAATACTTGTAAACCCTTTGCTAAGTGCATAGTTCAACCCCAAAATAATGGCTCGATATTCGGCAGCATTGTTTGTTGCTACTCCTAAACCTTCACGTAGCCTACAGATCTTTTATTTGGAAGGCTGTAAATTATAAGTTTGATGAACAAGGGAAAAAAACAAAACAAATCTGAAAGTTCATGACTATTACAAAACTGCCATCGTCAGCCCGCAGGATAGCTCCTGCACCAGCTAGTCCAGGATTTCCTTTTGAAGCACCATCAAATTCAAGAGTACAAGACTGCTGCTGACAATAACAATGATAAGGTTCTTCGCACACGATACCATAAACCATCTAATATTTCATAAAAGCTCAGATTTCACTTTTCACAACTAATTTTGTAAATTGAGATTTTTGTATTTGTTAGCCCATCAAGTATAAATGACATCCTCCCTTGCTACTTCTTTAAAAAAATTAAGCAGTTTGCTTTTTTTAAATATTTACAAAAATGCATTTATGTTTTAGAATTATCCATCATTTAACACTCACACCAGATAGCGGAGCTTGGACACCCTTATGATCATCTAACTTGACATGCTTTGTTAGGGAATCATCATTTGAAATAACAGCTACATCCTGCAAAAGAAAGATGGCCAAAAAGAAGAAGTTTCCAGAACAATGTCAAGCCAAACACATTATGCAGGGAAGAGAATACAATGAATCATTACTGTACTACTTAAAGACAAACAAATACATGAACCACCTTTCGACAACGTGGATAGAAGTACACAGTTCACTTCGACAGGAGTTTGCAAATAAACATCAATTAACAATTGCAACTCTATGTGCTTCATGTACAAAAAGATACTGCAATTCATCGGATTAAAATCCAACCAACCCCAAAATGTTTGCTTTTAACCGATGGGTGGCTTAGTTCTTGTTCAAACTTCGATGCTTAATGCAGAATTTGCAAAATACTAAGCGTTCCTTTTGATGGATGGAAAGTACATATAAATATTTTAGCTAAATCCCTGATCCTCAAATCTTTTTGCCTTTTTGTTAGTTTTGTTCGGTGCTGTATCTGTAGACTGTAGATATGACATACCATGCCTTATTTAGGGTGCTGACGAATGTAACATCTTACCGATTTCAAAAATAAAAAAAAGGCAGGGCTATTTATGAGAGAAAAAATGTCTTTTAGAATTAGTGAATATTCTTCCGTACTTCTAAACCATTACTTATGGCATCTTAAAGAGCATTTGCAAGGAAACTCCTAACATTAAGAGCATGCTTCAGTTGCATACACAATGTGTACACCGATTTTCTTAGGAGCCAAACAACTTTAGGAAAATAAAGTAATTAAACTCTAAGTGTAGAGTCAGAAGTGAAGAAATCACAGATGCAACTGCTACAAACCCGAATACATCTTACACAAATTAACCTAATATGGCCCACCATACCGCATATTCTGACCACATTACATCCTGTGACCTCTTCTTTGTCATATGTTCAGGCATTCCACCTTTTGAAGAAGAAGGTTGCTGCAAGAAATGAAATTCTAATGAATTGGTATGACCAATCAAAAAAAAAAAAAAAAAGAGGAAAATGTGTCATTTTCTGGCAATTGCACCCTTTACGATCACAAGCAGTTTACCTGACTGACCAGCATGTGCTTATTATTCCCAAAGAGTGACAAGAGAAAGGTATACATAGAAAGAAAATAAGAGAATATTAAATAAAGGATTGGAGAAAGTTAAGGATCTTTGCTGCCAATGTTCATTGAATTACCACATGAAACAGGAATGTCACAGCATACAGGAAATTAACCTGGAGAGAGTAACCTACAATTCATGCATCAAGTGCATGCAATGATGATCTCTTCATGTTGATTATATTAACATAGAAGAAAAAGAAAATAAATCTGTACACCAAACATAATGTAATGCAATGAAACTCTAAGCTTTTTTTTTTCCTTTTTGGGAGTAATATTTGTTGATAAAGTGAGGTTGCTGTATAAAATTTGGAAATTTTCAGTTTAATTTGGGGATGCAGTGCTCTAATTCATCCCTGCTATAGCATATAAAGGCAAAAGTAGAGTGTTTTAGACAGCAGTAGCTCTTCACTATTCTTATTCCTAACTCTTTGGACACAAGATACAAAATCAGCTACTCGTGTCAAGGTCCTTTTTCCAGATCTCAATTTCAATAAATACACAAGAGTTCCGAGGTTTCTTCAGCTAACTGTTTTTTCCTTTATTTGAAGTTCCAGCAGCAAAAATAGGTGAATTCCAGCATTCATTTAGAATTGTATGGGATGATCTGAATGATCAAGTGGAAAGGGAATTTCCTAGAATCAAGTAGCTCTGTCAAAGAAACTTGCAGATTAAGATCTGTTTCACATCAACCTCACAACAGAATTCATTAGTCCAAATTTAGATCAGATTGGCATTATCCCCCACCTAGGTGGAAACCTCATAAAATGAATACTTAAATCACTAAAAATAAGTAGTAGATCTCAGGAATTACACATATTGGCTTACCTGAAAAGGGCATGGTACTAGGGTCCCAAAGAGATCTTCAGTAAGATCAGCAGCCCTGATAGAGTAAAGAGCATTTTTAAGCCCACAAGAGAGAAGGTAGTCCTCTGTGTCCTTAGGCATAGCATAGCCTTTATACACACTTACAGGGGGGTCACATATCTGTCAGGAAAAGGAAGCAGCAGAAAACAACTGATTAGCTCATTGCAAGTGAACATCTTCACCGGGAGAAAAATCACACAAGCATCATGTATAGGCTGTAAAGTTCAATCAATCCATACAAAATGATCTCAAAGACGCCAGTTGACAACTATTCAGGAGAAAAATGGATGACATCTGATAACAGGCAGATCAGTATGGAAAAAAAAGCATATGTACAGAATGTGAAAAAAAAAATTGTGAACTATCCCGATGATGCAGAGAGGAAGTGAGAGACAAAGAGAAACAAAGATAGAGAGAAGGGGTTGTAGAAGTAAAAGGAGAAAGAATAACCAATAGAAGGATAAACACTCAACTCACTTAAACTATCTTTTTGTGATTCCTTTCATACTTGAAAGACATTGGTTAACAACAGTAATTGGACCAAAGAAATACGTCCTGGAGACATCTGATTAATTGACATACACTCACGATTGATTTCCTAGACTGTTATTGAAGAAGTCCAAACACACCTGCCTAAAAGTTTAGGTAAACAATATAGATTAATCATTGATAAACTAGGTTCTAACACAGAAAGAAAGAACCAGTAGCTTTACTATAGCAGTGTATTTATATGTATACTCTGCAAATTAACAATCCTCCAAGAACAATAGAAACATTCAATAAGATCAATAAATGAGAGAGATAATAGTGGTTACCGAGGATCCGACTTGAGTTTGACAATCACTCAAGTTTTTGTAGACTCCAACCAGATTTCCTTTCCTAACAACAAAGAAACCATCTCTATCTTCCTTCATTTGTGGAGTAAGATCAGACTTCTGTGAGCTAGAACTCTCCCCTCTAGACTTTTTGGATGAATAGCAGCGAACGCAAATTTGCTTAAAGAATAAGTCAGAATCAACTTTTGCGGTTGCAGTAAATCCAACACATGTCCTCCATGAAAGAGCTGAAAATACACCAATGGAACTCTTCGCTGCACGTCTGCTAGTCCTTGTAAAAGTTGCCGCAGAACATGCATTAAACAAGATGTTCATTACACAGGGAATCTCTCAGACACTACCAGTTTCTGAAAAAATAGAAAAACACAAGGAAAAAAAAGAAAACAAAATCATTTCTATTCATTCACCTGATACAATTTGTATGCATTTAACTTCCCTAAAACTTTCATTTTCCGAGTAGAAGAATAGAGATGCATCTAACTTCCCTAGATCTTTCCTTTTCCGAGCAGAAAATAGAGGAAAGATAACATTTGATTATTCAGCCAGTTTCTTCTGTGTTCCACTTCTATAAACATGTTGCCAAGTGAGAATTCTAGTACACAGCTCACCAAGTTCAAGAATTAGGAAAATATTTACCGGCACCTGGTGTTTTACACAAAATTAGTCAATTAAACTAAAAAATGTTATTCACAAATTAAGGCGAGTTAGTTTATTCATTAATTTTCTTTCTGAGGTGATGAACCATTGCTATGGTTTTTAAAGCGTTTTTTCTAATATCTTAAATTATCGTTTAGCATATTTTATGACGGATATGTAATACTACTATATTTACATGGGTCATGGGTATAAAGTAAGTGGATATTACTCCCTACATTCCCTTTACTTGTCCAGAATACTAAAACAAGATTTTACCTTTACATGTCCACATTAGAAAATCGAGAGAGAATTAATTATTTTATCCAATTTTACCCCAATCACTAAGTGATTAAATCCAAAACTAATTGGAGTACAGGCAGTCAAATTTTAGATTTCTAAAGTACCATTTAAGTGGATAATTTTGTAAAACAAACACTTGATTAACTTTTTTTAAATGAAGTGCAAAATGCAAATTGGATAAGTACACGATAACGGAGGGATTAAGAAAAAATAGTTATGTCATGTGCAAAACACATTTTGTTTAACCATTATTAGATTAAAAGTTCAAGCTTAGAAATAACGAAAAAAATCCAAATATGTCATCAATATATTCGAAATTAAGCAAATATGCCCAAATACATGCTCTTACCATTCAATATTTGGTTCAAATATGCCTTCAATCTAACTGGAACCTCAACTAACCTAATCAGTTGATCAATAAGCAAAAAGGAGCCAAATATGTCCTTAGAGTAATGAAACTGAACAAATATGTCCTTCGTTAATAAAACACATGAAAGATGCTCTTAACACAAGCTCCACTACTTTTTGTTTTTCTCATTACATGATAGAAATTATTTTGTTCTCAATTTAGGACACAAGTGTAGTGTGGTGTAGTGTAGAGAATTCGTGAATCGACAGTAAAAAACTCAGAAAATTGACGAACAAAATTATTTATAAATTACAATTTTTTATCACCGAAGATATGAACTTCCTTACATCAATACATTGTTTACATCGTCAGTAGTCAGTACGTTGAAAAAAATATTAACTTAGACATTGGTGCTTGGTTTTGGTTGTTACATAAACACTAATAGAAAAGAAATATTAAACTTGTACGTATTAAAGAAATATTTAACTTGTTAACAAAGGATACATCTGCTTTTGTATATGTAAGAGCATATTTGGCCCTTTTCCTCTTATTAATCACCTTATTAGATAATTATGCGCTCTAGTTAAATTAAGGTTATAGTTAGACCAAACTCTTAAATGGTAAAGGCATGTGTGAGCTACACAATTTACAGAAGACATATATGTTTCAATTTTGAATACGTTAAGGGCATATTTGGCCCTTTTCAGAAGAACTTTCTTTTCATTCTGCTTATATACTAATCCAGTTCTAAAGAAGTTTCTTTTTCGTTTACATAGCAGTAGCACAAGATAACTTAATGGTTGAATTAAGGAAGTGTATTAGGGCACAATATCCAAACTTTGGGTCATTCCATCACCTAAAAGCCATTATTTATCACAATCTAATCCCCAAAACACATAGAAAAGTTCCAAAATCTCTAAATGGGTTTACTTACATTGAGAAGTGGAAAATGACAAACGAAATTAGAACCCTAATTTTTGGGGAAAATTCAAAAATCAACGAATTAAGCTAACAAATACAATCATACCGTGAATTGCAGAATGAAACTGCAGCAATCTTACGTAGCCCTTCGGGTATGAAGAAGACCCTCTTAGGGAGCTTGGAGCTTGGGGTTGGTGGTGGGGGTGGGGTGAGAGTGGGGTGGGGTGGGGTAGGTTATGGGGTGGGTGGTACTGGGTAGTCTTTTACTTTTCAACAGTGGTTACTGCTGTTGGCGGTAACCCGGTATTGGCTCCGGTCCGGTTCAAGTTCTGTCTTTTATCTTTGTTTTTTTTACAAAAAAAAAAGGTAACAATTATCTTTGTTTCTTTTTCTTATAAAAATAGTTCAAAAATATACTATTCTTTTGTTCGTTATAATATCGTTTATCAAAATATATTTTGGTTATACTTTTGGTTCAAATACACTTTTTCCCATCATATTTTAAGCACAAATTATTCTTAATTTGAGTTTCAAATTAAAACTAAATGACTCATTTTAATTCTAAATACTCAATTTTTTGACACCCACTTATTTAACTCGATGCATACCATCATATTTTAGCACAAATTATTCTTAATTTGAGTTTCAAATTAAAATTAAATAACTCATTTTAATTCTAAATACTCAATTTTTTTAGACACTCACTTATTTAACTCGATGCATACCTAGGGATTTCATGATGTATTAAAAGTATGACTTGCAATAAGGATTGAAGAGGTTTAGTTAATTAAATGGTTCTTGAGACAAGTAAGGATGTAGTTAACTATTAAGTAAAATATTGAGCGAGTAAGTAATTTTTTGAATGAGCTTCTATAAATTTGTGTTCAGTTTACTTAGAATTGGAATTTATCTAGTTTATAACATGAAATATAAGTTATGATGTGGATTGATCTTTCGATATAATTGGTGTTTGCTTGTGATTGAATTGATACTGAAGAGGTTTAGTTAATTAACTAATCCTTGAGACAAGTAAGGAAGTAGTTAACTTTTAAGTAAAATATTGAGTAGGTAATTTTTTGAATGAGCTTCTATGAATTTGTGTTCAGTTTATTTGAAGTTGGAATTTACCTAGTTTATAACATGAAATATAAGTTTTCATGTGGATTGGTCTTTCGATATAATTGGTGTTTGCTTGTGATTGAATTGATGTTTATTTTTACGATAAGCATGTAAATTATTAAACTGTCTATTTTATTGATGTTTTTTTTTTTGGAATCTCAGGATAATTCACAATCGCTACAAGCTTCGCTATGGCTTTTTTGGTGAGCACATTGTGTACACTAGATAAACCCTTGACTGTGTAATAACTTGCAAATCGCACAAAAAATATAAATCGCACTAAACAAACCCTATAATTTTATTGATGTTATGAAATATATGGACCTGTGATTATTCTATACCTAATATTTGATATTGAGAGGTGTTTGGAGAAGTTAGCATATTAGATGTGGATATGGTAAGTATACACTTACTATTCTGACGATGAGTGGCTCAAGTTTGATGTGAGCTTAAGGTCGAGAGGTTATATTTGTGATTGAATTGGGTATCATGCTGGTATATTTATGAAAACGGTGGTAGATTGAGGATTCTTAATTTATGGGTGCTCACTTTTTTTAATAGAAAATTATTATATATAAGTAAGAAAAAATAAGATCAATACTATTTTAAAAAAAAATAAACTTTCAATTTTGAAGAAACAAAGGTTTAGCGTGAAGGTTTTCTTAACAAAATAGTAAAAGTTTCCCAAGAAAAATAAGAAAAGTAGACATGACTTCCAAATTTTTTAATAGATAATCGTATAAAATGACAAATTAATAATATTAAATAAACAAAGTAGCTAGTCTTTGATTTATTTGTGTTCCATAACAAATTGTTTGTCAATCCCTGTCTTCCTCGTATTCTCGCTCGCCACTCTCCCTCTTTCACTCGCTTCCTGTTGCTCGTCTCTCTCGATTATACAATAGAATTGTATAAATTGTGTTTTTAATTGTATAAAGGAAGAGAAAATTGTATAAGCGCATGCAAATACATATATCTTTATCCTATACACTTATAATTATACAATACAAATATTTCCCTGCCCAAGTCTCTTTTGCCTTTCTCATTTATACAAATTCAAATTGTATATAATTTCTCTCTTTCTCGTTTTATACAATTCGATTAAATTGTATATTCTCTGCACAAGTCTCTTTTTGCCATTCTCTCTTTCTCGTTTTATACAAATTCAAATTGTATATAATTTCTCTCTTTGTCGTTTTATAATATTCAATTCTGCCTTTCTCGCTTTATACAAGTTAAATTGTATATAATTTCTCTCTTTTTCGTTTTATACAATTCGCTTCAATTGTATATGTATAGTGAATTATACTTATATAAGTTTGTTATAGAGTACAATTATTATAACATACAAATATGAATTGTATGTTTGCTATATATGAAAATTGCCCATTTTTTAATCTCACAAAAATTCATAAAACGTAAAAGAAATTAAGACGAAAAGTTAAGTGCACAGTGAAAATAAAAAGAGAAAGAACATGTGAGTTTATATTAGAAAAGGAAAGAGAGAAATAAAGAATAGAAAATTGTGTAAAAAGTTGTTATTAGCGAGAATTGAACCCTTTGACCTCTACTATAAACACAAGCATTCAATTTAGCCACAAAAACAAAGCACCCATAGGAAATTTATTCATCAAAGTGTTTGAAAGTTTTATGTCTAAGATTAATGGATGCTCAAGCATTTGAAAATACTTGCATGAACTTTTCTCTTTTCTTGTGATATTTTTGAAAAGCAAAATAAATAAATAATGGGAAATATAATACAGGTGTTGAACCTACTAAATCTACTCTTGTAAAAGATGGATCTGACCTCTTTCTTTCTATTTAGAAATCGAAAGTTTTTGCCGGTGCGACAGTATACATTGTAAATATCAATTCTAGACTTACTACATAAAAAAATGATCATAATTAATTGCTGCTAAATATGTATTTTTAGCGGCAATTAGTATTCTTTGTACATGTCCCAAAAGCCTTTAGTAACACTGGTTTTAATGGCACATAACTAATGTTGATAAAAAATTTAACACTCTTTATTAATGTCAATATTTATTGCCGCTAAAAGTTATTTTTGTTATAGTGAATATTTCAATCTTTTAGGAGGTACAGTTTATCCCATGTCACGTAGTGCTTCCCTAGAAAAAACTTAGTAAAAATCTTATATAAACATGAAATTTAGTACAATTTATTTCAGTTGAATATCATAAGATTGAGAGATATTTTAATATATTTGACATATTTTAAATTAATTTAAAATCACAAGATATTAATTTCTTCCATGTCAATTTAAAATAGGATAAATTTTGTGTGTAAAAATGAGGCTCACTATATGTAATAATAATAATAAGAAATTATTATACATTTTTAATTAATGCAAGGTCAATCCCAACTGAAGATCTAAAGGTTTACAACTTTGTTTAGAAGCTGAACTGGGAATATTACTTGATGGCTTCATTATAATTGCTACCTTGTTATTCTCTCTACATCTCTTTCCATGTGTGAGAGTAAATTGATCATAAGAGGTGAAGTTGATTTGGGATTCTTCATCCATTGTAAACTCATCATCAGAATAATCATAACAATAATTAGTACTAGTAATATTCATGTTGTTATTAGTTTCAAAAGCTTGAAGATAATAGAAGAGGTTTGCTTTTCTTTCTTCAAGTTGAAGTCTTTTCTTTCTCAACCTTTCTTTCTTGTGAGCATTTTGATGGCCTCCCAATGCTTGCGAATTCGAAAACTCTTTTAAACAATAATGACATTCAAACTTCTTATGATCTAATTTTTCATTAATGTTTGATGAATTTACATGACTCTCATCATGTTCTTCTTCCTTTTGTCTACAAGGGTCATGAATTAGTTCAAAACCAAATAGTTTGAGTCTTTTAGAGAAGGATTCATTTACTCCAATATTGCATGATGGAGGAAGAAAATTAGTAGAGGAAATAATATTTTTTTCCATATTATTGATGAATAAAGAAAAAGAAAGAAAGAAAAGGATCACAATGTTTAAGGAGTATATTTTCTCTTGTCTCTCTTCCTTATATATAGAGAGTATAAGTACTCTCAAAAGGACATATAAATGTACCATATAGTCAATATATTTATGAAAATAATAAATAAATAAGGCAAAGAATATCGGTCAGATTAGTGAAGCTATGTCTTTTATTATATAATATACAACATTAATGAAAAAATTAAATCTTATTCATCTTAATTGATGTGGGGTATATGTGTTCATATACTTCAAAAAAAATTCCTGCAGAAGAGGATTAGTCTATATGATTAAACAATTACTACTTGCTCCATCTTAATTTTTGTGAATGTGTTTTAAGACTGGAGTATGCGCATAGTTTATTTAGAAATAAAAGAAAGATTGTTAAAATTTAAAATAAGTCAAATATTTACACGACTATAAATTATCTCATTAAAATAAAAAAAATATCTAAAGTTAATTGTAACTCCTTCGTTTCATTTTACTTATCCCTCCATATTAAAAATAGTTTTTTCTTTTTCAGTCAAGTAATATAGTATTATTTTCCCCCCATATATAAGTATATATTACATTACTACATAAACACTACTTTAAATTGAAATGGAGAAGTATTGATTTCTCAACTAATTACTATTAAAATAAACATAAATATAGAAAAACATGCAACCACTTGATCAATTAAAAACAAATATTCCATGCTTGAGGAAAGGAGAATGTTATAATATAAACATGGAAACAACACAAGTCAAAGAAATATAAAAGGATGTAATCACCTGGAAGGACTCCTTCATAGCCTTTACCACAAATCTATGTATGTTCTTGAAATAATATTTTTTTAATCAACTTTTATTGACCAATTCAATAGTGGACTCATGTGTCATTGTTATTGAGCCAAAGCATATAAAATGCAAGAATGTAACTGAATTCATTAAAATAAATTGTGTTCATACACCAATGGTCACTTAAATGAAAGTTCTTTGCAATTATCACAATCCATGTTTCAGATTTTTGAATAAAAAAAAGAGAGGAAAGAATAAGTTTATTTTGACCATATTAGGGGGAATGCAATTAAAAGATTATATAGCAAATAAAAGTAGTTGCTACACAAAGGAATATTAACAAGTTGATGAGGTAAGCATATAATATATATATATATATATATATATATATATATATATATATCTAGAGTCTTCTATGAGATCTTTCCATATCTTCTAGGGGAAACAAACCCTTTAATAAATACCCTAAAAGCAAGTGAGTATTGTTTAGTCATTATTAATTCATTTTCAAATCAATTCAGTAAAATTTTAATACATTTGTGTGGGAAAGTTGTTCTCTATGATTTTGTACCCAAAATTTTCCATCCTATTTCCGGTATCACAATAAATTCAGTGGCAAAAGTCTCATTTTAGGGGGTAAAATACTCCTTAATAAAGGCGACTTTGTATACAGAATGATTCGAACTCAAGATATCTGATTCAAAATAAAAGATCACTTATCGCTCCATCACGATCCTTGATAGTTCGAACTCAAGATATCTGATTCAAAATAAAAAATCACTTATTGCTCCATCACGATCCTCTTATTGATAGTTCATGGATGTGTTACTTGGTGTGTTTCAATTGTCTTTCAGTACTATTGTTACAAAGAAAACATAAAATTAGCCATAAAATTTCTCAATGATTCCTAGCTATATTATTAAATTTTCACATAATTTACTAATCTAAAGGAAGAATCCAACAATAAATTTTCATTCTCATCAATCTAACTTTTTTAGTTTCCTTTTCCCCTTTCATTTACTCTATTGCAATTACTTTGTTGCTTTAAGTGAAGAAACAATGTACTTTTTGTAGAAGAATTCCATTTTGGCATGCTATTATCAAATAATTTTTCTCTATTTATTGAGAGTTACTGGATTTTTTTTTTAATTTTCTTTTGTGGGGAGAGGGTAGGTGAGTAGTTAGGTGCAAATTTCATTGATCATTTCTTTTCATTTAATTCATCTATACTATTATATATAACAAAACTAGTTCATCATCTACGAGTGATTGTGGAATAAAGCATTATTATAATTATAGACATGCAATATATATAATCTCATTTGAATACGAGTAATAGGTTGAAATCTATCAGATTACAATCCTAAATCTCTAACTACTGATATATTCGAAGTTGGACCATGACAAAAATAGAAAAGAGGGATGAATGTTTAAATTTAAATTATTGATTAATATTCCCTATGTTTTAAAAAGGATGGTTTAGTTTGACTTGAAACAGAGTTTAAGAAAAGAAAGAAGATCTTTTAATGTTGTAGTTCTAAATTAAAGTTAAGTCAAATATACCAAAATGCTCTTTAATCTTGTGATTTTAAACATGTCACGTGGAAAGTTAAAGTTAAAGTGTTGTAAAAAAAAGAAAGGGTCATTCTTTTTTAAACAAACTAAAAAGGAAACAGAGACATTCTTTTCAAAACGAAGAAAATATAAAAATGTGTCTTTTAAGAATTTGTATTTTTTTACTAATAAAAAAAACATCACAGAATTTCAAACCAAATAATTAATACTTAATTAATGAGAAATTAATTAAGTGGTTGTGAACAAGATCACGAGGAATTAGTACTTTATTAACGGGTCTTTTACTTATTTTAAATTGTGTTTCCTTGGCTCCTTTTTAGTTGTTAAAATTTTCTTTTTTAGTTGTCAAATCATATGAGTT
The DNA here is from genome assembly GCF_001406875.1 of Solanum pennellii. Classification (NCBI taxonomy): domain Eukaryota; kingdom Viridiplantae; phylum Streptophyta; class Magnoliopsida; order Solanales; family Solanaceae; genus Solanum; species Solanum pennellii. The sequence goes on from NC_028640.1 coordinate 25,038, forward strand.
TTGATTAATTTTTAAATTGTATTTTTTTTATTATATTGATATGAATTTTATTTTTGTAATTTATAATATTATTTATATATACATATTTTAAATATCTAAAGTATTAAATATTAAATTGATGTAATTTATTTTTCACCTTCCTCAAAATTATAGGAGGGAGTATAAAATATAAAATTTCCAAGCACCAATTTTTGTACCAAATCTTTGTTGGGAACTGAAATGGTCCTCCTTTTCATCCTACCAAGCAATAAGAATTGTTTTCCTTTATATGGGCAATCAATCACCTAGAAAGACAAGTTTATGTTGTTTACTATTTTTTAATTTTTCTTTTGGCAAGGAATGACTGTTTTTTCTTGGGAAAATCTCCAAGTTTGCGGCTAACAGATCCTGAATAATAATCATACAAGATTTGCGGCATTTGCTGATGCATTAAGGAATCAATTGGAACGTATTAAGTGTGTTTGGTATGGCTAATGATACAACTTTTTAAATAATTATCTATTTCAAATTCACATATAATTACAAAACGAATACTCAATCACATGCATGGAAGTAATATTTCAAATAAGAATAAGTCATAAATTTGTGACGCCCTGAACATACATTCCGAGCATTGACACTCGAGAATCATTGATGGCTCCAAGAGAAATATTAGCCTGACTTAACTCTTAACGGAAGACTTACTCATGATAAAAATACTTTAAAAAGTAAATGAAAACTCAATGACATCGGGACAAGAACCACGACATCCCAATAGACTAAAATAATAAAGTAATAAAAAGGGATCCTCCGGAAGCAATGAGGCTCACCGATAACTCTGAAGCTCAACTAGAATCAACGATACGTTGGATGTTGATCCTGGTTATCGGTACCTGCATCATAAAAAATACAGGCCAACTCACATTAGTACATTGAATATACAAACATGCGAGGGGAATTATAAATCAAGACATAAGCTTGAAAGAAACTGAAAGAACATACACGGGCTCAATTCAACTCAACTCATTTCAATATAAAGCAATAATATGAATGCAATATAAAGAAAAACTTTTAAAACATGAATAACAATTTCATGTATTGTTAAATACAATAGTAACTCAGGTTGAATGCAAAGATACGATATAAACTCTTATTGTATATAAAAATACAAGATCACAGAGTGTATATAAGAATAAAAAATGTTATACTTATGTTGGGAGTTTCTCTAAGACAATCATCACTTAAGAGCTATATGATGATACATCATTTTGCCTCACGCTGTCAGGGTCGTCATATACCTTGTCAGTGATATAAAACCTAAATACTAAGTTGATCCACTAGTCTATGTTAAAAAGCACTAATGAATCATCTAAAAGTATGACCCTTTTCTACCCACAACGCTACATGGTTTATGGGGTTGTGAGTTGTTTGAACTCTCCCCTATATCGATATTCAATACTACTCCTAAAATATAATATAGCTCATATATTTAAAAACATAATTGATCAAAAACTAACCTTAAGTCTCTCTTGAAAATCAGTGTTTCCTTTCTTGCTTAATTGTGAAAGCATTTACTCTTTTCTAAAAACAAGTTCGAAGGCTCTTTTGAAAATCGATGTTTTCTTTCTTGTTTAAATATGAAAATATTTACTCTTTGGAAACACATAGTCCCCATATATTCTTTTGAAGAATGTATTTCACTCTTTACTCTTTACTCAACTCAAAATTCTAGTCTTAAAACAAGTTTAAAGCATTTGCAAGACATTTGAAAAGACTCTAAGAACTCTCTAGACTTGGCTCTCTTTCCTTGAATTTGAATTTATGAATTGAAGGTTTTGATTCATGTTTCTGGATGATTTTTAGATGTTTAGAATTCATTTAGAGTAGTTATAATGGATAGAAAATATTAGTACACTTTAAAAGGACTTAAACGAGCTAAACGACGAAAAATGGGGGGGGGGAGCGGATGACCCGGACGCACTGTTTGCGTGCCGCGCCAGCCCCCAAAGTTCAGAGACCCCAAAATGGCGCACTGTTGGCACGCTTCTCCAGCCTCCATGGCGCGCATCAGGGGCGCGCCGCGCCAACTTCTTTGCGGGCAAACCCGATGAACTTTTCTCCTCTTGAGTTCTTTCTTTCTAAAATTCTAGCATAATTTTGAGTGCATAAACAGAACCAATTCGTTCTAACTCTAACTCTCTCAAATAGCGGAGTGTTACATATATATTTTAAAAAAAAACTCATAACGAAAAGCGAAAATATGTATATTGAATCAAAGACCTTCTCCTACATGGTATTGTTGGTCTGAACACCATCTAAAGTTTTAGCTTGGAAGGTAACTCCCTCTATTCCATGAAAAAATTCACTTAATATGGAAGGAAGAGAGTAGTGTTCAGTCGGGTGCATTCATCACTAGTGCATCAACTAATCTATGCTTTAAACAACCAACATCAAATAAAATTTCACATTTTTTTTCCAAGTAAATTACATAAAGATCTCAAAACTTTCGAGAAGTCTTTGATAATTTTTTGATAAAATCACGCATGACCTAGAAAAATTCAGATTCCTCAACAAAATTAGAGGAGGAAGATCACTTCTATTTTCTGACTATCCACCTCTACATTTTTTTTTTGGACACCTTTATGCCCTAATACTATACCCTCCCATCTCTACATCTTTAATTTGTTAGACACCTTTATGCCTAATACTAAGAAATTGCTCAGATGGTAATCGCCCTATTTTTTAAAATTATGAGTTTGAGTCACATTAATGTGTCCAAGGCTAAATTTTCTAAGCAACAAAACTAAATTTGAATTCAAAATCTCTACCATAGCTTAGATATATAGAAAGAAAAGATATTAAGAAAGGTAGGTTTGTACTCCAAAATTATTTCAAATCAACATTACTTTCTTTAACTCTTAGCAATTTTCAAGATCTCTTAACACTAAATTATGGCAACTTGTACTAGTCATAGTCCACCATGGCTTAGCTTGTCCTCCTTTTTACTGAACACAAGAGAAGAAATTTGTTTCTTACAATATTGGATTTATATATAGAGAATTAGAGCACAAATTATTATGAGTTTTAAATTTCTACATTAATTATAGATCTAACTCAAGTCCCCCCTTTTACTTAATTAGGTAAACAAATCTTATTTTATGCTGACTAGTGATCCTTTTATCATGCATGTCTTCTTATTGCTCCAAAATCAAGTATCATTCCTGCCACATTTTGATAATAATAAAAAATAATTATTATCTTTTTATTGACTTTTTAATTTGGTCAAAGGTTCTCACATAATCCTTTCTAAGGTGAACACATGCATAATTATATGTCATATGTATATGCGATTGCAACGTGATTCAAATTAGCACTCCCCTGATGAAATCAAAGAGTAAGCACATATAGTAAATCAATGTTAGAATACATGAGCTTAAAAGCTATTTTATCTTAAAAACACATAAAATTATAAATCAATCCAAAGAAACTCTTTAAGTCACATCTTATTTATAAATTTGTTACATTGCACGCCATCTTAATTTAACTTAAAACCATGTGAAGTCATGAAGTTTGACCACTGTAACGAGAGTTGTAATGGAGTAATAAGTACTTCTAATCAGTGGTCTCATGTTTGAGTTCTCTTAAGAAGCTTTTTACCCCAATGGTATTTCCCGGCGCGAAATCAAAAAATAAAATCGTCAAGTTGTACTATTAAATTAGAGTTTTGATGTATTCACACCCCAAAAGCTAGCTCAAAGGAAGGAGGATTATCCGAGTCTAATAAGAAGTTCACATATCTCATTAACCATCAATGTGAGACTTTTGTCATTCTTTAACACCCAACCTCATGCGCAGTGCACATGTGTGAATAATTTTTATTTTTCAGTGGCGGTGAGATTAATTGAATTAGGCCCAAGTGTCATCAATTTACATGTATCAAAGTCAGAACCATCTCAAGTTGTTGTTCACCGATGTTGGACCCCCATTTAGAAGTGTTCACGCTCTTGAGGTTTGGGTGTGCGGCGAAGTGTTAAAAAGTTTCACACCGATAAATGAATGAAAAATTAATCTCCTTATATGAATTTGGACAAATCTCGCCTCATAAGCTAACTTTTGAGGTTGAGTTTGGCCCAAATGTCATATCTTTCACCCATACAAACTACATACAACTTGAACAATATTGTTGAGCTATCAGTTTCTAATAAAAAAATAAAATTACTCAAGGGAAGTATTGATGACAAATGTGGAGTATATTTAACATACTTATATATCTAATTGACATATATTTCTTGGAGTGTGCTAAATCTGCAAGTCGTCAGCTATATTCAGTATTATTATATTCTTTTATACCAATTAAATATAATCAGATTATCTATTTAAGGGCACCTGTACAATGAGTTTTATGCTTTCTGGTAATTATTCTCTACTAATATGTGTAATATACCTTAGGTCAAAGTTTATTGACGTATTTTTGCTCTCAAAATAATAAATAGTACGTATTTTTAAGATTAGCTATATCTTCAAGAATGTTTAGTTTATCCTAATAGCGACAGAGGGATAAATGGTGCATTTTTTCACTAACTTATATTTGACGTGGTGGTTTGTCATTGATTGAAAATATTTTATTATGCTAGCAAGGTAGGTAACCTATAATATTAGTAATACAATATATTTTTAAGAGTGTCCTATAATTGACTTGCTATAAGAAATCATCTTTTATTGTTTGTCAACTTAACATTATGGTATAAAAATGTTTTTTTTTAATGAGCAATCCTTGGAGAAATTAGAGATCTTCAATTTGTTTTTTTTTTTTATCCATCACTTCATTTTTTCTTTAGTTTTATGGCTTTTTTTTATTACGAGAGATCTTAATTTTTTTATGTATAAGATATTTGAAAATATCATTTTCTTCTGTTTAAATTGTAAAAAGGGAAAAGGTCTCAATAGTTCTTCGGTATTCTTTTATAAGATTATCGACTATTAGATAATCAAATCATAAATATATTATTTAATTATAATAAATGATACAAATTATTTAAATATGATATTTACAAAATAATATGATACATTATGAAATAAATCTCTTGACCACCTGCTAATAGAAAATAAGAAAATGATATCACATATTTGATGTTGTTTTCAGAAATTGGAATTGCAACTTTAAGCCTAACTCCTAAACCACTAGTAATTAATTAAGCATGACTTTAATCATGATTCTAAGTTTTAATGTAATGTTAACAAGTGTAATGTAGTATCTATAGTTTTTATTTGAATCACTTGAAGCCAAGAGGAAACGGACGATGGGGAAACTCCTTCTTTAGTATGGTGTTTTTTTTTCTCCAAATGAATCTCAAATAGTTAAATGTTGCATCTTGGTTTGGGCACGAATCTGATTAAATCGTGCTTAATCCAATTTTTTTGTTTATATTGAGCCCAAGCAAAATTGAGTCGTCTTTTTTGATATTTAGTGCGGTGTAGTCCCACATTATCAGAAATTTAAATTTATGATAAATTAATTTGAAAAATATAAACATTACTAGTTTAAACTGATACTTGAATTAAACTTAATGTATATACAATATTAAGTATAAATTATAACTCAATTCAAATGACTTTAACTTAATATTGAAAATAGCACAAATCTTTTACCAATCAGGATTGTGGTGGAATAACAAGTATTTCTTCATCTTTAATTAGAAGTCTCAAGTTTTGATCTCCTGAATACGAAATTACCTTTTTTAGTGAGCACATTAATCCCAATGTGGGACTTCCTGAATACGAAATCATCTTTGTTAGAGAGTTGTTTACCTCGATTGTTGGACGACTTTGGACTTCCAACTTAAAGAAGACATAAAACGAAGTAAACAATATCTTGTGAATCTCCCTAGGTACAGGAAATATCTGTCATTTAGCCATGGTGGGACTTTCTAACTAAAAAGAGACACAGAAAATTAAGTGAATTTACAATATGTTCCTATTAGTACATATGAAAGAGATGAATCCTAGCTAGGAACCCAAAGTTTCCAAACCTTAACATCACAATCCAAGCTACCACTATAAATGATGTAAGAATTTCCAGAACAAGAATCATTATCATCATACTTTTGAGTATCTAAAGTTGCATTCAAACACTTAACTGGACCTCTATGTCCTTCAAACACAGCCAAACATGAATAACAAAATTTTCCAAATCCTCTTTTCCATATTCTCACTGTTTTATCAGCTGATCCACTACATAACAAATCATTTGACACCACAGCCAAACACAAAATTGATTTTTTATGTCCTCTTAATGCCCCTAACACTTGTAATTTCTCCCACACAATTATAGACCTATCACAAGCACCAGAGTATAAAACACAACCATCTCTACTAAGAGCCAAAGCATTCACTGCTGATTTATGCTTCTCTAGTGCAGTCATAAGAGTGTGTTTATTAGACCCCCCTTCTTCTTGTTTAGTCCATATTTTGATCTTCTTGTCAGCTGAACCAGTGTAAACATCTCCATTATTCGATACAACTATTGAGTTGATCGCGTCATCATGTGCATTCCATACTGATTCTAGGCACTTGAAATCTGAACTTCTCCAAATCTTAAATGTTCTGTCCCATGAAGCAGAGTAAAGCAGAGAGCCATCTTTCGATAAGGCTAATGCTGACACCGTGTCTACGTGATGTACCTGTTCAGACATAATATAATTAAAACATGATATGATTAAAGATTTTAAATACAAAATTCAATAGTATATACCCACCCATGTGCATTTCTTGTGTCTTCGAACTTGTACGTAGTTCCTTGTCCAAAATAGCTTCATACAACGATCGTTGATCGTTGGTAAGGTGGCAATGCACTTGTAATTTCTATTAGGTGTCTCATTGTCAATTTTCCATACTCGTATTTTATGATCTTGGTGGGAACTGAAGAGCTTATCTCCCATTATGACAATAGATTTGATTGCACTTCCACTTTGGCATACTGTGTTTTCTTTTAAACAATTGTCCTGTTTTGAAAAGTTTATGTCACATACAAGGATTTCTCCATTGGAAGAGCCATAATAGAGGTGTTTTTCCGCGATGGATAGGCAAAATATGTAGGAAGAATGGCCTGTTAGTGTGGCTAAGCAGTGGTGGAAGGTGTTTGAGAGATGTTCAACTTGAGAGGATGATATAGAAAGAGAAGGAATTGATGGTAAACTTGGCTGTGAAGAAAATGACCTAGATGATAATGATAATGATCTCGAGGATAATGATATAAATGATGATGAAGAATTTGAGGAAAGATGTCTAGACTGAGTTTGATCAGAAGAATCTAATGGTTTTTTCTTTGCTTGACAAAGCAAAGAACATGGAAGAAATCCCATTTTTTTTCCTTTGTAAGGAAGAGGAAGAAGTTTTAAAACAGCTCAAATAAAGGATGAAATGAATGAATCTCACTTTGCTATTCCTCCTTGATTATAAATAATAAAGTTGGGAGAGGGTATTTTACCTAAATGGTACTCATCCTAATATAATGAGAGAAGTGGAAAAGTTTTTTTTTTTCATATGGTGTTTTGGTGTTTTTATTGAAGCCTCGACTTATCCATATCACAGAGCCCATTTTGGAGTCGCTTTTCAAATAGAATTTTTTTCCATATACCCATTGAATAGAACTCGAAACTTCTAATTAAGGATGGGACAATCTACTACGACAACACAACCCATGTCGGCAAAAAGTGGAAAATTTAACAAATGAGAGAGTGACAAAAGGGGTACATATGGGACCAAGAAGGGACTATTGAACATGAAAGGTGGAGTCAGGCTAGGAATGGGTGGCATCATCCAAAACCATTGTACTGTGAATGAATCTTGAACCACTTTTTAGGGTCTATTGAGGATAATTTTGTTTTTTACTTAAGATAAACGTAGATGCTTCTTTAAGGTTTGCCAATTAGTCCCTATATTTTGCATTATTGAATTGTAATAGTCATTGGACAACTGCACCTCTTGAAGTAAATGATGCACCAAAACTACTACCATAAACAAAACAACCACAATTGTCTTTTTCTCTGTACAGACAGATTCTGTAACTTTATTGCATACAGCTCTTGATTTGTTTTTTACTAAAACACTTTTCTATGGTAGAGGTTCAAAATTTGCAAAGATCCAACATGTCAGCGGCACTGAGGTCAAGTCGTCCAAATTTTGATGATCGTCGAGATGACAGATAAACTCAATGCACACTCATACTCCGACAAACTTAGTTAAGGCGGAGGTATCAAGAGCAGTGAACTCTTTCACAGCATTAAGCACATCATGAGCAAGTTTTACAGCATCCTCCTTGCTTGGTGCCTAAAATGATCATATAGTCTAGTATCAGATTATTGTAGTTGCAGAAAATTGTAAGAGCTTAAAAGGAATAGTTACAACCTCAATATTAAGGGGTAGAACAGGGTCATGTAGTGAGAGTCTTAGAAGGAACCACCCGCCAAATCCAGAAACTCTAACCTGTCATCAGACAAAATTGATCTTTAGACTAATACTCCAAATATAAATGTGTGCAGATGTCTAAATATTAGTAAATGAAAGTAAAAGGTCCGACCAATAGCAGGATACGTATAATGATTCAACACATGCAATGACTATGACAAAACAAACAAAATATAACGTCCATAAACAGTTGCCGCTCGCTATGCATTTGAAGAAACTATGATAAGAACTCAGTGATATCAAGAAGAATAACCTCATCTACTTCTGCTTGGACAAAAATCATTAAAAGCTTACCCCTTCATAGTTAACAGGTGCTTTCAGAAGCTTCGCATCCAATTCAACTGTATTCTCAAGTTGCTTTAACACTGCTTCACCATAATCATGGAAGGATCTGGAGACACAAGCGTGTTCCTCAATTTACAAAAAATTCAATAACCTCAGCCAAATTAAATTGTGAGGGACATTGTAGCATACCCTCCTTGAAGATCTGGGTGATTCTGATCAATCTTTAGTCTAAGTTCAACAGCAACAGCTGGTTCTTCAAGACCCTCCACCATGTCAGTTAAGACTTTGCTTCCTCCGCCTAGTCCTGATGTTCTAGCTGATGCAAGCTTATTCAGTAACTTCACCTGCAAGTGACGAAAACCAACAAATGAGTTTTAGGACTTGTACTGAAGACAAATCATAGAACCCACAGATTAGTTTTGGCAGACATGTACCATAAGGTATGCACCATCGTCAAGCCAATGATTCTCCTTGAGAGCTCCATGTCCACTAGTTTCAATAGCCAGATGTGCTTCTTCACCAACAGAGTTCTGTCAATATGCTACTATTAAGTACAATCTGTCTCAGAGAAACTTAAAGCTTGGCAACAAAGATTTGAAGCAATACTAGAAAAGCAAAGAAATTGGGAATCGCCAGATTCAGACGCCATCTTTTAAGCCATACTAGTTTTTCAGAGTTGTGGAGCTTGAGGCAATAGTTTCTTCAAGCAGATAAGTTCAGCAAGTTTGAATGTACTATACTAGGCTAAACTCATGGAGAAAAAGATGAATAGATAGCAGAGGATTCCAGTTCGTCTCAATGCTCAATCCTGAAAGTTTGTGATTATATTGAAGAGTGCGCTCAATTTTAGAAATAATCCCACAAATTTGGGTTGCTGCTTCTCCCCTGGATCAATAATTTTCAGATTCCTTGATCACCCCAGGTGAGCGAAGTTAAAATAATTCCAATAGAAGGGAAAGTTCAGATGAAAGCGTTTCTCTAATAAAACTAGTCACGTGTTTGTGTGGTTAAAGAATTAATTAAAACACTTGGCACAACGCATCCAATTCTTGGTGGAAACTAGTAAATCCATGAATTATAAACAGAAAGTTAAAGTTTGAGATAAGTTGTTAAATGCCGAATGGAGGTCAGGGATCAGAGATCACCTTTTTCTTTACTAAAAAGCAAAAGAGTTTGCAAAGAAACAAGTGCTCTCATACAACTTTCTGGAGCAATAAAGTGTTCAGAATATTAGGTAGGATGTTAAGTTACCTTTTCAAGAAAGAGAGTTCTTTTTCCTTTTGGGGGATTGGTGGAGATTATTCAACATAATCCGAAATGTGAAGGACATCAGATATGGATTAAGCTAAAATATACCTACAACTACTATATTTTGGAGAGATGGATTTTCTTTCACCGGAGAAAGGTGAACAAAAGAAAGCTATAACATGATGACCACAAGCACATGAAAAGAATCGAACCATTTTATTTAAGACATCATGTTGTTATCTGAGACACTGGGCAATTGGAGGCAACCCAAAAAGACAAAGATAAGATCCATCTTATGATGGATGTGCTAATATGCTTATAAAGACGAAAGGACCATTGAAATGCTACCATCAGAACCATGCATCAAATAGCCAAATCATACCAGACGAATAGCCTCATCAATAACATTCTTGTATCCTCTTTTGAACCTATGATGCTTCCCTCCTGCAATAATATTGTTAAAATTAGCATCCATTCTCATAACAAGGGTATCACAGGTGACTTTGACTCCTCATCTGACCTAGTTTCTTTTCAATAAATGTTGTCAGCCCATCTGATGTTACACTGTCTGTGACAATAGTGGTCCCAGGATGCTGGTCAAACATTAACAGAAGTAGTAAAAGGTTAAGATGCTTGTTAGAGAAGAGTTCTAGAGACACTTGTCAAAAAGAGATACTCACTTCCTCCAAAACAATTGCGGACATTAAAGCAATCAAACGATTTCTGTTAAATTCACGACCACTCGAATCCACAGCCGCAGACCTGACCAGAACATATATCAGAAAAGGGAACCAACAAATGACTACTTCCATTAAAAGAAAAGACTTGTATACTACATCACCTGTCAACATCTGTATCAAAGATGATTCCCAAATCAGCCCTGTTATCAAGTACTGCCTTGGTAATAGCTTTCATGGCTGTCTTATCCTCTGGGTTAGGTATATGATTGGGAAACAAACCTAGCATGAGAATCAAATAATTAGCAAGAGTCACAGAAAAATCTGTATGTGAAAATTGCAGGTTATATCTTACCATCTGGCTCCAAGAACTGACTGCCAGAAGTAATAGCACCCAGAGGCTCAAGCACCTTCCCCTGAAAATCCAGTAAAATAAGAATATGACCAAAGCATCTAAAAAGAACAACAAAGGGAAAAAAGGTAAAAGTGATATACCCTGAGAAATTTTAAGTTACAAATTAAGCTGATAAACAGATTTCAATATGTCTTAACGACCTTTTAGATGGTCCTTGAGTTTCGTTTCCCCTAGAACAACTTCAATTGATAACAACTATTGATGCATTTTAGTCCCTTACACATCGACTAGAATTGAAAGACAATGTATCAAATAAAAACATATCCTTTCTTGTGTAACCGTCTTAGTTTGACTTAACAGGCTAGTACGGATCTCAAGAGCTAACTTACAATGTATTTCAAAGAAAGTGGACCTAATGGAAGACATAAAGCTGATAATTTGATAAGTTTTGGAGTATGATATGCAGTTTGCATTTAAGTTTTGCAGGTATTAAAAAAGTATAGAGAGTAAGGAAAGATTTATAGTTCAGGAAAGTGGGATCACGTTGGCATGACAGCAAAAGAGAGAATATCAATTTCTTTTGGCAATTCAAAGTATTTAAAAAATTTCAATCATGTATTACTAGCTTTTCTCTACTCCTTGTTTTTTTCTGTTCATTCCCCAGTACCCCCAACTGTAATTCCTCATCTTTCATAACTCCTAGAAGCTCCTAAAATCTACATATCTGAATGCAGAGACAGACAATGGTAACTGCATCAAAAGATAATTCCTAAAATATCTTTTCTTAATATTGTAGACCAAGATGAATATGACTGTACTAAGTTATTTAGTTACAACTGTGTACTAGACATCTCAAAAGTCTAATCATCCATCTATACAACATGGAATTTCTTTGTGACATTACAAATACAAGTACAACAGATACCATCTTTTACTCTTAATTGAATTCTTCACTCCTTCAAAAGGTCCTACTGTTTCTTTCCCTTGATAGTTACAGAGGATACACAATGGAGTTCATATATTTTTTTAATCTTGGGGTCCAGTTTACACATCATCCAACCGCTCCTTCCGTTCGCAACTTTGGTAGGATGAGACATTGTTGTATGATTAACTAATCAAAAGGAGGTTGCCAGATCACTAAGTTGCTCTATATTCCTAAAGATATCAAAACCATTGAATCTGACAACGATAATGGTGAAAGACCTGACCGGTGATGTGAGATTGGACCATGGAGGTGGGTGGAGACCAATATATCCTGGTAAGGCTGTCGTGGAAATTGATAAAATAAAAAGGTGTTGATAAGTATGTTAGGTTATGGAAATAGACCCAGCCCTATTAATAACACACACACATCTTTTTCTTCTTGGTTTTTCTTTTAAGCTATAGTTAGTGTTTTTCTTGGTTCAGAAGGTTTTCATGCAATGTATGGAAGGTGAAAACTGTCAAAGCGCGCAACAAGGCTAAAAACTTACCACAAAGAATCCGCCTGCTCCATTCCCTGCATCAACAACGATATGGAATCCTTCCAGTGGCTTTTCTGAGAATTGAACCACAAAAAAAGGAAAGAGAAAAAAAAAAAGTGAATGAGCACTAACAAGAGGCTGAACAACACTGGGTCAGAGAAACAATTAAGGTGAATTCTCTGAAAACGGTCGGGATATTTCATTAGATTGGAAGTATACGAAACTCTTTAAACAGGGAGATACTTAATCGCAGGTCAATACCACCCTGGAAGTTCCCAGTATGATTGGCGTGCCATCACAAATTAATTTTATGATTTGCATCCATTTCCTCGAAACAATGATTATTTTCATTAATACAGAAACATGGTAAAAGTACCTATATTCCCTGCAGCTTTGCGGACTGCTGCTACAAGATTAGATGCATAAACAGACATGTAATCCACTCTTTTCACATCGAGAGAAGCAGCTGTTTCTGCTCCCTTAGAATTTTCATTTGCAATATTTTTGTATATATCAGCAGCTCGCTCCAAGATATCTTTGATGTCGGGCTTCCCAAGTCCACCCGCACTTGTAAAGAACTTGAACCCATTCCTGTTGTAGGGAAGATGGCTTGCTGTTGGCAAACAAAATTATCATACAAAAGAATCATCCAACCAGCACTAAGCCAATTCTATTAATATCAAACTGTATTAACTCCAACCATGAACCAAGCTGCCATACAAAAGAAGCAGCAGGCCTTCCCCCACTTGCAAATAATAGATGCTTTAAACAATTCACACGTCCAAAGATAGAATTATTATTGAATTTACATCTCAATTCATACTAGATAACAAATTCATGCACTCACCTGTTATCATTATGGAACCATCCACTGGACAGGAAAATTCTTCATTTTCGGTAAGGGTGCTATTGAACATGGCTGGAGTGGATGCCAATCTACCATGGGGGATAAGAGGAAGGGGGGGGGGGGGGCA
>NC_028640.1:38981-55643 GCF_001406875.1 Solanum pennellii
GGGGGGGGGGGGGGACAGAGAAAGGCTCATTAGGCATGTCATCACTTGAATGACATAGAATAAACAATTTAAACCAAAGAAAGATGATATGCACATATCTCTCTTCAATTTTGTAGATATTAGGAAAGAAAATAAAGCTTCCTTGCATTGCAATGTCTTTACATTCCATAAGAACTTATACAATGAATCCTACAACTAATTAAGAAAATACAGTCAACAACAATAAAAAGAATATTATATTCCTATAATTAGGCTAGGCTCTACCCTTACCAGACCCAACTTTGTTGGACTATACTGGGTATGTTGTTGTATAATTACACTAGGAAAAACGATTTCTCCTAAAATCATGCTAATTTAATTAACAAAATCAACACCACCATCCACCCTCAAGTTGGAGCAGGATGTCCCACATGCCCAACTTACAAAAAGTATGGAAAGCTCTTTTTCTGCCTCTTAAAGCACATCAACTAGTTGTTTTTTCTGACATTACATAAAGCAAACTCAAGATACCACTAGTAGCTTTCTCTTTGATGAAGTGCCGATAAATTTCAATGTTTTGTTCAGTCAAGTTGAACAGAATTCTGAGCTATACTAGTCATTACAAAAAAAAATACCGAGCTATACTAATTCCAGCTTTGTTGCTGCAGTACAAGGAAAGTCTCCCGTTTTTTGTGTTTTTTTGATAAAGTATGAAATTCTCCCTTTTTCAGACAATCTCAGTTCTTCCAGTAACTTTGGTAGCCAAAGAAGCTGACAAACACCCTGCCCATAGCTGTATATTTTGCTTCCACACTAGATCTGGCAAGTATATGTTGTTTCTTGCTTCTCCAAATAATTTAGATTCCCTCCTACAAGTGTACAGTAATCAGACATACATCTTTTGTCAGCTATGCCCAACCTGTGTATGTAAAAGCTTCAATCGTGAGGTGACCATGTTTAGAGAAAAGCAAACTTTTCCCTGGTGTAGACTTTAGATACCGAAAAATGTGAAAGATAGCTAGCTAGCAGCTAGCACCATAAGGATCTTGGGGATCATGCATGAATTGACTCATCAAGCTGATTGAATAGGCTGTGTCTAATCTAGTGAGAGAGAGAAATGAATCCTCCAACCAATATCTCTTCTTATCAACTGACTCTTTAACTTTATCTCTCGTTAGTTACTTGTGATTGCTTTTCAATAGCTGATTCTACTGGCTAGCAACCTGTCATACAGTTTCTTTCAAGAGATCTGGAAGTAAGCGTAGAAGAAAACTCAACCTCTTTTTGAGAAAACTCAACCTCATTTTGAGAAAAAGGAACCCTAGTGCCACAAGGCAGAAAAACCTCACCTCAAAAGGAAGAAATGGCTTTGATAACATATAGATTTGGAGAAAGAAGAGAAAGTTTCTTTGTATTGAGTATATCCTAAGATCTCCTGCGAAGGGGCATTTATACCATGAAACCTATAACTAATTACGGAAACACAATCAATTGAAATATAAAAAAAAAAATATTCCTATCATTATGCTAAGGAAAAAGAATGTCTCCTAAAATCGTGCTAATTAATTTACAAAAACAAATCTTACAACAACATTTTCTAGACATCTTAATCGGAAGTGCAAACAAAAATTTTTCGTATTCCGAATCCTACGAGAAATGGTGGGGTGGGAACGAAGCAAGTTGTCGTTGCACAGATTTGAATCAAGCTATGTCTTTGATGGCATTATTCAGCATTGTGTTGTATATTAAGGACCAAATATCTGGTTACAGTTGTATCAACCCAAGATATTTCAACAAATCATATCCATAAGACTCCTTTTAGAGAACTATAATCAACTTTAGAAACGATTAGCTAGTACTCACTACTCATGCAGAAATTCCTAACCAACAACAGATTGATTGAAACCATTTGTCAAATCTCCAGATTGTTGCGTAAATCTCTAGTGAATGGTCATTGGTGCTGACATATATGAAGTTTCTTATTTGATAAGGGCAGATATGAAGATTCATAATGAATTAATGATTTATCTTTGGGTGGGGGAGGGGGAGAATGTTCAGACTTCTTAGATCTCTTTGAAATAATAATTTGCTTTTCAGTCTTCATATTAAAAAGGTCTATACAGTAGGCCTTACAGCAACCAGCAGAACATAGAACCATATATCACCTTAAAATGATTAAATTCCATTCTTTATAGGTTATGGGTTAGATGAGCGAAGAATCTGTAGTCGGAGTCTGCACATATTAGTTACAAATAGGACCTAAAGAAAAGCATCACCAACCCATATTGGATGACTTCAACTCCAGCTCTAGCAAGTCCTCGAGAAACTGCATCCTGAAAGATAGCAATCCAGGGTTAATCAACTCGACAGCAATGTACCTCGTGAATGAAAGAATAAAGCACAGAAGTACAAGAGAGAGGATGCCACTGAACTAAGAAGTCCTTAACGGCTACAACACTCTACAACAGGAAATATTTTCATTTTGATTTTTTTTCATTATCTCTGGGTAAATTCTTCTGTTTTGACTTAACATACAGCGGTAAGCCTATGTTGGTTGGTATGTACAGCCCAACTACAAACTGTGTGTAGTACTAATAAAATCTATCATGCTGTCCACACCATTAGCATTAACTCTAGTCATGTTAACCAGAAAAGAAGCAAACAAAGACATTTCTGCTTAAGGTGAAATTGCTGATTAAGAAAGTGTACACAGCTTAACTTTCTTATATAGGGTTAGTACCTGTAACTTCTGTGCAGAAATTCGTGAGTCATGACCGACGGAGACTCTTAAACATTTAGAAGAAACATTTTTCTTTTTTGCCAGCAACCAACCAGAAAAACCTGCTGCTATTGCTTCTGTAACTGTCTCTGTGAGAGTAAGAGGTTCCCCCTCAACTCCATCAATAGCTACTCCACGTATATCACTGGGTTAATACAGAGGAATAAATCAGATTGGAACTTATGAATAACTGTTTGTTAGCTACATGCCTACGTCATATATGGATGGGTATCATGGTCTTGCATAGAAGGTTGTCTTAGATGGATTCTATATTAAAGATGTCTCTTGAAAATCATATTAAAGATGATACTTGATGAACGTGTCTTTTAAGTTCTCAAAAAACTGTGTCATGTTAAGTTTCTGGTACAATTATCAAATGGAAAATATAGTAGAACACCGTATAGCAAGCAAACCTTGAAGATTTACAGTCAAATGATAAAAACAAAGAAAAGGTAGATATTTATAGAAAAGCTAATGTTAAGAGTCAACCACAGGGAGCTAAAGATCAACAGGAATTCACATTTATCTTAAATACATGTTTAGACCACCATTCTTTCAAGGTTACGGCAAAAAAGTTTTAAATGAAGAAACTTCAGTTAGCAAAAACTTAACCTGCATCGAGAATATGTAAATGATTAGCTAAGCATGATCTGATTCTCTACTAACCATAACAGATGTATCAACACTGACAACACCAGGCTATTAAACATTAAACCAAAAAAAGGAATATCAGCTGGTTTTTGAATTTTCCTCTTTTTTTCTTCTACACTCACCAATTCACTTACTTTTTTAGAATAAGAGATTCACTGCTTCCATATCATGTAGTACCTTTTTCGCTAATCAAGTTTCAAGCTATGGAGAAGCAAAAAAATAAAAGAGAAAAACAATCGTTATTGTTGCATCATCCTCTCTTTTTCTACCATACTTGCCCATTCAATTGCTGTACAGAATGAAAACTCATCCATTTATCTTTTTCACCAATCTATCGCAAAACAATTGAATATTACTATCCATAAAATTAACCAATTTTGAAACTTATCAAAGGAAGCCAGAAGCATGATAAACTATCCACCTTAAAAAGATGGCAAGTTGAATTAGCAAGAAACAAGTACCTTCCATTCTGAAGCTTAAGAAAGTTGCTTTTCTCAACAGACGGGATTGCAGTGGACGACGAGGCAGCTGCACAAAGATCCATGTTTTTAGCATTATTTAGGATATACAACATGGTTAGTTATGATGCAATCAGAGAGATTACTCATGGTTATGACTCAAAAAATTAGTTAATGAGAACTAGAGAAAGGTACATTTGTTGTGGATAAATCAAAAGATTACCAATTTAAGAAAAAAATTAAGCACTGAAAGGAGTGTCACTGAACAATTAGGTATGCTAAACATTTTTGGAAAGTTATGGTTTAATCTGAGATCAACCTGAACAGTAAGATTCTAGAACAGACCATTGCAATAAACATTTCCTCGCTTAGATTTTGATAAGGCATCCAGTTGCATGGTGGAGTTGCCATTCCATGCCAACTTCCCTCCTACAGGGGGGAGCAAGTTGCGCCTACTAAGGGTACAATAGTACAATCGGTATTTTGTGCTCAATTCCCTATCCTGCTGGCAGCACTTTGCTACCAGGTTATGTTGGACAACCTTCCCTGATATTGCTGCATGATTAAAGATTTCAAGCATTATTGAAGTAGAGATTGATAAGGTCTCAATTAATAGATCACAGCATCTCAAAAAAATAAAAATCTTGTTACATTTGCTGTGCATGGTCTATAAAATCTTGAGTCAACTTCATTCTGAAGCCATCATGTTTTGATACCTCTTCGTCTTACTCTAACTGCCCAAATATTTCAGACCTATTCCATTTTTACCTAGCGATGCTCATATCTATATACCTATTGCTATAACCTAGTTAATCCAATAAAAATAGCAACGAAAATGAGTTACCCAAGAAATTTCTACCTGGGAATACTATTTAGTCAGTCAAGCAGCAAGTACACAATAGTTCACCAGCCAAAAGCAAAAGTAGGAGGTGGAAATGAAGGAAAAACTAAATACTTTCAAAAAGCAGTTAGCTGGAGAAATATATATTAAGATGGTTCGTACATTTGAAGAGGAGATATGCAGATATCCCGGTGAGGAGGCACAAGAGGTTGATTATGGTCGGTACGAGGAGAGGTAGAGGTAGATCAAAAATGTATTGAGGAGAGGTGATTAGATAAGACATGGCGTGACTTCAGATTACCGAGGACATGACCTTAGATAGGAGGGTGCCGTGGATGTATACTAGGGTAGAAGATTAGTAGGTAGGGGAATGTTGTCTTGCTTTTCGAAGGATTTAGACTTGTTGGTGTTTGTCATTGTACTAGCCGGATTATTGTAGTTTTTTCTTTTGATATTGATCATCGTCTGTTGATTAGTGTATTTCGATTATATCACTATTTTGTTGTTCTTGTTCCTTTCTTATAGGCTTTGCACTGATTTCCTTGTTAGTTGCTATGTTTTCTACATTGTTTTCTTTCTTTTTTGTACTTGGATTTGCTTCACTCGAGCTTAGGGTCTTTCAAAAATAGCCTATCTACCCCCACGAGATAGTGGTAAGATCTACGTACACTCTACCTTACCTAGACTCCACTTGTGGGATTTCACTGGATATGTTGTTGTTGTAATAATATCCTATGTTGCTCGGACTCTTCAAAATCGTCAATAGATGCATGTTGGATTCTCCAAAAGTAGTGCATTTTGGAAGAATCCAAAACGGGTGCGGCATCGAAATTGAAGAGTTCGCGCAACTTAAATAATATCCTAAAGACGACATCAGACATGCAGAACATAGGAAGCCTTACACAGATCGCCTAGGTTGCCCCCAATATGATTTCTACCGTGGTGATGCCCGTTCCACCCTATTATGCCAGATTATCATCAAGTACTGTATTGTGTTTTCCCTTACATGCGTTCATATATCATTTGAAGGAAAAAAGTAAATTTCCATTTAAAATGATAAATATTGGTTGACGTCCACTATTATGTATGAACATAAGGAATAAAGAATACTAAAAGACCCTTAATATTGTAAAATTTAAGTGTCCTCTACCTCCCAGCCAGATTGTCATCCCTATCCCTGGCCCTAACAACTTCGTACCTTCTCCAATTTTTATGTAGGAACTAGGATGTGTTTGGTATGAAGGAAAATATTTCAACCGAAAATGATTTCCTAGAAAAAGATTTCTTAGAAAACAAGTGGGTTTCTTATTTATTTTCTAGTGTTTGGTAAGTAAACAAGAAAAATTAGTATCCCAAACATTTATATGTTATTTAGCAAACTACAACACCCCAAGAATTCTAAGATAAGATATGAACCAGTATTTGTATATGTATAGGGTCAGAACCCTATGATATATAATTGTACATAGGTGTTAATATCAATTCCTAAGTGTGGTAAGTATATTTGATGTGAATCAAGGTCACAAGAAATCTCTAGCACTAAATCGAGTTCAAAGTTTCCCAACTGATTAAGTTTTTGCATAAGATCATCCAATGATCAACTTCAAGCAAGCATACAACTTATCATTATGTGTCTCAATATTCACCAAATTAAAGATATTTAAGTCTTTTTTCCAACTCTACCAAGTGTTCGTGTTCGTGAATTTGAGTCCATAGTAAAAAGTTATGATTGTTTTACAGCAGGCTAAATTTTTCAGTACTATGACTTGAGTTATCATACAGCTCTTACTTTGATAGTACCACCCGAACGTTGACCCGTGGAGAAGTTGAGAGAGCCCGAAATCATCCCAATTATACTGAAACTACACCATTAAAATGACTAAACTAGACTAATTCTGTGTGTGCTATTCATCATAATCGACAAAATTCAAGGCGACAGAAAAACAATTGATCAACTACAATCAAAAGGTCATCTTCAATAGAAAACAATCAGCAATTAGAAGAATGAGCGGCGTAGTTAAATATTACCTGCCATTTTGGGGACACTCAGATGCAGGATCTCGATTACGATATTGAGGGATAGAAGGAGAGTGAGGATGATGGGCGGAGAACGAGAAGTATATCTAAAGTACTATCAAGGAATAAACAAATGAGGCACCGAGTTGGTGGCGTCCAGGACAAACTGTTACACCAGAAAAATCAGTAGGTATCAAGAATATATAATTTTTTAATTATTTTGTCATTAAAATATATTTTTACTTGTCAGTTTTAACGTATTAAGAAATTATAATTTTTTTAATTATTTTGTCATTAATATTAAATATTTATATACAAAATTATTTTTCTAATTAGTATGTCAAGTCAATATGAACTGAGAATATATTTTAATTTGGCCAAAAAGTTGAGATGAACCTTGCTATTAAGGTCGTCAGTTCGAGCCCCGGCGGGGCCGCTGAAGGCATTACAAAGCGATCGCGTCTTCAGGGCCCCTTGAAACTAATTGTGGTGCACCCGCCTTGAAACAGCGGGACCCGATGGATACAGCTAGTCGAGTTCGCAAAGCGATACCCGAAATCACGGCTAAAAAAAAGAATAAATAAATAATTCCTCGGTCTATTTATGTCGCATCTTTTATCATTTTTATTTCATGTAAAAAAGGTTATGTTACATAAATTTATAATTAAAAATAATTTAACTTTAAAATCCTCTTTTTACTCTTTGATGAAATGATTCAGAACAACACAAATATTCAAAAATTGTCCTAATTTACAAATTCTATAACTCTTTTTATTTTTTCTTTCACATCGTATCAAGTCAAATGATACCTTTATATTATATATAAAACGAAAAAATAATACTATATTATTATTCTCACCAAAAACTAATGTAACAAATATAAATCTTAATTCTTTTAAAGATATTAATAATAATATTATGTTGAGAAGTGCAGGGATACTAATATTCGAAAACACACGCCATACATTTTAGTTGACTATATATTGTAAGGCAAACCTAAACAAAAGCTTGTCCATTCCTCATAAAACAATACTAGAAAGGAACTTTTTTCTCTTCTGGTGATTGTTGATTTGTGAAAAAAATAATAATTATTCACAAATTAAATATGAGTAATCCATGGGGTAGCATCGAGAATTCAAAGACGCTGGGCGATCAGCCGAAGCTATCGAAAAGAGTGAGTGATAAATTTGAAAGAGGAATGGAGAAAACAAAGGTGGCTGCCTCCGCAGGAATGAAGAAGGTTAAGGAAGGAACCACCGTAAGTGTCAATTGGATGAAAGTCAAGTATAACAAGCACAAACTCACCAACGCAAAAAAATAACCATGTATTATTGCACAAATTAAGCTTGCTTAAATATTATATATTGTAATAACCAAAACATAATGAGAAATGTTAGTCTTTCTTGTTTATGGTTATTATATGTATGAGATCGAGTTCTACACATGAAAATACCTCAAATGATATTCCTTTAATCTTCTCTCTGCGTGTGTTTCTAACATATTTGTTATATTCATGTTTTTTCACTCTTTCCTTTTATTTTATTTCCTACATTACAAGGAATAGATAAAGTTATAATCTCTTATGAGAATTTGATTACTTACGTAATTATTTTTAACAAGAAATTATTGCTATTATTTGATGTCCTTCAATAATATTCGAGTTTGTCATATCGTCACATTTTAGTACACATAAATACAGAAACATTCAAAAGATAGTACAAATACTATCCTCATTAAGAATGAGGGAATCAAAGTATATACGAAATACTATGTACCAAAAGTGTGTACACCCTGCTGCTCCACCACATTCCAGGCAACTTCTTATGTGATAGTTCTCTGTCATTTCGTCTTCACCTAAACAACAAATTAACCCACTACTCAACACGTTTAGTAATTTTCAAAAAAACAACATAATAGAATAGATTAGGCTATTCTTTCTTTTAATTATGAATTTAATATAATAATGCACATTTTCGCCAATAGTCAAATCAAGTCCACTTGAAATACTTTATAGTTTGTCTAGGTTACTGCTCAACACGTTTATTTGTCATTTTCGTTGACCAAAATAGGTAAAATTATGAGTGTAATGATGTAAAAATTTACAGCAAACAATGTTAAAATTAGCTGAAAGGCCTATAAATCTCAAATACCACTATTAACAAAAACAAAAAGAAACTTTGGAATGAGGAGGATTCATCTATACATCGCCATTGCTTATGTTGTAATATTTCAAACTAGTTGTTCAGCTCATTTCTTTCCAAATATTTCATCAATCCCTTCTTCTTTACTCAAACCTAATGCCACTGCTTGGACTTCTTTTCAAAAGTTGTTAGGATGTCAACCTGGTCAGAAAGTCGACGGCATTGCTAAAATCAAAAAATATTTTCAACATTTTGGTTACATTAATAATTTGAGTAGTTTTAATTTCACTGATGAATTTGATGATACTCTTGAATCTGCTCTCAAGACGTATCAGCGAAATTTCAACCTCAACGCCACCGGTGTGCTCGATGCGCCCACCATTCAGCATCTCATAAAACCCAGATGTGGAAATGCCGATCTAGTTAACGGTACTAGTACTATGAACGCTGGCAAGCCGCACACGGTGGCTCACTACTCCTTCTTTCCTGGAAGACCAAAGTGGCCGGAGAGTAAGACTGATTTGACTTATGCCTTTCTACCCGCAAACAATTTGACGGATGATATTAAGAGTGTGTTCTCACGTGCGTTTGATCGGTGGTCGGAGGTAACCCCGTTGAGCTTCACTGAAATACCGTCATTTCAATCGGCTGATATCAAGATCGGATTTTTAACCGGAGATCACAATGATGGAGAGCCGTTCGATGGTCCGATGGGGACATTAGCGCACGCGTTTTCACCGCCGGCGGGGCATTTTCACTTGGACGGCGAGGAAAATTGGGTCGTCGACGGTGTGCCGGTAAATGAAGGGAACTTTTTTTCTATATTGTCGGCTGTGGATCTCGAATCGGTTGCGGTTCATGAAATCGGGCATTTATTGGGTTTGGGTCATTCATCGGTAGAAGATTCGATTATGTATCCGAGTTTAGAATCGGGTATTCGAAGAGTGGAGTTGGTGGAGGATGATATTAAGGGGGTTCAGGAATTATACGGGTCAAACCCGAATTATACTGGGACCAATACAACATTGACTCCAAGCGGCCTGGATAATGATACGAATGGAGCCCCGATTCGTAGCTCAGTATGGTTTTTATTGGTGGTTGGATTTTTCATTTATTCAATTTAAATAACAGCTGTACTATTATGACTTTTTGTTCCCTTTATATGAGATTGTATGGTATCATTGTGGGTATAGATAGATATTTATTTCAGGATCAAGATAGACTATGTCACCAACTGGCTAACAACCCTGAGATCCATAAACCAGAACAATTCAATTATTAGATACTATCATCCCTTTTGACTAGATAGAAACGATAATGTGTTTAACAAAAATAAATCCATGTAAAAACAAGTTGAAGTCATTGCAAGTGCCACTGAGTACTATTTCATGATCTGAAAAAAGAAGTAAATATCCAAATCAAATGGAAACCTTCAACTCAACATAGAGACGGATGAGAAGTCAGGATTGGGAGAGTCGCGCCCGTTTTAAGTCAAAATAACTTTTAAAAACAAATCTTCAAGTGTTTGGGTAAAATTTAAAAATAACAAAGATAAATCAAAAGTCATATGTCAAAAGTTAATCCAAACAGGCTTTAATGAATCAATTAGCTTAATTAAAAAAAAAACAGGTCCAACTGAGGCAGAACTAACTCGATGGTCTCAAACTGATCAAGTAACTCAACACAGATGAAGAATCAGCTGGCGTTCAAGTCGGGTATATGGAGGGTTGAGAGAGTGATACAGAAATCTGGCAGCCAAAGTAGTTGAACCTCCACATTTGACTTTTCTTCTTCTTCTTTTTTTTCCTCAACCAGTCCCCACATTTGACAACATGAGCAATTTTTTAGCCTTTTTTCTTCAATTTTAGGTTAAGGACGGAATTGACTATTATGTCAATCCTACAAAGTGCTCATAGGTCGTTTGTTACAATTATACATTAGTTACGAGGAAATATATATATATTATTTTATGTAAAGATTATTTTTAAAGGGTTCAATTATTTTTGTATTAGTTATTCTAGTTTAACTAATGTATACGTTCTCTCATAATTTATACCTATATCAATTATGTAAATTTCTAAATTATGAATTAAATATTGTATTAGATGTGTCAAATTTTATGCAGCAAAAGAATGCAACCAAATAAGATAATATATAAAAGCTTAAACCCCATACCTGTGCTGGAGCAGCCAGTAGCCATCAAAGAAGTATTCCAATTACATTTGAAAAACTTCCAAGAAACCACGACGTGTTGACGATTGATTTTTTGTAGTCAAATATATTACGCACAACTTTTCTTCTTTTCGAATCGTTCAAACACACATATATATAATAAAGAGTAGAGAGAAGTAAGCAAATTAGAACAATTTAGCAAGCAAGTTTCTGATGAGGATTCCTTTATTCATCGCCATACTTTTTGTTCTTAGTGTTCCATTTCCATCTTCAGCTCATTTCTTCCCAAATATCTCTTCAATTCCTCCTAATTTATTGAGACCAAATGCCACTGCCTGGGATGCTTTTAACAAGTTATTAGGATGCCATTCCGGTCAGACGGTCGACGGCTTAGCTAAAATCAAAAAATATTTTCACTATTTTGGATACATTAATAATTCTTCCACTAACTTCACTGATGATTTTGATGATACGCTTGAATCTGCTCTCAAGACCTACCAGCTTAACTTCAACCTCAACACCACCGGTGTGCTCGACGCCACCACCATTCAGCATCTCATAAAACCCAGATGTGGAAACGCTGATGTAGTTAACGGTACTAGTACTATGAACTCCGGTAAGCCGCCGGCAGGTTCTCCGACGATGCACACCGTAGCTCACTACTCCTTCTTTCCGGGAAGACCACGGTGGCCGGCGAATAAGAGAGATCTGACATATGCTTTTGCACCGCAGAATGGACTGACAGATGATATTAAGATTGTGTTCACACGCGCGTTTGATAGGTGGTCGGAGGTGACTCTATTGACGTTTACTGAAATAGCATCGTACCAATCGGCTGATATTAAGATCGGGTTTTTCAGCGGAGATCACAACGATGGAGAGCCGTTTGATGGTCCTATGGGGACATTAGCACACGCGTTTTCCCCACCGGCGGGGCATTTTCACTTGGACGGCGAGGAGAACTGGGTGATCGACGGTGCGCCGATTGTTGATGGGAATTTCTTTTCTATATTGTCAGCGGTGGACCTTGAATCGGTTGCGGTTCATGAAATCGGGCATTTATTGGGTTTGGGTCATTCATCCGTAGAAGATGCTATTATGTACCCGACTTTAGGAGCGGGTACCCGAAGAGTCGAGCTTAGAAATGATGATATATTGGGAGTCCAGGAGTTATACGGGTCTAACCCGAATTATACTGGGCCAAACCCAAATTTGACTCCGAGCCAAGAGAGTGACACAAATGGAGCCCCGATATTTGGGTTATCATGGATTCATGGGTTTCTTGGTTTATTCTTTGCTTTGTTCATTCAACTGTAGTTGGTGGCATGATGTGATTATTTTTTAATATTATATACTTGATTCATCCTTTTCATTTTAGATGGTTTAATTTGATTATGGTTGTAATTTGTAAACTTTTATTTTCTTTGTATAGATGTTTATACTATTGTCTTATCGAAGTGTTCAACTAGTTTTAAAAATTCAAAAATATTCTTAAGAAAAATGAGTTTCAAATGGAACTTAAAAGAAAAACAAGTTTCACCATGAAATTTCCTCCATAACACATGTTGTGATATTACCTTGGCCCTTTCCAAAATGAAAACTATGGAATTTGTCCACTTAGCTAAGGGGTCTAGGGCCATTGCTTCAATATTATTTCTAAACAATCAACAAATTTTGTGATAGATGTGAGAAATCAAAAAATAAATTACTTCTGGACTAGATGCACTCGAATCCCCTTTGAGTAAGGAGTCACCTTTGTTAAGGAGTGTTTTATCCCTCTAATGTAGGACTTTCCGGCGTGAATCTAGATTTAGTCGGACTCCAATGTGGATATCGGACACTGAGTGGGATATCAATCAAACAAAGTACTTCTAGACCAGATGCACTTGAATCCCATTGGGTACAGAGTCAACTTTGTTAGGGATCGATTACCCCCCCCCCTCCCCTCCCTTCCATAATGTTAGACTTTCCGACACAAATTTAGATTCAGTCGGACTCCAAGATGGATATCAGACACCGACTGGGAAACAAAAAAAAAATCTATACTAGATACACTTGAATCCCCTTGGATACAAAATCACCTTTGTCAGAGAGCGATTTACCCCACTAATGATGTGGGACTTTCCAAAGCGAATTCAGATTTAATCGGATTTTAATATGGATATTAGACGCCGAGTGTGATACCAAAAACAAATATTTCTTGATACCAAAAATAAATATTTCTACATTAGATGCATGAAGCTACTTTGGTAGGTCAAAAAATATTAAACGCTAGAAGGAGGGCTTGAACCTCCGACCTTGTGGTTAACAGCCACACGCTCTAACCAACTGAGCTATTCCAGCTTATTGATGTAATAGATTTAATTTTCACTCATCAACAAGATCCATCCGTGTCATCCAGGACGAGTGCCCTTTGGGCATATCTGATGCATTCGTCAATATGATGTGATGAATTATCAGCAATTGTGAAACGATTATACAATCATATGAACTGATCAACAACAACCACTAAGAATAAAAGTTAATATGCTTGAGTTTCTGCTTGGGGAAAAGTAAATTACGAAAAAAATAAGAAGACAAAAGCATCGCACCATATGAACTACATTCACCCCATGCATACAGCAGTTCAAGGTTTGCAAGTTGCCTTGAAACCATGCTGTCTTCTTTCTAAATCAGATAAAAATGAAGAATCTATGAAATAAAGGCAACTTTTAAAGTTTAGAGAAGGGAAAATTTAAGAACTGAAGAAGCATCGAAATTACCACTGTCAGGACAAACTGAAAGTAGAATTTAGCTCTAGGGTAATCTCTTTTCTAGGCAAAGCAGATGCCGCGGGGAAACCCAAGCGTCCCGCATATATGGTGCCAAAGTAGTTTGGAAGATAAAATTAAAAGTAAGAAGTAAACCAAGCGCAAGTTCAAACCATGTAATTTTGCTTCCACTCACAGCATTCACTAGATGATGCTCTGCCTCCTCCTTGTAACAACCAGGAATTGAATTATACAACCTTCCTTTTGTAAGCTCAAACACTGCACTTTCATATTCTGATTGTCTCTTTTCTACACGAATTAAACTCATTCTCATGATTACTTGAGAAATTGAATTGAATGCGTTTTTTTTCTGGATAATCCATAAAAGAAATTTACCTTGAGGAATCGAATCGAGGGCGTGGATACACATATGTTGGGCTTTGTGGAGGCTTGTGAGCCGGCCCGACCCATTACTGAAACCCTAGGTTAACCATTTGGTTTTCCTATAAATATGATCCTTGTATTTGTAATTCTGTAGTAGCACAAGTGAAATAAAATCCTCCTGTTACAGTCGTGGAGTAGGGAAACCGAACCACGTTAAATTCTTGTGTGTCCCGTTTGTGTTCCGTTTCTCTTTTCTCTAGATTATTTGTGTGTGTTGTGTGTTTAATTCCCAACAACATATTGATTTGGTACTCCATATCAGCGATTTTCTCTTCTAAAGTTGGCCGGAAATGCGTGTAGTAATAATCATAGAGCCACTCCACCATTTCATCGGCTTTTGCAATCCAATCATTGTATTTCTCATCAGTGGAGGCTTCTCCTTTCGCCATAACAACTTCTTTCCCATCAGTTGGAGTGCTCATCTTCAATATTGAAGCTCACTGCAACTTTTGGTGGGAAATTCTGTTTTTTTAAAGTATCACGTTTTCTTCTTCTACTAATTCAACAAATTGCCCTGCCACCCTAATAGTTTTTCTAATATCTTTTTCACCCTTAATGTTTTAAGTTTTAACCTTAGAGTCTCATATTTACTAGTATTTGAAGAAATCTCCTAGTCCCACTTTTATTTTTTATTTATAGAAGATACGAATATTATAATAATCTATTGTACAAAGAGTTATATATGAATTGCATCATCAATGATTTAATTTTGCCTTTCACGTTGATGAATGTATGTTAATTTGGATATTTTTCTATCTTTTACATTTTGTGAGACATCTAACTTCCACTTCTCTACTCACATGTTGATTGACATGTATCCTCCACACGCTAAAAAATTGCAAGCTATAATAATCTAGTGTAGGATAATTTTAACTTTTTTCATTTTAAGAAAAAATCAAGATACTAACGACTTCATTAGTTAAATTACAAAAATACCCTTCAAATCATATCATACCAAATTTGAAATTACCTTTTAAAGAAAACAGTAAATGCTAAGGTTATGGCAGTAAACAATTTACAAAATTTTGACTAAACTCTATGAATGAATATTCAAAGTAGGGTCTTATACTCTTATTTAATGAAATTTTCTATTAAATGGGTACTAATTCTATTCATGCTTATAATAACTAATATAAATAGAATAAGATGTTAATGGAAATTTACGACCTTCCAAATGCTATTATATTTCTCTTCTAGTTAAATTTGATGCTAATATATAATTTTGCAAGATGTAAAACAAAAAAATTGCAATAGGGTGATGAGTACATGAGGGTGTCTATACAATTAAATTATTCAGATAAAATTAAATGTGATTAACAAATGATTCATGAAAAATAAGCAGCAATTCGATTAATGGGTAATTAAACAATTTGTTCAGATTAAGTTACAATATTGAGGCTTTCAGCTTGTGAAAAGTATATAAGAACTTTATGCTTTATTTAACCTAAATTGCTAAAACATAATATTATTCTTCGTTGATTGTAATTAACAATCATAAACAAAATCACCTTTAATTTTCATTTTGGCATAATATATGCCCTAAAACAAATAAACCTTGGGTATTTTTCGAGTTAGTTCGGGTTTTTCAAATATTAAACCAAACTTTATGTCAACTTTTTAAGGTAAAATTGTATATAATAGCAAACTATTAATTCAAATTAAGTGTCATAACCACATTTTGATTTAATTGTAACCCGTAGCAAACTGTTGTCATTCGTCACTCTCCTTAGTTTCTCTCTCGCTACTCTCGCCAGTCTCTCCCTCGCTTCTCTCGCTTTTATACAAACACAAATTATCAATAGTAATTGTGTTTTTATAAAGCGAGAGAAATTATGTATATATACATATATTTTTCTTCCCCTCTCTCCCCTCACCCAAATCTCGCTCATCACTCTCACTCGTCTCTCTCACTTTATACAAACACAATGTATATGCATATACAAATACATATATTTCTGTCCTATGCGCTTATGATTATACAAGTATAGACCTTTATTGTCTAGTTTTCATTTGTCTTTCTCTCTTTATACAAACACAAATTATACAATTGATTATTTTGTATATGTATATCGAAAAATATTGAACAATTGTTTCTTTGTATAGGTATAACGCAATACACATATTAATAGTCATAGCAAACATAAAGTTTGTTATGGAGCGTAATTATGCAAACTATAGTTATAACATGCAAATATGATTTTTACGTTTGTTCTATGTGAAAGTTGCTCAATTTTTAAATTAAACCAAACTAATAAACTTCGAGGCTTTTTGGGTTTTTGAATTTTTCCGATAAAGTATTCATAGTTCGTACAGACAATAATTGATTGTACTCCAAATATTACTTTAATTCAATCAAAATACAACTATATGAGGTGTTTCTTAAGAAACTAACACAAAATATGAGATGAATGATGATACTAAAATATTCAAA